>NC_041388.1:434074987-434084145 GCF_002162155.2 Triticum dicoccoides
CAGCTTTGCAAGCAGATTTGGAAAGCTGTGGACCAAGCTAATCGGATGGAAATCTGCTAGGTCGATCGTCGAATCCTTCTTTGGGAGGAGCACCAAGAAGGTCTAGTTGAGGAGGTGCATGGAGCTGTCGTCCAGCCTAAAACATTAATCGATCGTGTCCAGGATGTCTCCTTTAATCGTGGCCCAGCAAGACTGGTAGAATGGGGCCGTAAACCCGTCGGGCCCCGAGGCGCTGTCCGCGCGGAGGGCGCGGATGGCCTCCCAAACTTCTCGCTCTGAGAAGGACAGATCAAGCTCTGCTAGATCCACCTGGGTAGGGGAAGGGCATGGAGGTTGATAGCATGTGGCCACATGGAGGCTTTGCCCAGCATGTCCGAGAAGTAATCGGTGGCCATAGTCTCCATATCGCGCTGGGTAGATGCGCCCCTGTTGCCGTGTTTCAATCGCGCAATGTAGTTGATTTTGCGGCGCTTTGTTAGCATATATGTGGAAGAATCTGATCTTGTATCGCTGTCGAGCGATAGTGCGATCCAGGGAGACCAAGCCGAGGGATTTCTTCTATAGAGGTTATTAATTTCTTTAATGGGCAATCTAATGGTGGAACTCTGTAATGGCTATTTTATGCAGATTGTGTGCACACGCCATTGCTAATTGGGATTGTGGAATTCAAACGTTGCCCCCGAGAAGTTAATTAATGAAGTGGCTCATGAGCTAGCTAGCTTTAGTTTTCATAATAATCTTTTCTTATTCTTGGGACAATGATCCCCATAGTTGCGTATCAGGCTACCTTTTGAATGATGTAAGTGTTGCATGAGTTAATAAAGCTAACCATGATGACTTTTTTTTAAGAAAACAGCATGGTGAAGCTGCATTGAGTTTTGAAAACTCTTTTTAGAATGTGGTGTCACGACCATGGGGATCAAATGAATGGTTCAGGAAAGTCTAGTGAAGCGGCGCGGTCTAATCATATAGATGACCATATTGGTATGGGAATGGAAATGGAAAACACGAGATATTTTTTTCTAGACATATGGACTAATGAAAGATTACCAATGAGGATCTTTATATTGGAGCTCTTTTTCTATTATTTCTGTCTTCAATAGCGGGTTGGTTACATATTTATTAGTTTATTACTCAAAACTAAATCAAGGATTTTCTGGATACTTCATTCATGGAATTGAAGAAAATATGCCCTAGAGGCAATAATAAAGTTATTATTTATTTCCTTATATCATGATAAAAGTTTATTATTCATGCTAGAATTGTATTAACCAGAAACATAATACATGTGTGAATACATAGACAAACAGAGTGTCACTAGTATGCCTCTACTTGACTAGCTCGTTAATCAAAAATGGTTATGTTTCCTAACCATGGACAAAGAGTTGTCATTTGATTAACGGGATCACATCATTAGTTGAATGATCTGATTGATATGACCCATTCCATTAGCTTAGCACCCGATCGTTTAATATGTTGCTATTGCTTTCTTCATGACTTATACATGTTCCTATGACTATGAGATTATGCAACTCCCGTTTGCCGGAGGAACACTTTGTGTGCTACCAAACGTCACAACGTAACTGGGTGATTATAAAGGTGCTCTACAGGTGTCTCCAAAGGTACATGTTGGGTTGACGTATTTTGAGAATAGGATTTGTCACTCCGATCGTCGGAGAGGTATCTCTGGGCCCTCTCGGTAATGCACATCACTTAAGCCTTGCAAGCATTGCAACTAATGAGTTAGTTGCGGGATGATGTATTACGGAACGAGTAAAGAGACTTGCCGGTGACGAGATTGAACTAGGTATTGGATACCGACGATCGAATCTCGGGCAAGTAACATACCGATGACAAAGGGAACAACGTATGTTGTTATGCGGTCTGACCGATAAAGATCTTCGTAGAATATGTAGGAGCCAATATGGGCATCCAGGTCCCGCTATTGGTTATTTACCGGAGACGTGTCTTGGTCATGTCTACATTGTTCTCGAACCCGTAGGGTCCGCACGCTTAAGGTTTCGATGACAGTTATATTATGAGTTTATGAGTTTTGATGTACCGAAGGAGTTCGGAGTCCCGGATGTGATCACGGACATGACGAGGAGTATCAAAATGGTCGAGACATAAAGATTGATATATTGGAAGCTTATGTTTGGATACCGGAAGTGTTCCGGGTGAAATCGGGATTTTACCGGAGTACCGGGAGGTTACCGGAACCCCCCGGGAGCTATACGGGCCTTAGTGAGCCTTAGTGGAAAAGAGAAGAGGTGGCCTGGGATGGGCCGCGCGCCCCTCCCCTCCCTTGGTCCGAATAGGACAAGGAGAGGGGGCCGGCCCCCCTTTCTCCTTTCCCCCCTCCGCGAATCCTATTCCAACTAGGATTGGGGGGGGGAGGGAATCCTACTCCCAGAGGGAGTAGGACTCCTCCTGGCGCGCCTCTCCTAGGCCGGCTGCACCCCCCCCCCCTTGAGCCTTTATATACGGAGGCAGGGGCACTCCAGAGGAACACAAGTTGATCCACGTGATCATATTCTTAGCCGTGTGCGGCGCCCCCTGCCACCATAGTCCTCGATAATATTGTAGCGGTGCTTAGGCGAAGCCCTGCGACAGTAGTACATCAAGATCGTCACCACGCCGTCATGCTGACGGAACTCTTCCCCGACACTTTGCTGGATCGGAGTCCAGGGATCGTCATCGAGCTGAACGTGTGCTAGAACTCGGAGGTGCCGTAGTTTCGGTGCTTGATCGGTCGGGCCATGGAGACGTACGACTACATCAACCAAACGCTTCCGTTGTCGATCTAAAAGGGTACGTAGATCACACTCTCCCCTCTCGTTGCTATGCATCACCATGATCTTGCGTGTGCGTAGGAATTTTTTTGAAATTACTACGTTCCCCAACAGTGGCATCCGAGCCTAGGTTTTATGGTTTGATGTTATATGCACGAGTAGAACACAAGTGAGTTGTGGGCGATATAAGTCATACTGCTTACCAGCATGTCATACTTTGGTTCGACGGTATTGTTGGACGAAGCGGCCCGGACCGACATTACGCGTACGCTTACGCGAGACCGGTTCTCCCGACGTGCTTTGCACATAGGTGGCTTGCGGGTGACAGTTTCTCCAACTTTAGTTGAACCGAGTGTGGCTATGCCCGGTCCTTGCGAAGGTTAAAACAGCACCAACTTGACAAACTATCGTTGTGGTTTTGATGCGTAGGTAAGATTGGTTCTTGCTTAAGCCCGTAGCAGCCACGTAAAACTTGCAACAACAAAGTAGAGGACGTCTAACTTGTTTTTGCAGGGCATGTTGTGATGTGATATGGTCAAGACATGATGCTGAATTTTATTGTATGAGATGATCATGTTTTGTAACCGAGTTATCGGCAACTGGCAGGAGCCATATGGTTGTCGCTTTATTGTATGCAATGCAATCGCGCTGTAATGCTTTACTTTATCACTAAGCGGTAGCGATAGTCATGGAAGCATAAGATTGGCGAGACGACAATGATGCTACGATGGAGATCAAGGTGTCGCGCAGGTGACAATGGTGATCATGACGGTGCTTCGGAGATGGAGATCACAGGCACAAGATGATGATGGCCATATCATATCACTTATATTGATTGCATGTGATGTTTATCTTTTATGCATCTTATCTTGCTTTGATTGATGGTAGCATTATAAGATGATCTCTCACTAAAATTATCAAGAAGTGTTCTCCCTGAGTATGCACTGTTGCGAGAGTTCTTCGTGCTGAGACACCACGTGATGATCGGGTGTGATAGGCTCTATGTTTAAATACAACGGGTGCAAAACAGTTGCACACGCAGAATACTCAGGTTATACTTGACGAGCCAAGCATATGCAGATATGGCCTCGGAACACGGAGACCGAAAGGTCGAGCGTGAATCATATAGTAGATATGATCAACATAATGATGTTCACCAATGAAACTACTCCATCTCACGTGATGATCGGACATGGTTTAGTTGATTTGGATCACGTGATCACTTAGAGGATTAGAGGGATGTCTATCTAAGTGGGAGTTCTTTAAGTAATTTGATTAATTGAACTTAATTTATCATGAACTTAGTCCTGGTAGTATTAGCAGATCTATGTTGTAGATCAATAGCTCGCGTTGTTGCTTTCATATGTTTATTTTGATATGTTCCTAGAGAAAATTGTGTTGAAAATGTTAGTAGCAAAGATGCGGATTGGATCCGTGATCTGAGGTTTATCCTCATTGCTGCACAGAAGAATTATGTTCTTGATGCACCGCTAGGTGACGGACCTATTGCAGGAGCAGATGCAGACGTTATGAACGTTTGGCTAGCTCAATATGATGACTACTTGATAGTTTAGTGCACCATGCTTAACGACTTAGAATCGGGACTTCAAAGACGTTTTTGAACGTCATGGACCATATGAGATGTTCCAGGAGTTGAAGTTAATATTTCAAGCAAATACCCGAGTTGAGAGATATGAAGTCTCCAACAAGTTCTATAGCTAAAAGATGGAGGAGAATCGCTCAACTAGTGAGCATGTGCTCAGATTGTCTGGGTACTACAATCGCTTGAATCAAGTGGGAGTTAATCTTCCAGATAAGATAGTGATTGACAGAATTCTCTAGTCACCATCACCAAGTTAGTAGAACTTCGTGATGAACTATAGTATGCAAGGGATGACGAAAACGAATCCCGAGCTTTTCATGATGATGAAATCGATGAAGGTAGAAATCAAGAAAGAGTATCAAGTGTTGATGGTTGACAAGATCACTAGTTTCAAGAAAAGGGCAAAGGAAAAAAGGGGAACTTCAAGAAAAATAGCAAGCAAGTTGCTGCTCATGTGAAGAAGCCCAAGTCTGGTCCTAAGCCTGAGACTAAAGTGCTTCTACTGCAAAAGGACTGGTCACTGGAAGCGGAACTACCCCAAGTGATTGGTGGATAAGAAGGATGGCAAAGTGAACAAAAGTATATTTGATATACATGTTATTGATGTGTACTTTACTAGTGTTTATAACAACCCCTCAGTATTTGATACTGGATCAGTTGCTAAGAGTAGTAACTCGAAACAGGAGTTGCAGAATAAACAGAGACTAGTTAAGGGTGAAGTGACGATGTGTGTTGGAAGTAGTTCCAAGATTGATATGATCATCATCGCACACTCCCCTATACTTTCGGGATTAGTGTTGAACCTAAATAAGTGTTATTTGGTTTTTGTCTTGAGCATGAATATGATTTGATCATGTTTATTGCAATACAGTTATTCATTAAAATTAGAAAATAATTGTTGTTCTGTTTACATGAATAAAACCTTCGATGGTCATACACCCAATGAAACAAGTTCGTTGGATCTCGATCGTAGTGATACACATATTCATAATATTGAAACCAAAAGATGCAAAGTTAATAATGATAGTGCAACTTATTTGTGGCACTGCCGTTTAAGTCATATTGGTGTAAAGCGCATGAAGAAACTCCATGCTGATGGGCTTTTGGAGCCACTTGATTATGAATCACTTGGTACTTGCGAACCGTGCCTCATAGGCAAGATGACAAACACCGTTCTCTGGTACTATGGAGAGAGCAACAGATTTGTTGGAAATCATACATACAGATGTATGTGGTCCAATGAATATTGAGGCTCGTGGCGGATATCGTTATTTCTCACCTTCACAGATGACTTAAGCAGATATGGGTATATCTACTTAATGAAACATAAGTCTGAAACATTTGAACAGTTCAAAGAATTTCAGAGTGAACTGGAAAATCATCGTGACAAGAAAATAAAAGTTTCTACGATATGATCGCAGAGGTAAAATATTTGAGTTACGAGTTTGGCCTTCAATTAAAACAATGTGAAATAGTTTCACTACTCACGCCACCTGGAACACCATAGTGTTGTGACGCCCCCGATTCAATCGTACACTAATCATGCACGCAAATGTGTACGATCAAGATCAGGGACTCACGGGAAGATATCACAACACAACTCTACAAATAAAATAAGTCATACAAGCATCATAATACAAGCCAGGGGCCTCGAGGGCTCGAATACAAGTGCTCGATCATAGACGAGTCAGCGGAAGCAACAATATCTGAGTACAGACATAAGTTAAACAAGTTTGCCTTAAGAAGGCTAGCACAAACTGGGATACAGATCGAAAGAGGCGCAGGCCTCCTGCCTGGGATCCTCCTAAACTACTCCCGGTCGTCATCAGCGGGCAGCACGTAGTAGTAGGCACCTCCAGTGTAGTAGGGGTCGTCGTCGACGGTGGCGTCTGGCTCCTGGACTCCAGCCTCTGGTTGCGACAACCAGAAAGAAAGGAAAGGGGAGAAAAAGGGGAAGAAAGCAACCGTGAGTACTCATCCAAAGTACTCGCAAGCAAGGAACTACACTACATATGCATGGGTATATGTGTAAGGAGGCCATATCAGTGGACTGAACTGCAGAATGCCAGAATAAGAGGGGGATAGCTAATCCTGTCGAAGACTACGCTTCTCGCAACCACCGTCTTGCATTAAGCAGAAGAGAGTAGATTGAAGTCCTCCAAGTAGCATCTCCAAGTAACATCTCATAGCATAATCCTACCCGGCGATCCCCTCCTCATATCCCTGAGGTAGAGCGACCACCGGTTGTATCTGGCACTTGGAAGGGTGTGTTTTATTAAGTATCCGATTCTAGTTGTCATAAGGTCAAGGTACAACTCCAAGTCATCCTGTTACCGAAGATCACGGCTATTCGAATAGATTAACTTCCCTGCAGGGGTGCACCACATAACCCAACACGCTTGATCCCATTTGGCCGGACACACTTTCCTGGGTCATGCCCGGCCGTGGAAGATCAACACGTCGCAGCCCCACCTAGGCAAAACAGAGAGGCCAGCACGCCGGTCTAAACCTAAGCGCACAGGGGTCTGGGCCCATCGCCCATAGCACACCTGCACGTTGCGAGGGCGGCCGAAAGCAGACCTAGCCTAGTGGCGTTCCAGTCCAATTCGGCGCGCGCCGCTCCGTCGCTGACGTCTGAAGTGCTTCGGCTGATACCACGACGTCGGGATACCCATAACTACTCCCACGTAGATGGTTAGTGCGTATAGGCTCGTAGCCAACTCAGATCAAATACCAAGATCTCGTTAAGCGTGTTAAGTGTCCGCGAACGCCGAACAGGGCCAGGCCCACCTCTCTCCTAGGCGGTCTCAACCTGCCCTGTCGCTCCGCCACAAAGATCCACACAGAGGGCCGTCGGGACAAAGGTCCTTTCAGCCCCCACTCCGTGGATCACTCGCGGGTACTCTTCGAGCTGACCCGACTTTAGTCACCAACTGTATAGTATGTATGTATAGTATATACCCGTGATCACCTCCCAGGTGATCACGGCCCGATAGTATAGCAAGGCAGACTGACAAGAATGTAGGGCCAATGATGATAAACTAGCATCCTATGCTAAGCATTTAGGATTGCAGGTAAGGTATCAACAGGTGTAGCAACAATGTCAGGCTATGCATCAGAATAGGATTAATGAAAGCAGTAACATGCTATACTACTCTAATGCAAGCAGTATAGAGGAGAATAGGCGATATCTGGTGATCAAAGGGGGGGCTTGCCTGGTTGCTCTGGCAAGAGAGAGGGGTCGTCAACTCCGTAGTCGAACTGGGCAGCAGCAGCGTCGGTCTCGTAGTCTACCGGAGAGAAGAGGGGGAAGAAACAATGAATACCAAGTAAACAGATGCATATCGATGCATGACATGTCAAGAAGCGATGCTAGGCGTGCCCTAACGTGGTATGAGGTGGTACTGGTTAAGGGGGGAATCATCCGGGAAAGTATTCCCGGTGCTTCGTGTTTTCGGACAGATGAACCGGAGGGGAAAAGTTGCGAGTTCGATAGGTTAGGGGTGTGTGGCGGACGAACGGACTGCGTATCCGGAATCGTCACGTCGTTCTGAGCAACTTTCATGTAGAAAGTATTTTCATCCGAGTTACGGATTAAAAGATATGATTTTCTAAAGATTATTTTAATTTTTGAAATTTAATTAATTAATTATTTAATTCGAAAATGAATTTATGACGTCAGCATGACATAAGAGTGACGTCAGCAGCCAGCAGTTCGGTTGACTAGTCAAATTGACATGGGGGACCCACCTGTCATAGACAGTGGGTTAAACAGGGTTCAAACTAATCTAAATTCAGTTATTAAACTACTGGGCCCACCTGTCATTGTCTAATTTAGGTTAACTAAACTAATTTAATTAATTCCTGTTGATTAGGGGGGTGGGCCCCACTGGTCAGTGGCTGGGGGTTGCCAAGTCAGCAGGGTTGACTGGTCAACCCAGTCAACTGGGGCCCGTGGGACCCGTTGGCAGTGACCCTGGTGGTAGCCCCAGGTCAGCCACGTCGGATGCCGGCGCCGGAGTTGGCTTTGGCAAGCCAAAACACGGCGGAGGACGCCGGCGAGCTTCGGGATTCCGCCACGGTGGCCCAAAACGGGCGTGGCTACTCCCGTTCGAAAGCTAACGACGTCGCGCGTCGCATGGGACTACGGGTTGGTCTCGGGGATGACCGGAACCACGCCGGCGAGCAGCGGAGGCGGCGACTCGTACGGGTGGATGTCGGAGACGGCGGAACAACGGGCTACGGAGCAAAAGAAGAGGCTAGGCAGGCTCTACGTGCGCGGGCGAGCTAAACGGGCACTGGAGCGGGACCATTTGGTCGCCGAAAGCTCGTCGGCGATGAGCTCCCGCGGTGATGGGTTCGGGCACGTACGAGGCGGTGATTACGAGCACGTTGGGGCGAGGAGAAGAGAGCGGAGAGGAAGGAGAGCTCACCGTGGAGCACACAAGAAGGCTCGGTGACGGTTTAGGAGCTGCAGGGGCGGCACCGGAGACGAAGAAGATCGATGGCAGCCGGAGAAGGGGACGAAGGGGATCCGATGCTGCAGCGCCTCCGAGCTCCAGCTGAGGCCTCCGGTAGGCGAGGAAGGTGACGGAGGCGTCGACGGGCACGCAGGCGCGGCGAGGCGGAGACTGTGGCCGCGCGATTTACGGCGGCGAGGCCATGGCGGCGCTCGGTTGCGGTGGGGAAGGAGGGGGAGATGGATCTGGAGGGGAGAGGGAGAGGCGCGGGGGCCGAGGGCGAGCGTGGGGGCGAGTGGGAGG
>NC_041388.1:434084155-434093254 GCF_002162155.2 Triticum dicoccoides
AGGGGAGAGGGAGAGGCGCGGGGGCCGAGGGCGAGCGTGGGGGGCGAGTGGGAGGGGAGACCGAGGGGCGCGGCGTCGGCGTCCTTATCCCCTCGCCTCGTCGCCGGCGAGGTGGGTTCGGCTGGGACGCGCCCTGTTCCGACCCGGGTCGGGGGAACAGGGGAAGGGGGCGCTGTGCGGGGGCTGGGCCGGCTGGGCCAGCCAGACTGACTGCGGGCCAGGGGGTTGGGTGGTGGCCGTGCGGGTGGGTTGGGCTGCCTGGTCCAGGGGGCTCCCCCCCCCTTTTTTTTGTAATCTCCATCTTTTATTTATTTCCCTTTCTGTTTTATTTAGTTTTAGGGCATTTAGGCATTTTATAAAATGGTGTTTGCTTCACCATAATTACCAGTGCAATATTTGGCAACCCCCGAACATTTTCGCTTTGCCTTTTGAAAACTTAGGGTGTTTGTCACTAATTCATATTTTGAATTGCAATGATTTTGAACTACCACTTGATTAGCAACAGTAACACGGATGACATGGCATCATTAGAAGAGTTTTACTGTAGCCTAATTATCCGGGCGTTACAAATCTCCTCCACTACAAGAAATCTCGTCCCGAGATTTAGGAGGTAGAAGGGAACAGTGCGGGGTATTCATCACGCAGGCGATCCTCGCGTTCCCAGGTGGCTTCGTCTTCAGAGTGATTCGACCACTGGACCTTGAGGAACTTGATCGCCTTCTGGCGTGTGCGGCGTTCAGCTTGGTCGAGAATGCGGACCGGATGCTCTTTATAGGAGAGGTCCTGTTGCAATTCGAGCACTTCATGATCCACACCTCGGATTGGGTCCTTGAAGCAACGGCGGAGTTGTGACACATGGAATACATCGTGAACCTGAGAAAGGTTCGACGGAAGCTCTAGTTGATATGCCACCTTTCCACGCCTCTCGAGGATAGTGAAAGGACCAATATAGCGGGGAGCTAGCTTCCCTTTGATCCCGAAGCGGTGAGCACCCTTCATTGGTGTAACTCGAAGATAGGCCTTTTCGCTAGGTTGATAGACCATGTCTTTATGATGACGGTCATACTGACTCTTCTGACGTGACTGAGCAGTCTTGAGATTCTCGCGAATAATGCGGACTTGTTCTTCGGCATGTTGGATAATATCCGGACCGAAGAGTGGACGTTCCCCAGTTTCTGACCAGTTCAGAGGGGTTCGGCACTTTCGTCCATATAACACTTCGAAGGGGGCCATCTTCAGACTAGCTTGATAGCTATTATTATAAGAGAACTCAGCATACGGAAGAGATTCCTCCCATTTCTTGCCGAAGGAAATAACACAAGCTCGAAGCATGTCTTCGAGAACTTGGTTGACACGTTCAACTTGCCCTTGTGACTGAGGATGAAAAGCAGTGCTGAAAGACAGATGAGTGCCCATAGCTTCTTGGAAACTTGCCCAGAATCTTGAAGTGAATAAGCTGCCACGGTCTGAACTGATTACCAATGGAATACCGTGAAGCGAGACAATTCTGGTCATGTAGAGGTTTGCCAGCTGACTAGCAGTGATCATTTCCTTGACAGCCAGAAAATGTGCAACTTTAGAAAGTCGGTCAATGACGACAAGAATAGCATCATTGCCTTTCTGCGATTTGGGGAATCCAGTAACGAAGTCCATCTCGACATGGTCCCATTTCCATTCCGGAATAGATATAGGTTGCAGAGTTCCAGCAGGCCTTTGATGTTCTGCTTTGATACGACGGCAAACGTCACATTCAGCAACATAACGAGCAATGTCTTGTTTCATGTTAGACCACCAGAATCTCTGACGAATGTCTTGATACATCTTCGTACTACCAGGATGGATACATAGAGGCGTATCATGAGCTTCTTTCATAACCTCCTGAGTCATATTCAGGTTTTCCTTCTTACACGGCACCACTAGGCGGCCTTTGAAGTACAAGGCGCCATCATCAGCAATAGTGAAGGATGAGGGACTTCCTTCTTTGAGGTCTTGCTTAATCTTGTAGACTTCAGAGTCAAATCCCTGCATTGTCTTTATGGTGCCCACGAGATCGGGTTCAACAGCCAGGGTATAGAGGGAACCCTGGGAAACAACACGGAGATTCATCTTGCGGAACTCCGGAGGAGGGGGAGCGAGTGCACCCGGAGGAACAATATGGAGGTTTAGCTTTCTGAATTCTTCAACAAGTGAGGGCTGAACTTTGTGAACCTGGAGGTGGTTGCAGTAAGACTTGCGGCTCAAGGCATCAGCCATTACATTAGCCTTGCCTGGGGTATAGGAAATACCCAAATCAAAATCTGCAACAGTCTCCATCCATCTCTGCTGACGGAGGTTCAGGTCTGGCTGAGTAAACAGATACTTCAGACTTTGGTGGTCAGTGAAGATCTCGCAACGATTACCGAGTAGGTAATGTCGCCACTGTTTTAGCGCATGAATGACATCAGCAAGTTCGAGGTCGTGAACTGGGTAGTTCTCTTCATGAGGGCGCAATTGCCGAGAGGCATAGGCAATCACTTTGCGCTCCTGCATTAGGACACAGCCTAATCCTTGACGGGAAGCGTCGCAGTAAATGACGAAGTCCTTCTTAGTATCAGGAGGAGCTAGTACTGGGGCAGAAGTCAACTTGTCCTTGAGTGCCTGGAAACTTTCCTGACATTTATCTGTCCATTGGAACTTGACGCCCTTATGCAATAGGTTAGTGAGAGGCCTGGCAATCTTGGAGAAGTTCTCGACGAATCGACGGCAGTAGCTGGCGAGACCGAGAAAACTTCTGACTTGCTTAACGTTCTTCGGAGGAGTCCAATCGAGAATAGCCTGAACTCGTTCAGGGTTGACGGCAATACCATCCTTAGAGATGACATGCCCAAGATAGGTTACTTCGGGAAGCCAGAATTCACATTTGGAGAACTTGGCATAAAGTTGATGCTCTCGTAGCTTTTCCAGCACGAGGCGAAGATGTTCAGCATGTTCCTCTTCGTTCTTGGAAAATACCAGAATATCATCCAGATAAACCACGACGAACTTGTCGAGGTAATCCATGAATATATAGTTCATCAGGCGAGAGAAGGTGGCTGGAGCATTGGTTAAGCCGAAAGACATGACGGTGTACTCGTATGAACCATAACGAGTCACAAAGGCGGTCTTGGGGATATCCTCCTCACGAACACGGATCTGGTGGTAACCCAACCTCAAGTCGAGTTTAGAGAACACTGATGAACCAGCCAATTGATCATACAGATCATTGATCCGAGGAAGAGGATACTTATTCTGAATGGTAGCTTGATTTATAGGACGGTAGTCTTGGACCAATCGGTTTGTCCCATCTTTCTTCTTGACAAAGAGAGAAGGTGCTCCCCAAGGAGAGCAACTTGGGCGAATGAAACCACTTTGAAGAGATTTATCGATTTCCTCCTTAAGCTCAAGGAGTTCATGCGGCGGCATCTTGTAGGGTCGCTTGGCTATAGGAGTGGTGCCTGGTTTCAAGTCGATGACGAATTCGACAGCTCTAGCAGGGGGAATCCCTGGGAGTTCTTCAGGAAAGACGTCTAGGAATTCACGCACGATGGGAATGTTTTCAATGCCCTCAAGTGGTGCAGCGTTCAATGCGTTTAAGGCATAAAGTCTGGCCTCGGCATTCCGAACCAGATGAGCATCGTAGCTAATTATTTCATCAGAAGGGTGTAGCAGATGGACGGTCTTGGTGGCGCAAACGATAGAAGCAGTATGCGCCTTTAACCAATCCATTCCCAGAATGAGATCAATGCTACAGGACTTCAGTACGATGGGAGAGACAAGGAATTCCAGTCCTTCAATTTCTACAGGGACGTCGTTGCAAATCATGGAGGTTCGACATTGGCCCGCAGGGGTGTGCACTAATAGAGAAGCGTTCATGTCTTCACTTTTAATGCCATGCATGAATGCAAAATCTTCTGACATGAATGAATGCGATGCTCCTGTATCAAATAAAACAGATGTTGGTACTGAATTTACGAGGAGTGTACCCATCACAGTAGCAGGCTGGTCTTGAGCTTCATTCAGATCAATGTGGTTGGCATGAACACGGCCATAAGACTTGGCATTGTTGTTGCGGGCCTGGTTGTTCCCACGGCCAGTTGCTGGAAGGGCCAGTTGATTCTGTTTCTGGTTGCATTCCCTAGCACGGTGCCCTGGTTGTCCGCACCTGAAGCACAACCCATTCTCGGGGGTAGGAACAGGAGCTTGGGGTGGTGGAGCTGGAAGCCTCGGCTGCCTAGTTGGAGCAGCCGGCAAACGAGGTGCAGCATAAGACTGTCTTGGGGCAGGTGCAGTTGGACGGTACATGCTGTTCGGGATCCATATCTTACGCTTCTGCGAGGGCGGGCCCGAAGATGAGCCCGTGTCACGGTTGTGCCTTTGAGAGCTCTGGTGTTCTTGCAGACCAGTCTCGACATTGATGGCCTTGTTCACCAAGGTGGCGAAATCGGCAAAGTCATGCACTAGAAGTGTGAGCTTGATGTCAGCTTGAAGGCCTTCACGGAACTTCTCCTGTCTGTGAGCATCAGTTGCAATGTCTTCTTCAGCATAGCGGGATAAGTCCAGAAACTCCCGCTGATAAGCTTCCACAGTTTTGTTCCCCTGTGTGAGGTTGCGGAACTCACGCTTCTTCCTGTCCATGACTCCCTGAGGAATGAAGCGGGCACGGAAGGCAGCCTGAAAGTCTGGCCAGGAGATGATTGTCCCAACTGGCAGAGTACGCCTATGGCTGTCCCACCATTGAGCTGCGGGTCCCTTCAGGAAGAAGGAAGCAAAAGTGACATAGCTGGCAGGGGCTACATCAGCAGACTCCATCTCATAGGTGATGTCACGGAGCCAGTCATCAGCATCCAGCGGCTGGGTTGAGCTGCGGTACACACTTGGGTTGAGGCGTATGAAATCCTGCAGAGTTGTTGTGTTTGGATGCTGGTTCATATTGGGGCGAGGAAACTGAGCCATCATGTTTTCCATGAACTGGCGATTCATCTCAAGCTGTTGGATCATACCAGCCATGTACTCAGGCGGTGGTGGGAAGTTGCCACCACGACCACGACCAGCTGGTCTAACCATCCTGCTAATATATAACAGGGGTAGTTCAGTATTGAGAAATTTGCATAGACAAGAGTCATTCATGATGAAACATGCATAATGAAAGGAGCACGACAGATACCACATAGATAGTCGGCATAACTTACAAAAGGGGTCGAACATAGAGTTCAGTACACAGAGTTCAGTACATAGATTAAGTCATCATAGGCGGCACGCAGGCTCGTGAGTGCATCTAAGACTAATGAGCAAGACTACATCAGTCCCAGGAGGTACTGTGAAGGTAGCTGTAACCTAACAGCTGGTAGTGAGGCAACGGATAGTCCTCCACGTCAGTGGCCTGGGGGCCGCGGATACTCTGGTGTAGAACCCGACGCTCAGGTGGCAGAAGAGGACCAAGTGCGGGAGAGTAGCCTCCCACCTCTGGCCATCCGACACCGTGGGGCATCACGGTCCTGGCTGGGTAGATCGCAGAACGCGGCAGCTGTCCAGACCAGACAAAGGGGTGCAACCGCGTCAGAGCCCTGTAAAGGTGCTGACGAGTGGTGTACAACTCGTGGCGAAGAGCTCTGTTAGCTCGGTCCAGCCCATCAGCATGCAGAACCAGGCGCTGATGGTGGAAGGGCTCTCGGGTGACGGTGGAGTAGGTGGCAGTGTAGTATCCCTCCACGCCAACGTCAGATGCGATAGGAATGTGTCTGAAAGGGGAAGTGTCCAACGCCTGATACTCTCCATGAAGACGTGTCAGAGCAGCATGAGCCGCATCGTGGACTGCCATCTCGATGGTCACTCCAACACCATGAGCGGTGTGCAGCACGGTAGTGGACTCATACTCCCGAGAGTAGAGGTGGACGATGGCACGGTACTGCTCCTGGTTAAAGTCCTGGTACTCCTCGTAGACGGTGTACTCAGGGTGCCAGCGATAACCCAGATAGGTCATCATATCAGCCAGCACAGCAGGTGATCCTGAGGCACCAATGGTCGCAGTGTGGCGCACGACCTGCCTCGCGGGTTCCATCTGCAAACAAAGATGTTTCAATGGAGTCAAATGACAACATGGGCACTATTCAAAATGCTATCCTACAGAATAACTATGGCTTATCCAACTTTGGGGTGAACGTGGTAACAGGATCCTAATGTCAGAGTTAGTAATTTCGTTTAACCCGAGTAGAAAAGAGTTCAGAGTCCCAGAGTAAAGGTCGAGGAGTAAAAGATCCTAGTACCACCCAATGGCGACGTGGGCCCGTAAGGCTCACAGCCATGTTAGTAAAAGTTTTGTAGTGACTAGACTCGACTTCGGCCAAGGAGTGTGGAAGGGGGATTCCTACAGGCAGTCGGCTCTGATACCAACTTGTGACGCCCCCGATTCAATCGTACACTAATCATGCACGCAAATGTGTACGATCAAGATCAGGGACTCACGGGAAGATATCACAACACAACTCTACAAATAAAATAAGTCATACAAGCATCATAATACAAGCCAGGGGCCTCGAGGGCTCGAATACAAGTGCTCGATCATAGACGAGTCAGCGGAAGCAACAATATCTGAGTACAGACATAAGTTAAACAAGTTTGCCTTAAGAAGGCTAGCACAAACTGGGATACAGATCGAAGGAGGCGCATGCCTCCTGCCTGGGATCCTCCTAAACTACTCCCGGTCGTCATCAGCGGGCAGCACGTAGTAGTAGGCACCTCCAGTGTAGTAGGGGTCGTCGTCGACGGTGGCGTCTGGCTCCTGGACTCCAGCCTCTGGTTGCGACAACCAGAAAGAAAGGAAAGGGGAGAAAAAGGGGAAGAAAGCAACCGTGAGTACTCATCCAAAGTACTCGCAAGCAAGGAACTACACTACATATGCATGGGTATATGTGTAAGGAGGCCATATCAGTGGACTGAACTGCAGAATGCCAGAATAAGAGGGGGATAGCTAATCCTGTCGAAGACTACGCTTCTCGCAACCACCGTCTTGCATTAAGCAGAAGAGAGTAGATTGAAGTCCTCCAAGTAGCATCTCCAAGTAACATCTCATAGCATAATCCTACCCGGCGATCCCCTCCTCATATCCCTGAGGTAGAGCGACCACCGGTTGTATCTGGCACTTGGAAGGGTGTGTTTTATTAAGTATCCGGTTCTAGTTGTCATAAGGTCAAGGTACAACTCCAAGTCGTCCTGTTACCGAAGATCACGGCTATTCGAATAGATTAACTTCCCTGCAGGGGTGCACCACATAACCCAACACGCTTGATCCCATTTGGCCGGACACACTTTCCTGGGTCATGCCCGGCCGTGGAAGATCAACACGTCGCAGCCCCACCTAGGCAAAACAGAGAGGCCAGCACGCCGGTCTAAACCTAAGCGCACAGGGGTCTGGGCCCATCGCCCATAGCACACCTGCACGTTGCGAGGGCGGCCGAAAGCAGACCTAGCCTAGTGGCGTTCCAGTCCAATTCGGCGCGCGCCGCTCCGTCGCTGACGTCTGAAGTGCTTCGGCTGATACCACGACGTCGGGATACCCATAACTACTCCCACGTAGATGGTTAGTGCGTATAGGCTCGTAGCCAACTCAGATCAAATACCAAGATCTCGTTAAGCGTGTTAAGTGTCCGCGAACGCCGAACAGGGCCAGGCCCACCTCTCTCCTAGGCGGTCTCAACCTGCCCTGTCGCTCCGCCACAAAGATCCACACAGAGGGCCGTCGGGACAAAGGTCCTTTCAGCCCCCAATCCGTGGATCACTCGCGGGTACTCTTCGAGCTGACCCGACTTTAGTCACCATCTGTATAGTATGTATGTATGTATAGTATATACCCGTGATCACCTCCCGAGTGATCACGGCCCAATAGTATAACAAGGCAGACTGACAAGAATGTAGGGCCAATGATGATAAACTAGCATCCTATACTAAGCATTTAGGATTGCAGGTAAGGTATCAACAGGTGTAGCAACAATGTCAGGCTATGCATCGGAATAGGATCAACGGAAAGCAGTAACATGCTACACTACTCTAATGCAAGCAGTATAGAGTAGAATAGGCGATATCTGGTGATCAAGGGGGGGGGGGCTTGCCTGGTTGCTCTGGCAAGAGAGAGGGGTCGTCAACTCCGTAGTCGAACTGGGCAGCAGCAGCGTCGGTCTCGTAGTCTACGGGAGAGAAGAGGGGGAAGAAACAATGAATACAATGCAAACAAATGCATATCGATGCATGACATGACAAGTAACGATGCTAGGTGTGCCCAATCGCGGTAGTAGGTGATACCGACGAAGGGGGGAAACATCCGGGAAAGTATTCCCGGTGTTTCGCGTTTTCGGACAGATGAACCGGAGGGGAAAGGTTGCGAGTTCGATAGGTTAGGGGTGTGTGGCGGACGAACGGACTGCGTATTCGAAATCGTCACGTTGTTCTGAGCAACTTTCATGTTGAAAATATTTTAATCCGAGTTACGGATTAAAAGATATGATTTTCTAAAGATTTTATTAATTCCTGGAATTTATTTAATTATTTAATTAATTCGGAAAACAGATTAATGACATCAGCATGATGTCATGCTGACATCAGCAGTCAACAGAGTTGACTTGGTCAACCTGACATGTGGGTCCAGTGGGACCCACCTGTCATTCTCTGTTTAGTTTAATTATAGATTAGTTAAATAAATTAGTGATTATGTTAATCTAATCAGGATTAATTAACTTAATTAATTAATTAATTAATTAATTAATTAATATTTTAATTATTTTAGTTGTTATTTATTTATTTAATATATTTTCTTTTTATTATTATTATTATTATTATTATTATTATTATTATTATTATTTTTTATAAAACGTTATGGGGCGTGGGCCCCTGTGGTCAGTGGCACAGAGGCCATTTCGGGTCGGGCCACGGGTGTGGGTGCAGGCGAGCGGGTGTGGCGCCCGACTGGGCAATCGCCCAAATCGCCGGGGCGAGGAGGACCGGGGCAAGGCCGGGCGGCCACCGGAGGGGAAACGCCGACGGGGGAGCAGCAGGGCGCCACCGGCGACACGGGCCGGCAGGAGCTGCCCA
>NC_041388.1:434094056-434114392 GCF_002162155.2 Triticum dicoccoides
CCTGGGCCGGCCGGGTTGGCCCGATGGCCAGCTGGGCCGCGGTCCAGCAGGGAGGGGGGCTTCCCTCCTTTTGTTTTTTTTCTTTTTGGTTTTCTGTTTTTCTTTCCTTTTGTATTTTCTTTTATTATTTCTTTTCTGTTTAAATCATTTAATCCATTTAGCCATTTTATAAAAATATGCCTGTTGCACTATAATTACCCTTGTAATATTCGTCAACCACCGAACAATTTTATTTTAAATTTTGAAATTTTTTATTGTTTTCATCAATTTGAATTTTGAATTTGAACGGTTTCGAATTATTGCGAGGATAGCAACAGTAATCGGGATGACGTGCCATGATTAGCGTGGGATTACTGTAGCAAGATTATCCGGGCGTTACAAGTGTAATGGTGTGTCCGAACGTCATAACCGTACTTTATTAGATATAGTGCGATCTATGATGTCTCTTACCGATCTACCACTATCGTTTTGGGGTTATGCATTAGAGACAGCTGCATTCACGTTAAATAGGGCACCATCTAAATCCGTTGAGACGACACCGTGTGAACTATGGTTTGGCAAGAAACCTAAGCCGTCGTTTCTTAAAAGTTTGAGGTTGCAATACTTATGTGAAAAAGTTTCAACCTGATAAGCTCAAACCCAAATCGGAGAAGTGCGTCTTCATAGGATACCCAAAGGAAACTGTTGGGTACACCTTCTATCACAGATCCGAAGGCAAGACATTCGTTGCTAAGAATGGATCCTTTCCAGAGAAGGAGTTTCTCTCAAAAGAAGTGAGTGGGAGGAAAGTAGAAAACTTGATAAGGTAATTGTACCTTCTCCCTTATTGGAAAGTAGTTCATCACAAAAATATGTTCTTGTGACTACTACACCAATTAGTGAGGAAGCTAATGATGATGATCATGTAACTTCAGATCAAGTTACTACCGAATCTCGTAGGTAAACCAGAGTGAGATCCGCACCAGAGTGGTACGGTAATCCTGTTCTGGAAGTTATGTTACTAGACCATGACGAACTTGCGAACTATGAGGAAGTGATGATGAGCCCAGATTCCGCGAAATGGTTTGAGGCCATGAAATCTGAGATATGATCCATGTATGAGAACAAAGTTTGGACTTTGGTTGACTTGCCCGATGATCAGCAAGCAATTGAGAATAAATGGATCTTCAAGAGGAAGACGGACGCTGATAGTAGTGTTACTATCTACAAAGCTAGAATTGTCGCAAAAGGTTTTCGACAAGTTCAAGGTGTTGACTACGATGACAGTTTCTCACTTGTATCTATGCTAGAGTCTGTCCGAATCATGTTAGTAATTGCCGCATTTTATGAAATCTGGCAAATGGATAAAGAAAACTGCATTCCTTAATGGATTTATTAAAGAAGAGTTGTATATGATGCAACTAGAAGGTTTTGTCAATCTGAAAGGTGCTAACAAAATGTGCAAGCTCCAGCGATCCATCTGTGGACTGGTGCAAGCATCTCGGAGTTGGAATATACGCTTTGATGAGTTGATCAAAGCATATAGTTTTATATAGACTTGCGGTGAAGCCTGTATTTACAAGAAAGTGAGTGGGAGCACTACAGTATTTCTGATAAGTATATGTGAATGACATATTGTTGATCGGAAATAATGTAGAATTATTCTGTAAAGCATAAAGGAGTGTTTGAAAAGAGTTTTTCAAGGAAAGACTTCGGTGAAGCTGCTTACATATTGAGCTTCAAGATCTATAGAGATAGATCAAGATGCTTGATAAGTTTTTTCAATGAGTACATACCTTGACAAGATTTTGAAGTAGTTCAAAATGGAGCAGTCAAAGAAAGAGTTCTTGCCTGTATTACAACGTGTGACGTTGAGTAAGACTCAAAGCCCGACCACGGCAGGAGATAGAAAGAGAATGAAAGTCATTCCCTATGCCTTGGCCATAGGTTCTATAAAGTATGTCATGCTGTGTACCAGATCTGTTGTATACCCTGCACTGATGTGGCAAAGGAGTACAATAGTGATCTAGGAGTAGATCACTGGACAGCGGTCAGAATTATCCTTAGTGAAATAAGGATATGTTTCTCGATTATGGACGTGACAAAAAGGTTCGTCGTAAAGGGTTACGTCGATGCAAGTTTTTGACACTGATCCAGATGATTCTAAGTCTCAATCTGGATACATATTGAAAGTGGGAGCAATTAGCTAGAGTAGCTCCGTGCAGAGCATTGTAGACATAGAATTTTGCAAAATACATACGGATCTGAATATGGCAGGCCCGTTGACTAAATTTCTCTCACAAGCAAAACATGATCACTCTTTGGGTGTTAATCACATAGCAATGTGAACTAGATTATTGAATCTAGTAAACCCTTTGGGTGTTAGTCACATGAAGATGTGAACCAATCACATAAAGATGTGAACTATTGGTGTTAATCACATAGCGATGTGAACTAGATTATTGACTCTAGTGCAAGTGGGAGACTGAAGGAAATATGCCCTAGAGGCAATAATAAAGTTATTATTTATTTCCTTATATCATGATAAAAGTTTATTATTCATGCTAGAATTGTATTAACCGGAAACATAATACATGTGTGAATACATAGACAAACAGAGTGTCACTAGTATGCCTCTACTTGACTAGCTCGTTAATCAAAGATGGTTATGTTTCCTAACCATGGACAAAGAGTTGTCATTTGACTAACGGGATCACATCATTAGTTGAATGATCTGATTGACATGACCCATTCCATTAGCTTAGCACCCGATCGTTTAGTATATTGCTATTGCTTTCATCATGACTTATACATGTTCCTATGACTATGAGATTATGCAACTCCCGTTTGCCGGAGGAACACTTTGTGTGCTACCAAACGTCACAACGTAACTGGGTGATTATAAAGGTGCTCTACAGGTGTCTCCAAAGGTACATGTTGGGTTGACGTATTTCGAGAATAGGATTTGTCACTCCGATCGTCGGAGAGGTATCTCTGGGCCCTCTCGGTAATGCACATCACTTAAGCCTTGCAAGCATTGCAACTAATGAGTTAGTTGCGGGATGATGTATTACGGAACGAGTAAAGAGACTTGCCGGTAACGAGATTGAACTAGGTATTGGATACCGACGATCGAATCTCGGGCAAGTAACATACCGATGACAAAGGGAACAACGTATGTTGTTATGCGGTCTGACTGATAAAGATCTTCGTACAATATGTAGGAGCCAATATGGGCATCCAGGTCCCGCTATTGGTTATTGACCGGAGACGTGTCTCGGTCATGTCTACATTGTTCTCGAACCCGTAGGGTCCGCACGCTTAAGGTTTCGATGACAGTTTTATTATGAGTTTATGAGTTTTGATGTACCAAAGGAGTTAGGAGTCCCGGATGTGATCACGGACATGACTAGGAGTCTCGAAATGGCCGAGACATAAAGATTGATATATTGGAAGCCTATGTTTGGATATCGGAAGTGTTCCGGGTGAAATCGGGATTTTACCGGAGTACCGGGAGGTTACCGGAACCCCCCGGGAGCTATATGGGCCTTAGTGAGCCTTAGTGGAAAAGAGAAGAGGTGGCCTGAGATGGGCCGCGCGCCCCTCCCCTCCCTTGGTCCGAATAGGACAAGGAGAGGGGGCCGGCCCCCCTTTCTCCTTTCCCCCCTCCGCGAATCCTATTCCAACTAGGATTGGGGGGGGGGGGGGAATCCTACTCCCGGAGGGAGTAGGACTCCTCCTGGCGCGCCTCTCCTAGGCCGGCTACACCCCCCCTTGAGCCTTTATATACAGAGGCAGGGGCACCCCAGAGGAACACAAGTTGATCCACGTGATCATATTCTTAGCCGTGTGCGGCGCCCCCTGCCACCATAGTCCTCGATAATATTGTAGCGATGCTTAGGCGAAGCCCTGCGACAGTAGTACATCAAGATCGTCACCACGCCGTCATGCTGACGGAACTCTTCCCCGACACTTTGCTGGATTGGAGTCCGGGGATCGTCATCGAGCTGAACGTGTGCTAGAACTCGGAGGTGCCGTAGTTTCGGTGCTTGATCGGTCGGGCCGTGGAGACGTACGACTACATCAACCAAACACTTCCGTTGTCGATCTACAAGGGTACGTAGATCACACTCTCCCCTCTCGTTGCTATGCATCACCATGATCTTGCGTGTGCGTAGGAATTTTTTTGAAATTACTACGTTCCCCAACAGGAATAAGATATTGGATCCTGATAAGGGGTGCCACTCACAAAAGGGAGTCATACTTACCAAAAGAAAACTTAGCTAAATCGCTGGCTGCGCCACCATTGGTGGACCAGAAGCATGTGAATTGTTTTTACTCAAGAACTCATCTTAATATGTATCATTTTGTGCCTGGAAAAACACAAAGTACAAGCCCAAAAAGAAGAAGAAGAAGAAGAAAAATTAACCTTGCGAGAAACAAACACAAAATATCGAGCAAGTCACGGAGAAATGCCTTAGAGTCATAATCCCGAGAGAGTGATTCCTTTATGGTTAGTGTTCGTTTATACTTAAACCTCTTCTCCTTATTCAATGAAATATGCCACATATTTTGCCATTTGTTTCAGAAAAAGTCATGAAAAAATGTGGTTGCACCGCAACAGCGGTTGTTGGCACGGTTGTGAGGTCTAAAGGATGAGTGTTCTTTGTGCCAACCGTCGTGACCGTGATTTCTTCCCATCGGCTAGCTTCAGGTTACCTACAATATCCTGGTACACCGAGCACACATCAATTCAGTCCAACATAAATTCTCCCGGTTATAGCACCCCCAACCACATGTTGAAAATGTGCCCTAGAGGCAATCATGTATCATAATATTTCCTATATGTTTATAAATCTATCAATAAGTCAATGAACAATATCGCTGATGCATGTCAGCAAGCATGTGACTTATCTGTGAGATGCTAGTCACTAGCAATTGATGCTAAACAGATAGTATGGGCTTGATCCAATCTGAATCCACGAAAAACAACTCATTTCAACCCATAAGTCTCAATTTCTCCAGAGCAACTAAATATTAAATAAAACACATTAATTGATCCCCACAATATGCACATTATACCATTCGAGACTAGTCAGCCTTCTTAAGCAACCAAGTCCAGTCGTGTGACTGAAGGCATATTTCGTCGAGATGAAGTTATCTAATAGGCTCGCCACTCCCTTCAAGTAAAAATGAGCATGAAAAGTTGTACATTTTCGCATGAGATGAATAAAGTTGCAGGCCGAGTTCTTCAATCCATGAGCAATACGAAGCCAACGACTGAAATCATCACAAGATGTGCCAAAAAGGGAAATTTCACATATTTCAAGCTTGAGTGCCTTCACATCGATACTTGAATATATTTTTTAAATGTGGTTGATTCTCCTGTGAGTTCCATCGCTAATTTAAATGAGACCCCATCCATTAGGCCTTTCAAACACAATGTTGCCCTACCTAATTAAGCTGATATAGGGAAAATGTATCCAAAAACGTCGAAATGAATAAGACACACAGACAATACGTGCAACATCTCATAGAGGGAGTAGAATGTATATGCTACCATATGGCATGCATGCACAAACATTAGAGTGAAATTCTGCATAGGAATTGTAAAAACATTAGAGAGAAAAAAGTACTCAATAAGATAGTTCCCTTCATATAATTAACAATAAGATAGTTATATCTAAACATTCAAATGTTCACACGACCGTGTAAAAGAATACAACATGTTTAGCAGCATGGCACGAACGCATGGAGCAAGAATATAACAGTGGTCCACGATTATATTTAAAAAACAATTGAAGGGAAGGGTCGTGAGGTGGTACTGAGGTTGTGAGGTAGTAACAACAAATCCCAATGGCTAAGGTATCGCCGACCCATAAACCTCCCGCAATGGTCCGAACTATGCTGTCTGGAGTGTGAAAGCCATTCAATATGGATCTGTATGGGTCTGCGACACGGTCAGTACACGATTTCTCTCGCAAACCGGAGACAAAAGTGGGGGAGCTTTACGGGAGTCCGGACCGATCCCAAGCCCATTTCTGACCGTTCTGGCCCACCAAAAACCCCTCCCCCTCTCACGTGTTTTCTGTCAGCGCCGCTTCAGAGCGTCAGCGCCCGCATTCATGCCCGGCCAAAGCGGACGCGACCGCTCACTGGCGCCGGCATTAAAGCGACGCGTTGGCTGAGAGAGCGCCGCCCGTGCCGCTTCGCAGTGCAGGCGACTGCAGCGCGTTCAAGCGATATGACGGCCGCTCGTCCGTCCGTTTGCCACCCGCATCGATGGCACACGGTTGCCGAGGCGTTTCCTCCGGTGCCACCCGTCCGTCACTCTGCCGCCCACCGGTGCTATATAAACCGCTTCCCCGATGCCCTGGCCATAGTCACAATCACCCCTCTCCACACCATTCCCCTCCATCGATCCCTCCGCGGCCAAAGATCTCTAGGACGGGCTTACGTCAAAGCAGAAGAAGGCCATGGCCGCCATTGCTGCCGACTGGCAGGCCGGCAGGCAATCGAAGGACGTGCGAATTGAAGACGCCTTCGACAACAAGCCAGCGCCACCCTCCTCTTCCTCCACGGCACCCTCCTCCTCCACTCCACCCTCGTCGGTGCATTGCACCATGACCATCGGCGAGGCTTGTGTCCATTATATGGACATGGTGTGGGGGGAGCAGTTCCGGGAGGCACAGGCTGACGCCAACCACAACCACAACCTCCTCCAAGAGCATTCATAGGCGAAGGAGCAGGTCACCGCCCGCCAGGGCGGTCGCACCAGATGCAGACCTGGCGAAGCAGGAGGCACTGCTCGAGTCCTACCACTCCGCCCGCGGGATCCTCCTTGCCCGCTGGAGGTACCAGCAGCGAGTGGCGGAGGTGTCCGCCGCCGGCAAGGAGTGCGACAATGACGCGAGCGAGGCGTTGTTCGGCGACACCGACAAGGAGGACATCGACGAGACCGCGCCTTGGCGCCACGACCACGAAGAAGCCGGCATGTCCGCGGGTGCCGCCGACAGCGAGGAAGATTAGTGCACGGAAGGTCGCCGCCGCTCGTGTCCCAGGAAGGCCACCGCTCCTCCCCTCCTGTCGACGCCAAGCTTGGTGGGCTGAGCATCTTCGATTGATTAGTCGCTTGGCGGCAATGTCGAGGCGAACAACTTCACTTCCCCGGGCTCCAGAGGCGGAGCTGGAGAGCGCCGAGGCGGAACTGGAGACGGTGAAGCTTCAATTCTCGGGGCTGATGGCCGGAGACGGGGACCGGACGCCGGTGATCATTTAGATTAGGTATTAATTATACTCTAGAGCCCGCCTAGGACCGCTTCGATGTATTTGTAATGAAATCCGTCATGTTTACATGAAATCCAATATGTTTATATGAAATTCGGCCATGTTTAATATGAATTCCGGACTTGTCTGAACGAATTTCGTCCGGTTGGTTTGAGTTGTTGTGAAAATGTATGAGGCTACGGTTGGATGGCGTCTTCCTGCATCCGTGTCCGCGGACAGGTCCCCTTGTCCGTGGACGAATGCGGGAGGTTTTTTGCGGGTTACCGTTGAAGATGCCCTAATAGCATCTCTAGCAGACCCCTTAAGCTGCGGAACTGAAAACGTGTTTTTCAGTTCACAAAAAACACATTTTAAGGGTCGATTTGAGCTGTGGCGAAACATACCCCTTAAACTTAAACTGTAAAACCGAATATTCACTTATATTTTTCCCCACGCCTTCTTCTTCCTCTCGCCTAGATGCTTTGAACATGCATACGTATATCTGATTGCGATAAATTGAACACATGCGCACGACGCGTACGCACGTTCACCCGTGCAGCACTAGGTGATGGCGACGTTCCGCGCTTTGGTGGTGCCTAGAGCATCCCTGACGTCGTCCCCAACTCTATGTGCGAAGAAGGCCGGGGCGCCGAGCCCCGCGACGGCTAGCGCGGCCGGCATGAGCACCGGACTGAAGGGAAGAACGAGAGGCGCCGCGAGCGCAATGCCGGCGAGCGTGGCCAACAGGAAGAGGCCGGAGAGGCCCAACAACACGGTGCCAAGTGGGATGAGGAGCGCTGTCGCGGCTAGCGCGGGGGCGTGTGGGTCGCTGCGGAGCGCAGACCCTAGGCTCAGCCCCTCCACGCGCCATAGCAGCTGGTACTGCTGCTGCTTCCTGCCGTGTTGCTGGTGCGCACGCGCTAATGCTGTCGTGGCCATGGTGAGCCGAGGCAGGGACGCGCGAGGCGGCGGCCAGGATGGGCAGGGCGGCGGCGGCGGGCCGGACGGGTGGGGCGGCTTCCCATATAAGCAGGGCGACGACCGATGATGGATGGGCGACCGTCTGAACGGGTGGGGCGGCTTCTCGGATGACCAGGGCGACAGACGGGGACGGACGGGGCGGCAGCCAGGAGCGAGCCATGAAGGTTTCGATGGCAGTTGGACTCCCCTCAATGATCTTTCTTATATACAAGGTACCCTTAGGTTGACTCTGAAATCCTTATTTTGACAGATTCGGTAGAGATATTTTTCGTGTCCCTTAAAAAAAAATTACAGGTCGGAGTCATTTACGCGTTCTATTTGGGTCGCCTTTCCTTGCCTAAAAATGTAAACCGATAATTATTTTATAGTTTCATGTGTTTTAAGGGATCTGCTAGACATGCTCTAAGGCTAAGGCTAGGACCGGGGGATACATGAGCATGCTGATCTCATCTACAAATTCACCCATGAGTTGACGAGGACACACAATTGTTCCATGTTCTTACGAAAATCAAACGGTGTACTCCCTGTGGCTCAATGGTCAATGCCCAAGACTCAAAGCGGCCTCAAAAAAAGATAAAATGGAATGTTAAACTAGCACTTCGCCGCAATGCTTGGTTTGACAACATTGACTTAAGTAGGGGTATGTCGGACGGAAAGTGTATCGACGAACCCACTTTGGAAAACTTATTTTTAAATATCCAAAAATTCTGAAAAATATTTGACGCATAAAACTTCACATTCTATGTGTGTGTAAGAAGTTTCGCGGAAATATAACTTTTTCTTTGACATGTGTAAAAAAGACAAACAAACGTGTCGTGGAACGCTATTTAGGAGTACAGAAATTATCTTTTTCGTGGAGGCAAAACAAAAAGAGTTTTTTCGCAAAACTCTGTGCCACACACACATGTTGCGAAGATGTACGCGTAAAATTTTATTTCAATTTTTTTTGACATTTTAAAATGCGTTTGGAATGCATTTTAAAAAAACGGGTTCATATGTCCATGGGTTCAGGACGTCTATACTCTATGTCAGACAAGCACATTACTGAATTCTATATTCTATGAGCAGGGCTGGTCCTATGATTTTAGGGGCCCGGTGCGAGATTAGAGCTCGGGGCCCCTTAGAGATTGCCCTCAGGGTCGATTTCTTAGCCGTCTTTCCTGCTTTCTTGTTCAATCCCAAGATTCAATTTTGCACCAGACACCCGATGAAATTGTCTTACTCGCTAGGAGGCGAAAGTGAAAGTACTATCGAATCCGATGCATTTAGAGAAAAATAGATTAACCATAATCATGGACTAATTTCTTTTCCTGGATTACTGCTTTGCATCTGTGTGTTCCATAGAATATTGCAAAGAACATACACAATCCAATCAATTTAATGGAAAAACATCTATATATGCATTGCAACTAGCACGGAACGTGGTGACACCTAGACAGATGACATGTAATTATTATTATTTCTATATATGTTTTCCCTAAAGCATCACATCAAGGTCTCTATATCAGACATGCTTTTAGAGGGTGCTTGGATCCAAAAGACTTATTTTAGTCTGACTAAAAATAGTCTCTTTAAGAGGCTAAAGTTCCAAGCACCCCTGACTAAAGAGGGGCTAAAACTAGTTTTGAGACTAAATTTTTTTAGTCAGGGGCACCCCTACTAAAATGTGGATTCGTCCTCTCTCTTCTTATTTAATTCCTCTCTTTTAATACACACGAGTTCTAGATTGGAGTGTTGAGAGGATAATAAATGCTCATTAACTTGATTTTAGTCTCTTTAGTATTTGAATCCAAGCATGGGTGAGGTTAGCAAGTTTTAATCTCACTACTTTTAGTCATGGGACTAAAACATATCCAAACACCCTTTTAATGTTTGAAAATTAGCGCAATGCTTTCTATTAACTAGATAATACCTACGGCAACCACGGCCAATCAATCAACTATCTATTGATTATCATTTACTATAACTTTTTATTAATTATGATGACAAAAGTAAAATCGTCAGGGCACAATACCTTGTCTAGAATCAGCTTCTCGTCTCGTTGATGGGGAGTCGCCGGCTCAAGTAGTAGCGACGGCATGGCGCATGCTCGGTGGCCATCGCTTGCCCGCCGTTGTTCAACTGGTTCCGGCGATCGCGAGGCGAAGAGGTGAAAATCCATCCGGCGGCAGCCGCCGATACCGTGCGTGCGTGAAGTCGTAACCAGTGCGCCTCTCCAAGATGGCTGACTCGATCCATGATCAGCGGTTGTGCGTAATTAGTTTTTTTAGACAAAGTGCGTAATTAGTACGTAGCCAGCCACGTACTAGTAACTTGGGCCAACTAAGCACGTTCTTTCCAGTCCATGCAAACCCAGCAGCCGGCCTACATGGATGGGCCCCCCCTTCGCTCCGGGTGCCTGGACCGGGCCTGTCTATGAGAGCTGCTCCTTCTCGAGCTTCACGTCTTTTTTTTTTTGGAAGCTCACAAGAAAATCTTGCACAGTTCATTGGGATGATGGACAAGTCTTCTCAAATCCACCATTTGAAAGCAACACGCGCCTTCTAGTTTTACATGCTCGTAAATCAAAACCAGGTTCGGACTACGATCCCTTGGCTAAGAGCGATTGGCGAGATTGTAATATTTGACAACTATGCTATGACGCCCGTGATGGCATCTCACCTCTTCTTCCAATGCTGCTACACCGCTAGAATTTGAAAATTGATCAAGGACTGGCTTGGACAATGCGTAATAAAATGGTAATCGAGCGGATCATTCATTGACGGGCCTATGACTCCTTCAAATTTTTTGCGTTCTTACAACAGTCACACCCTTTAGTTAGGCAGCGGGACCTTGGACGGTTAGGGCAGATGTTGGACTGACGACATGGCTCGTCGCCTCGCTTCTCCGGCTACCCCATGATGTTGTGGCCACTTAGTGGTTTTTTCGCTTTTCTTTTATGTTTTATTTGGACATGATTGTTGCCCAATAGACATTTTATGCCGGTACCTTGCTAGGCGTTGTATGGATTGGTTGCTTTCTTTATTTATAAAGCGGAATGAAAAGCCTAGTTCGAGACTGGCTCAGACGACAAGACTTGAAACCCGCTTGTTGGCAACATTTCACCTTAATTAATGTGTGTTGGTATGAGGTTAACAATTGTGTCATAACCTAAATCAGGCCACGACTTATCTTGTTTTGTTTCATCTCTTGAGAAAATTGGAATGAGCACAATTCGCATGTGCATCAGAGCACATCTACCATGCCGACAATCCTCTTCTCCAACAGAAGAGAGACCACCCCTTGGGTCACCGAGGCATCTCACCTTGGGGTTATAATTCTGCGAGTGTATGCGTGTGTTTGGGTTACAACCTTGCATGTACATAACTTTGATCCCCCCACCCCCTTTAATCAATGCAATATGGCGTCACTTTTGCCTTTGTTGTAAAAACGGTTAACTTTCAAATAACTAGAAATATTGGGATAGAAAAGTCCAACATATCCCCACAACTCCTGCAACTCCTAAAACAAGTTAGAGCATCCTCATAACCACCTCTATGTACCGTTTCAAGAAAAAAGCGGGCAACTTTACGTCTTCTTAGTTTTATTTTTCATGAAATAGTGTCTTCTTCCCAAACCATCATCTTCGTCGCTGTCAACGACCTCCCCCTCCCGGCCGGTCACATCCTTGTCCTTTCTCGGCCAAGTTTTGCCACTTATCTATGTTCCCCAAGCCTCCTTCCATGGTTGCCACAAGTATATGGAGCCCATGGCCGCTGCCTCCCACTCCTACCACACCCTAGTCCCATGCCGCATACCATGCCCACACCTTCAAAGTCGTTGCCTCAGCCTCTCAAGCCGAGCCACGATGAGTTCCCATAACTCAACTTCGAGCATCGGTGAGGCCCAATGACACCTCTCCATGCATCCCCTCTGGCCACCGTGATGTATATTGTCCACAACTCCTTCGGCCAACACTGCATGCAACGTGTTGAACGAAAGGGATAAACGCATTTTTTTCGTTGTGTTTATGCAATAACATGGAAATATAGTTGTGATGAGGTTTTTATGCAAAAGAAGAATTAGCAAAGAAAAAAATTAGGACTAAGAACAACCTTTCATTTGATCATGAATGAGGATTGGATCGAGGTACATAGGTGGCCATAATCAATCCCAAATCTTCTATCTCTAAATAGCTAGCCCCCACTAACTATTTCTCTCAACATGCAAGCATGCCACATCATCGCACAACATGCATGAGAAAAGGCCCACCCCCACTATTATATGTCTCTCAACATGCAAGGATGCCACTTCATCATGACATGCATGAAAAAAAGACTTATCTCAACATGTAACATACATGAGGGTTTTCATTCTATTATGCTATATACATTTAATAAACATTTTACAACTATATAGTAATCAAGCATAATAAATACATGTATTTTTATTGTTAGCCTTTTATATTATTACTTCAAATATTCATGTTTCATACAACAAGTCACATTGAAACATGTCGCAAAATATTCCCGCAACAACGTGCGGGGTATCATCTAGTATCAATAAAAAATAGACACAGATAATCCTCAGGGGGAGTTGGTGATTTACATCGTTTTCTGCTCACCTTTTGCGAAGCTAAATCCTGCAGATCTTGGGTAGTGGGTCTCGAACTAGGTGTCTAGATACAAAAGTAACAAGGGCATGAGGTTTGCCCAGGTCCAGGCTCTCCGAGGAGATAAAATCCTACATCATGCTTGTGTTTATTGCTTTGGATTGAAGTACAAAGTACAGATGATCTGCCTTGAGCAATAATGTATTTTTTCATCCCAGTCGTCACCTTCTTGACACCCCGTATAGATATTTTTTTGCTTTATTTGAGCAATAATGTATGCATATTTTTTTCACTTTTGTGGCAATATATGGATATTCAACTAGTTTTCTTCCCTAAGAAAACTAGTTTTCTTTCTCGAAAAGTGCACACACCATGCATATGTGCGTGAAATAGGAGAAATTCTCATGATGAGGTAATTTTTTGGAGGAAACCGCGCATGCAAGGGGAGCAACTATTAATTGATTAATCGCATGATGAAGGAATTGGGGCATTCAGTCGATTCCTCCCTCCCTCGGAGTGGTCTACCCTCACCCCCTAGGACCCTACTCCTTCCATGTTGTCAACCCACCTAGGACCACCTTCGCCTGCTACGCATAGCATGGGTCGCAGCCGCGTAGCCGGGCCGCCCCGCCTTGCTCAACCCCCTTCAGTGTCGATGTGACCATCAAAACGAACACACAATTTTGTTCTATGATGAGAAGTGGAGTTGACCCAACAACCTGCTGAAGCAACACAAGGTTGACACACTCGGATGATTGGGCAGTGACAAATATTTTTTTCTCTCGAGAATACGTCAATGGCATACCATATCTTTAGAGAAGGGAGAAATATGTTTACAAGAGTCCTTCGATCGACGCGTACATCAATCGTTGGAGCACCCACTCCTACGAGTACAAATTACACTTGACCTCTCATATAAAACGATCTAAGCCACCTACACACACCTGCACTATGCCAGGCATAGATGTCATCTAGAATAGTCCGGGCAAGCTCTCAAGGTCCTTTGAATTGCTCCGGTCGGTTGAACACTTTCGCGTTCCTTTGCTTCCACAAAGCCTAAGCCGCATCGATGACCAAAGAGTCGAAACTGCGGTTGTCTTTTCCTTGGAAACCTCTTCAGGCATTGAGCCACCACTCCACGAATGTGTCCATGCTATTAGGAGTAAGGACATTGATTTGTAGCATGTCGAAGCACGTGTGCCAAACCTATCTTGCATAAACGCATTGCACGAGGATGTGCTCGACCATATCCTCTTCCTGCAAATAGATGTAGCACGACGATGAGCCCTCCTGCAGGCCGTGTCGCACCCGTCTATCTGACGTCCAAAGTCTATGTTGGACTGCGAGCCAAGCGGAGATCTTGCATTTCAGCGGCGCCCAACTTCGCCAAATACTGGTGGCAGTAGGAAACCTGCTCCCTCCATGGTTGAGCTGTGTGTATGTGGATTTCGTGGTTTACCCCCCTGATGGGTCATGTGGCCAGGCAAAACTGTCCTCGGACTGCTCATCCCTCTGCACCGTGGCAATCGCATGTCTCAAATGCACCATTTGTAGCAGCGCCCCAAGGGAGGTTTGTGGCTGAATATCGAGCACCCACCTATCTTCCGTCAATGCCTCAGCCACCATTCTAGAGTTCCTTGTCTTGGTGTCCACTCCGATCGCCAACATAGGAGCAATGTCACTTACTAAGAATTCGTGGATCCATCTATCTCTCCAGAAGAGGATCTCGCCACCTTTCCCCACTGTAATGTTCACCATGCTATCAAAAACCTGCTTTGCGTGTCACGTCGCCATCCACCATTAACTCGAGTCCATGCCAAGCCGAAGGAGAGACCTCGAGTGAACAAGTGGCCTGTTGTTTTGTCTAGCCAACAAGTACTAAATGTTGATGCATCTTTCCATGTTGAAGATCATACAAGCAGGTGTGGAGCAGTAGTGAGAGACAGCCGCGGAAAATTCATTGGGGGCGTCTACAAATAATCTCATGCAAATTCCGGATGTCGTCTCGGCAGAAGCTGCAGCTCTGCTTGAAGGCCTAAAGCTTCTCCAAAAAGCCTAGGATGCAACAATGTGATGTTGAGAATGGATAATATTGTGGTGGTTGATGCCCTACGGATGAACGAAGGTCATGCTATGGTGGCAGCCCCAGTTTTAGAAGATTGTAGAGTCTTGCTACGTGAGTTCGGGAAGGTAAGTATTGAGCATTGTAATCGAGAGTCAAATGTAGTTGCTCATGACACTAGTAGAAAACAGGGCTATGGTCCAGGCCGGCTCAGCCCATTAGTCCCGGTTCAGTCTAGAACCGGGACCAATGTGGGCATTGGTCCCGGTTCGTGAGCCCAGGGGGCCGGCCGGGCCACGTGGGCCATTGGTCCCGGTTCGTCTGGACCTTTTGGTCCCGATTGGTGGGACGAACTGGGACCAATGGGCCTCGCTCCTGGCCCACCACCATTGGTCCCGGTTGGTGGCTTGAACCGGGACCAAAGGCTTCCCTTTAGTCCCGGTTCTTGTCGTCAACCGGGACCAATGAGGTGCCTATATATACCCCCTCGCGCAAGAGCAGAGCACAGTGCTCTGTTTTTTCTGGCCGAGGGGGAGAGGGCTTTGTGGTGCTCTAGCTCACCTCCTATGCACATGAGGTGTTCGATGGAATGCCCAAGCCACACTATTTAAGCTTTCTCCTCTCGAAGCTCGACCTCCAAGCTCCATTTTCCTCGAGATTTGTCTAGATTTAGCGGTCCGTCATGCCCCGTCCCCGTCTTCACCGCCGTCGATCACCCGCGCCGATCTCATCACCGACACCACCGTGGTGAGCCTCTTGTTCTTATCTTCTTTCTGAAAGGAAAAATATTCTTACTTGTATGTTCAGATAGATACTTGTATCATTTTCTTACATTTTTTATTGCATCTTATATAGTGCGATGGTTTTGGTATCCGCCCCCGTCGGCCCTCGTCCTGTCTATGATTCGGATTTGGTATGTATATTATCTTTATAACTATTGGTTCATTTATTGTTTATGAAAATTATGCCGACCAACGTGACATAGATTTTATTTATCTAGGATGTATGTGAATCGGAAATGCCAACCGACCCTATTGTCTGAGAGGTTAAATTTAGTTGAAGAAGAAAACAATTTGTTGAAGGAAAAAATAAAAAAAATTGAGGAGGAGAAGATGATATTGGAGTTGCATGTTGCGGATGTCGTCGATGATCACAAGATCAAGATGGATGCAATGCGCTTGAAGATTAGAAAGATTAGAAAATATGTCATTCATACCGAGGCTTGGTATCATTATGCCGTTGGATCAATTGTTACCTTGGTTGCGATTATGATCGCATTTGTTTTTGCATTGAAATGTTTTACATAGTTTCAATATATGGTTTAATTAATTAGATGCTCTGGAGAGCTATATGTTATTAGATGAGAACTATGTATGCACTTTGGTTTTAATGTGATGATGAACTTCTATTAATTTGGACAATTAATTATATATAATGCACGCAGATGAACCGGCAATGGATGTACGGTGACAGACACACCCGCGAGTACATTAAGGGCGTGCATGAGTTTCTCGATGCGGCTGAGGCAAACAAGCAGAATGGTTTTATGTGTTGTCCATGCACTGAATGTGGGAATACGAGGTCTTACTCTAACCGGAAAATCCTTCACTCCCACCTGCTTTACAAGGGTTTCATGCCACACTATAATGTTTGGACGAGGCACGGAGAAATAGGGGTTATGATGGAAGACGATGAAGAAGAAGAGTACGATGACAACTATGTGCCCCCTGAATACGGTGATGCTGCAACGGGGGGAGCTGGTGAAGATCAAGAGGAACCAGACGATGTGCCCAATGATGCTGCCACGGGTGAAGCTGCTGAAGATCAAGAGGAACCAGACGATGTGCCCGATGATGATGATCTCATCCGGGTCATTATCGATGCAAGGACGCAATGCATTAGTCAAAAGGAGAAGCTGAAGTTCAATCGCATGTTAGAGGATCACAAAAAGGGTTATACCCCAATTGCGAAGATGGCAACACAAAGCTCGGTATCGTACTGGAATTGCTGCAGTGGAAGGCAGAGAATGCTGTGGCTGACAAAGGATTTGAGAAGCTACTGAAAATATTGAAGAAGAAGCTTCCAAAGGATAACGAATTGCCCGACAGTACATACGCAACAAAGAAGGTCGTATGCCCTCTAGGATTGGAGGTGGAGAAGATACATGCATGCCCTAATGACTGCATCCTCTACCGCGGTGCATACAAGGATCTGAACGCATGCCCGGTATGCGGTGCGTTGCGGTATAAGATCAGACGAGATGACCCTGGTGATGTTGACGGTGAGCCCCTCAGGAAGAGGGTTCCTGCGAAGGTGATGTGGTATGCTCCTATAATACCACGGTTGAAACGTCTGCTCAGAAACGAAGAGCATGCCAAGTTGATGCGATGGCACAGTGAGAACCGAAAGAAAGATGGGAAGTTGAGAGCACCCGCTGACAGGTCGCAGTGGAGAAAAATCGAGAGAAAGTACTGGGATGAGTTTGCAAAGGACCCAAGGAATGTATGGTTTGCTTTAAGCGTGGATGACATTAATCCTTTCGGGGAGCAGAGCAGCAATCACAGCACCTGGCCCGTGACTCTATGTATGTATAACCTTCCTCCTTGGATGTGCATGAAGCGGAAGTTCATTATGATGCCAGTTCTCATCCAAGGCCCTAAGCAACCCGGCAACGAAATTGATGTGTACCTAAGGCCATTAGTTGAAGAACTTTTACAGCTGTGGAATGGAAACAGTGTACGTACGTGGGATGAGCACAGACAGGAGGAATTTAACCTTAAGGCGTTGCTGTTCGTGACCATCAACGATTGGCCCGCTCTCAGTAACCTTTCAGGACAGACAAACAAAGGATACCACGCATGCACGCACTGTTTAGATGACACTGAAAGTATATACCTGGACAAATGCAGGAAGAATGTGTACCTGGGCCATCGTCGATTTCTTCCGACCAACCATCAATGTCGAAAGAAAGGCAAGCATTTCAAAGGCGAGGCAGATCACCGGAAGAAGCCCGCCATGCGCACCGGTGATCACGTGCTTGCTATGGTCAATGATTTACACTACGTAATCTTTGGAAAGGGTCCCGGTGGACTAGCTGTTCCGAATGACGCTGAGGGACACGCACCCATTTGGAAGAAGAAATCTATATTTTGGGACCTACCCTACTGGAAAGACCTAGAGGTCCGCTCCTCAATCAACGTGATGCACGTGACGAAGAACCTTTGCGTGAACCTGCTAGGCTTCTTGGGCGTGTATGGGAAGACAAAAGATACACCTGAGGCACGGGAGGACTTGCAATGTTTGCACAAAAAAGACGGCATGCCTCCGAAGCAGTATAAAGGTCCTGCCAGCTACGCTCTTACGAAAGAAGTGAAAGAAATCTTCTTTGAATGCCTGCTCAGTATGAAGGTCACGACTGGCTTCTCGTCGAATATAAAGGGAATAATAAATATGCCAGAGAAAAAGTTTCAGAACCTAAAGTCTCATGACTGCCACGTGATTATGACGCAACTGCTTCCGGTTGCATTGAGGGGGCTTCTACCGGAAAACGTCCGATTAGCCATTGTGAAGCTATGTGCATTCCTCAATGCAATCTCTCAGAAGGTGATCGATCCAGAAATCGTACCAAGGCTAAGGAGTGATGTGGCGCAATGTCTTGTCAGTTTCGAGCTGGTGTTCCCACCATCCTTCTTCAATATCATGACGCATGTCCTAGTTCATCTAGTCGACGAGATTGTCATCCTGGGGCCCGTATTTCTACACAATATGTTCCCCTTTGAGAGGTTCATGGGAGTCCTAAAGAAATATGTCCGTAACCGCGCTAGGCCAGAAGGAAGCATCTCCATGGTCCATCAAACAGAGGATGTTATCGGGTTTTGTGTTGACTTCATTCCTGGCATTAACAAGATAGGTCTCCCTAAATCACGGTATGAGGGGAGACTGACTGGAAAAGGCACTCTTGGAAGAGACTCAATAATATGCAGGGACGGATATTCTTGGTCTCAAGCACACTACACAGTTCTACAGAACTCTACCTTGGTGACCCCGTATGTCGATGAACACAAGAACAGTCTGCGCTCCAAACACCCGGAGCAATGCGACGACTGGATTACATGTGAACACATCAGGACTTTCAGCAGTTGGTTGGAAACACGTCTCAGAGGTGACAACACTGTTTGTGATGAGTTGTACTTGTTGTCCAGGGGACCATCTTTGACTGTATTGACTTACAAAGGACACGAGATAAATGGGAATACATTTTACACGATCGCCCAAGATCAAAAGAGCACCAACCAAAACAGCGGTGTCCGCTTTGATGCAGCAACCGAGAGCGGAAAGGACATATATTATGGTTACATAGTGGACATATGGGAACTTGACTACGGATCTGATTTTAAGGTCCCTTTGTTTAAGTGCAAATGAGTCAATCTGTTAGGCGGCAGGGTACAGGTAGACCCACAGTACGGAATGACAACAGTGGATCTGAAAAATCTTGGGTACACTGACGAACCGTTCGTCCTAGCCAATGATGTGGCACAGGTTATCTATGTGAAGGACATGTCTACCAAACCGAGAAAAAGAAAAGATAAGGAAGTGAATACATCATACGATGAGCCAAAGCGCCACATAGTTCTTTCAGGAAAAAGGGACATCCTGGGAGTAGACGGCAAGACAGACATGTCTGAAGATTATGAAAAGTTTCATGAAATTCCTCCCTTCAATGTCAAGGCTGACCCAAGCATCCTGATAAACAATGAAGATTATCCATGGTTACGGCGCAATAAGCAAATGACACAAGCGAAGAAAAAGTGAAGACTTTCTCCCACAATAAGCAAATGCTATGTGGGTGAAATTATGATACCATCCCAACTTTCAACTTTTTCAGAGTTCATTTGAAATGCTTTCATGTCTTATGGTTCGAAACTTTGATACTTCGAAAGTGATTGTCCATTTTGTACACGAAGTGCATCAAGTTTTTGTCGTAACCCTCTCTACTTTTTGGAACATGCTATGTGGGTGAAATGATGATACCATGCCAACTTTCAACCTTTTCAGAGTTCATTTTGAAATGCTTTCCAATTTCAGAGTCATTTAGCTCAAAGAATGAATTAATAGCAAACAGAATGAACTACAAATTTTTTATGAAAATAAAAACAAACAATCATTTAGCTCAACCAACCGTGACCATTGCCCCCCTTTAGTCCCGGTTGGTGCCACCAACCGGGACCAATGGCCTTCGCTTCCCGCCCTTTGGGCTGCCGAAAATTGGCCTTTGGTCCCGGTTCGTGGCACGAACCGGGACCAAAGGGGGGCATTGGTCACGGTTCGTGCCACGAACCGGGACCATTGCTCTGGCTATATAAGCCAACACTTGCGAAATTTTGGCCAACCGCTCCCATTCGCCCCGACGCCCCCAGGCCGTTCGTCGTCGTCGTCGCCGCCCCGAGCCCGTCGTCG
>NC_041388.1:434114525-434118550 GCF_002162155.2 Triticum dicoccoides
TGATATGATGATGTTGATGATGTTTTTTTTCCTGTTGATGATATGATGATGTTTTTTTCTGTTGATGATATGATGATGTTTTTTTTCTGTTGATGATATATATGATGATGTTTTTTTTCATATATGCATTTTTTCATATATGTATTAATTTTTTTAAGTTGTTAGTAGATATCGATTTTAGGTTAGTGCATTTTATCACTGATTTTAGGTTAGTTGAGCCTCTTTAGTGCATTTTATGTTTGTTGCATTTTAGGTTAGTGAATTTTATGTTAGTGGAGAGGAAAAAGTAAAATAAGGAAAAGGAAAATAAGTAGAGAAAGAAGGAGAAGAAGAAGGAGAAGACGAGGAGAGGAAGAAAAGGAAGAGGAGAAGAAGAAAGGAATAGAGGAGAAGAAGAGAAAATTCTTCTCCTCTATTCCTTTCTTCTTCTCCTCTTTTTTTTCTTCTTTTTTTTCTTCGACACATGGGGGGGGGTCGAGAACGTCGGACATTCATGAGAGAGGCGAGGAAGAAGGGGAAGAATAGGGAGAAGAAGAGGAGAGGAAGAAGAGGAAGTCTTCTCCTCTATTCTTTCGTTTCTTCTTTTTTCTTCTTCTTCTTCCTCTTTATTTTATCGGGAACGAGGGTCGTCGAGGGTCGCCGAGCGGTAGAGGAGAAACCCTAAATAGAAAGTATCGTCGGTGTGAGATACATGTACCGTCAGTGTCGGACACTACATCCACATCCCACAAGTGGCGCGGGGTCAGGTGGCTACCTCGTAGCCCGGCCTAAGTGGTCCAAGATTGAGAATGATCTGGTTCATAAAGGGATCGAACCAGAGACAAATAACTGGCCAGACCGTTGCCGGACTTGGTTCTTCGGGGCTGGCGGAACCTTGGACCCTGAAACAGGGAAGTGCATTTGGACGAACGAACAAATGGACATACCAGTCAGTAAGCTTAAGCAGTATATCGAAGCAGCGCAGGAAGGGACGTTCTTTCCAGACAGAGAGAACGACGAGCTCACAATGGCCCTCGGGAATCCTGAGCACCCTGGACGGACACGAGGCACGCCAGGCTCCGTTCTGTGGAAGGTTGGGTTTCCGGACGCAGGCGGTTACAAATCCCATGAGAGGAGGAAAAAAGTGCAGCAGACCCAAATGCAGGCGCTGCAAGCAAGGGTAGACGCGATAGAGGAACGAGAAGCAAATCGCAGCAAACGTACTGCCGAAGCCTCCCCCGAAGCTACCCCGCCATCTCAGCGCAGAAGCAGCGTGGCTTCCACCGAGCTGCTTCAGCCGGAGCATGCCTTGACGGCTCCTGCCAGCTATCCCGTGGATGCTATCACGGAGTCTCAAAATTGCCACCTTATGACGCAATGGATGAATTTGAAGGTCAAGGCGGCTGTTGGCTCTGTTTATCCTACTGAACCCGGCGCAACTTTTCACTGCCGGCCGATTCCAGAAGGATATGCTAGGGTGATGGTGGATGAGATAACGAAGGGATTTGAGGACCTCCAGCTTGACCACCCTACCGGTGAAGGGGAGACTCGGCTGGGGTCTGCTTTGAAGACTCCATGCCTGTGGCGGAAGGAGCTCATCAACCTTCCGAACTGGACGCCTCCGCCTCCTCCTCCTCCTCCGGCGAGTCAGGGCACTCCGCCTCCTCCACTGCCTCCTCCTCCGGCGAGTGACGATCAGGGCCCTCGGCCGGCTCCTTCTCCGGCGCGTGGCGGCACTCCGCCTCCTTCTCCGCCTGCGCCGACGCGCCCGAGCAGCCAGCCTCCTCCTTCTCCGCCTCGTCAGCAAGGGCGGAAGAGACCTGCCGCCGCTCCAGCTGCTCCGGCGCGTCGTAGTCCTTCTCCTCCGCCTCTTAAGCAAGTAAAGAAGACAACCGCTCCGTCTGCTCGGTCGGCGTCTAGCAGTAAAACCAGAGGTGGTCGGACATACAGATTCGGTCCTTCTCTGAAGACTTTAGAGAAGTTACCATACGAAAGGACCCAGGAGGAGAACGCCGAGATCGCGCGAGAAGAAGTGAGGAAATTCTTTGAAGGGGTGAAAGCAAAGAAACATCCACCTCCGGAGGAGAAGGTAGATCGGGTGAAAGTGAAGCGCACTCTGGCTGCCCTGACAAAACCACCGAAGTCTGATCCGCCGAAAGGAAACTATGACCGCATTATTGGAAAGGAATTTGCCCAAGCGGAGCGGTCGGGAAGTACTGTCAGTGATCAAAGGCTGAAAGAACGACGAGCTGGGAAACAAATTGCCCAGCTCGGCGAACAAGCGAAGCAATCGTGCCCCCCGCTCAAGGTGCCTAGCCACAACGTCGCTAATGATCCGAGGATGGTGCCCGGTTATAGCAATCTTGCAGATTACCTGCCCGACGAAGTACATTATGAACCCATGGAGATGCAGATACAAAGATACGAGTACCGGAAGCCTCTCGTCAAAGATGAAAGATCTCTATCAACGATGATGCGAAGATTGCATGATTGGTACTTGAAAATCTGCAGAGACTCTGGGGGGAGGAGTACTTTGTATTTGAAAGTTAAAAAGGAGCATGACCTCGTTGGAATTGATCTGTTGCCTGTTCCATTTGAGGAGTTCTATCAGTTTTTCAATCAATTGGCCCTCGATAAAACAACGGTCGCCTGCTACTATCTGTAAGTAGTAATACTTCTGTCATTAAGTTTCTCTATATAGCTTAGCTCTTTCATTGCATGTATTTATAATCATCCTCACTATATTATGCAGATTGAAGATCGTCGAATTGAAGAAAAGACAAGTCGGTGATATTGGGTTTATTAACACATATCTCATAGATGCAACTCAGGTTAAATTTCATGCCACAGAAACCGAGGCCAGCATGCTACAATCGTTGATAATAAATCAAAACAAAGATATAATACTCCTTCCTTACAACTTCAAGTGAGTGTTACTGTCTTGTGCGTATTCGGTTTCCCTTATATATTAGTCAAGGTTATAGTAATGTAATTGATGAGTTATGCATGCGTGTGCAGTTTCCACTATATTCTCCTACATATTAAGCTTGAGCAGGGACTAGTAACCGTCTTAGACTCAAGACGAAAAGATCCCAAGGACTATGCAGACATGACTCAAATACTCGAGAAGTAAGTTAAATCGATCATTATCCACCATATCAGCAACTTTGTTCATTTCCTGATATATCAAGTAATTATTTTTTTTGTCCGGCAGGGTTTGGAGAAAATTCACCAGAAAAGCTCCGGGACTGCCGAAGGAGCTGCAATTTAGACACCCGAAAGTAAGTACTAGCTATAGTAGCATTTTAAGCGCATCTACTAGTCATTCAAGCGCTAGTTTCATCAATACCATTTGGCATTCTTGCTTATCAGTTTGATTAACCTCTATTTCTTGTAAAGTGGTTGTGGCAGGAACAAGTGAATGATTTCTGTGGATACTATGTTTGCGAGTCCATCCGCCACACAACCTGTGAGCGGGGCTACACTGATGAACAATATGAAGTACGTAAATAACAACATTCACAATTTTATTTTATTACCATCATTTGTGTTGAGTTTTATTCATTCATATATATATATATATGTATTGACCCCCTTCTTTAAATTAGATGTTTTGGAAGCGGGATGAACTCCTAGCACCAGCTCGCATGCGAGGAATTCAAGAGGAATTGGCGGCATTCTTTCTTGACCACGTGATCCCTGAAGACGGAGAATTCTATGTTGACCCTGAGTCCGTATGATTATATTTGTAAGAGATAATTACTGTATATATGTAGCCGGTAGTGTCAGATAGATATACGAGAACTTGTTGTTCGACCAATCTCTCGGAGAAAGAGAGGTGGTCGATATCACTTTTCTCTGTATGCATATATGTTCATCACGATCTTCTGTTTCCTTCGTTTGCTTACTAGCTAGCCAGCGTGTCTAGTCCTCTCTATACGTATGTATAGTACGTAGCGTCGACCAAGCACGGACATAAGAGAGGACACTTCTCTCTATTAATTATAGCTAGCTAACACAATATATGAAACACCTAAATTAACCCC
>NC_041388.1:434118901-434120055 GCF_002162155.2 Triticum dicoccoides
GAAATGCTGACGCGTGGATGCCTATTGGTTCCGGTTGGTGCCACCAACCGGGACCAAAGGGTCTCCTGACTGGGCTCTGCGCACTGCCCACGTGGAGGCCCATCAGTCCCGGTTCTGGATTGAACCGGGACTAAAGGTCGGGGCATTAGTACCGACACTTTAGTCCCGGTCCGGGACTAAAGGCCCTTATGAACCGGGACTATAGGCCCTTTTTCTACCAGTGTGAGCTGGCTAGTTGGGGAAGTACGAATTCTCCCTTTTTGTGGGTGGATGTATCCCATGAGTTTATTGTTAAATCTCTAGCAAACGATGTAAGTGCAATTGATTAATAAAGCTAGCCGTGAAGGCCTTCCCGAAAAAAAACTCAAGCCCATGGCACGGCCTATGTGGATCTGTTCGCCGAAGCCATTCCCAGCGTACCCTGAGTGCAAGAGCCTGCAAACTCATATTCTTCACCCCGAGTCCTCCATAGCAGGTAGGCTTTGCAAATCGAGCTCCACGCCACTAGGCATTGCCCTCCATCCCGCCCAAAAGAAAGCACGCATCCATCCGTCGATGTCTTGGAACACCCATGCATCCTGGTGCCTTCAGCACCAACAGGTGGTGCACCGGCCTTGCGGCAATCACCGCCTTCACGAGCACCAGCCGGCTCGATCTCTGCAACATGCCTCTCTGCCAACAAGCAGGAAGGCAGTGCCTCACCTGATCAAGGAGAGGCTGCCATTGCGCCTTGGTGAGCTGCTTGATTGCCAACTGCAAACCGGGGTATCTACAAGGGAATTCCCCGATGGTACAGTACATTGTAGGAGGTCCTCAAATTCTCTCTCTGTCTGTCTTCATGGTTTTCGGTGATCAAAATCGTGGAGGATTTTGTGTAATTTACCGCCTGATACAACTTGAGCATGCGCATTTACTTCGGAGTACAAGCAAGTCGAGCCGAAGACCAACCGCCGGATCTTTGCCGGATCCTCTCGAGCCGGGAGGAGAAACCCACCGCCTTACTCGCTTCCACGCCCCGCTCCCGCCCTATATAACCGCCGGCATAACGGCCCGACCCCGCCCACCCTGTCCTCCCGCTCGAGCCTGCCATCCACGCCTCTCGCCCTCCCACACCCCCTCCCACCGCGAGCTCGCTCCTGCCCACCCAACTGCAC
>NC_041388.1:434120457-434128396 GCF_002162155.2 Triticum dicoccoides
ATGGCAAGGCGTCCGCGCGGTCGCGCTCCTCCCCGCCACGCCCACGGCCCCGCTCCTCCCCGCCACGCCCACGGCCCCGCTCCTCCCCGCCACGCCCACGACCCCGCGGCCGGCCACCCACTGACGTCCCTGCGGGCGACGGACGCCGTCGTCTACGCGCACCCACACCGGCGTCACTTCAGGGTCCGCGTGCTGGCGGCGGACTCTGTCCACGCCGCCTGGGAGATGCGCCGCCTTCTCGCTGCCCAGAAGAGCGACTACGACTGGTACGTCACCAACTTCGCCCCGCTCGAGGCTGCAGCGGACCTTCGGTTTCCCGTCGACGACGCCAGGGCGGCTTTCGCGTCGCTCCTGCAGCGGATTTCTGGGGTGAACACGACCATCGAGGTCACCCACGGAGGCGGCCGCGGGCGAGGAGTCCCGCACGCGCACGCGCCCGGTCTCGGAGTCGGCCGCGGAGGCCGCGTCGTCGGAGGCGGGCGCGGAGGCCGCGTCGTCGGAGGCGGGCGCGGAGGCCGCGTCGTCGGAGGCTGGCGCGGGCACGGTCTCGGAGCGCTGGTCCGTGGTGGCCACGCCGTCCAGGGAGGCCCGGAGCGAGATGGGTACCGTCTCGCTTACAGCTTCATGCTCTACCCAGGCGACACCGGTACGATCGATCCCCATGGAGTCCTCGTCACCGTTGAGGAAACCGAGCAGGCGCTCGAGCACACCACCTGCACGGCGCTTCGGGGGCGCGCCGCCGGCCTCGCAGGGAAGATGAGGGGCGCCCGCCGCACCGTCGAGTTCTTCGACGAGGAGAGGCGGCTCGCGCGGAAGTCCTCGCACAGCCGCCTATGCACTCTCCAGGAGATGCAGGCGTGGGTCGCTTCGGTCCGGGCGCACCAGAAGATAGCGGTCAGGAGTCTTCGCGACATTCTCCGGCAGATCGATGGGTTTGCTCAGAGGAGTATTTCGTTTTAGGTGAGTTCAATCATGTTCATCTTTTGGGCTGTTTTGCAATTCATGCATCATGCTTTAACCCGGAATGCTCGATCATGTTCGTAGGCTTGTTCCTAGGCTTCTCGTTATATTTTGGATAGGCATCGGTCGGTTTGGCAATGAAATACTAGTTACAAAACCATCATCCTGTTATGTCGAAGGCATTGAAATAGTTTTGTGTTATCTGAACCATCAAAAGATGCGTGTATTCAGTCTGCGATATATACATTTCTATACTTTTATGTACCTGCTTTTCTTCCTGAGGGGTTTCTAACTGTATTTTGTCTTTCATCAGTGGCCGCGGGGCAAAAGACAACGGAGCAGACCATCCAGAAGAGTGGTGAAGACCGTTCATGATCTTCCCGTGCGATATGATCCGACGACAGTCACAAAATCGTCTACCTCATGTTTCCTCGCAATCGACTGAGGCTACTACAGTTTTTTTGTTTTGTTTACGGAAAACATAAGGTGGTATGAACTTGCATTTCCTTGCCATCGGATATAGATGCGGCTCTTGCCTGAATTTGCTAAAGCACTTGTTACTGTACGTGTGTTGCTACAGTTTCTTTTTGTTTACAGAGAAGATAAGGTGGTATGAACTTGCATTCGCCACACGTGTCTTCTTGTTTCTTTCTTAGCCTTTTTTTTAGTATGATATAAGAGCTGAAGAAACTAAAGGTTCAACGTCTCCCTTGCCATAGTTTGATCCTTTTGACTAGTTACAGCTTGGGGGAGCTCCTACGTGCCGCATTTTGCGGCAAATAACCTCGACGCAATTAGGAATCGAACCCGTGACCTTGCTCTGCTCCACGGGCGCTGCTAACCACCAGAGCTAATGGCTACTCCCTCCGTTCGAATATAGGTGACGCAACTTTGTACTAATTTTGTACTAAGTTAGTATAAAATTGAGTCATCTATTTTGGAACGGAGGGAGTACATATGAACAAAATCGCATCACGAACTTATTTAAGAACTGATTGTTGCGTGATATTCCCTGTTGCATGTTATTATCTGTACGTGTACGGTAGCATATATATTTCTGAAAATTTGAACACATTTCCGAAGACATGAAAGAATTTTTGAAGAAATGTGATTTTTTTGAAATTCCAAAATAGTTTTTATAAAAAGGAACAAAATTTGGAACTTCAAACAGATTTTGAGAAAAATGTGAACACTTTCGAAAAACAAGAACGAAATTTGTGAAGGTGGTTCTTTTACTTTGGAACAATTTTTTTTTAAAATCGAGCACTTTCTTGAATCTTGATTCTTTTATAATAAACTTTGAAATCCCAAACATTTTTTTAAAAGAATGAACAAAATTGTAAGTTCCAAACATTTTTAGTCATTTGCGAACAAAATTTGAAGATTTCAACATATTTTTAGAAAAGTGAACAATTCTTTGAAACGCGAGCATTTACAAATTTGTTAACAAAATTTTAAAAACTCGGACATTTTGTGAAAACGGGAACAATTTTCGGAATCTCAAAACATTACTTTGAAAAAATAGGAACCAAATTGAAAATCAGAACATTTATCGAAATTACGAACGTTTTTTTTGAAAACATGAAAAAAACGAAAATGCGAACATTTTTCGAAATTACAAAGATATTTTTCAAACAAGAATTTCAATTTGTGAACAAAATTTAATAATGAGAACATGTTCTGAAATATGATTTTTTTTCCAAAGTTTCCCTAAATGAAGCAAACAATTTTTGAAATTCTATTTTTTCGCATTTCTAAACAAAATATGAAAACTGGAACATTTTTATATAATTTTTTTTTGAAATATGTGCACAATTTTAAAATTCATCAATTTCTTCTATTTTTTTAACAAAATCTAAATATTTGTTCAATTCTGGATTTTCGAACATTTTTAAATGAAGCAAACATAATTTGAAAATCTAATTTGAAATTTTAGGAAATAATTTGAAAATAGGGACATTTTTGAATGAACAAATTTGTAAATACAAACTTTTTAAAAAAAATTGAAAACAGGAAGAATGAACAAATTTTAAAAAATGCAAACATTTTTATATTTCTGAACGTCTACTGAAAAGGGAATATAAACTTGAAAAATAAAAATAAAAAATTAAATAAAATTTAAAAGGAAAGAAATGAAAAATAGAAAAATATAAAAAAAATGAAAACTGAATGGAAAAAAATAAAAGCGGAAAAGTAAGAGGAAGAAAAACCGGTTCAAGAATCTTTTAGAAGGATCCCAAAACCAGAATAAAGCAGCTGGAAACCAAAACCGGTAAATGACCCGCCCGAAATAGCCACGCTGAACTTCTGTAATGGGCCCTACCCACCGAGCGCTTCTTCTCGCTAGCCTCTAGGAAGCTCCGCCAAATTGACACAGAATGTGTCAAATTGGGAATTCCACAGCTTGACCACGGTTCATAGACTATACACATAGGTCCAGAAGATCGGATCCATTACATGTAGTGTAGTCAAGAAAAGTCCATGTTACAACCTCTGAACTTTTGTTTTAGGGTGAAAATTTTGGAAGGATTTTGGTGCCATTTGGACATCATATGAACAAATAAATAAATAGGTCTTAAAGAGATCTCACAGTCATATACAAGGTCTCATACACGCAAAAATCACATACATAAGTAGGTTTGATACACGCAAATGTCACATACATTAAGAGGTGTCAATGCCATTTCTTGTTGTGCATGATTTCTTGTGGTGCTCAGTTTGCACAGGCTACATCTAACCTTTGTCCCTCTCTTGGAAACCTTAGTGGCACACCTTGGCTTCTCTTGTTACTCTCTAGTCCTTTGCTTTTTCTTCCTACCAGGCATCTTCATCTCCCCCGGTGGATCAGGTCTTGGCTATCAGGTACATGCCATGTAGGTCTGCTTTCCACAGGTCGAAGGCAAAAGGCATAAGTTTTCTTGTCAATGTAAAAGTAGAACCACAGCTCCTCATAGGCTAGGACAGACTTAACAAAAGGCAGTGAAGGCGGGAAACACGGTAGCTGAATTCTATATATAGGTGAGAGTGCCAGCCGATGACGATATGTTTAGAGGTGGTGGACTGTAAGAGAGAGGCTCTTTTGTCTTGCCTTGCATCTGAAGGTGAAGGCGTATATGTCTCCTTTAGGCATGTTAAGAACTCCAACCAGTTAGTTGTAATGGCCGCCCTATTTTGTCAGATTGAGAGACAGCGGTAGCATCCCCGTCCGCAAAGTTGATTGAAATCTAACTAGATGCACTCCTGGAGGTATTGTTTTGTGTAGTGAACCGAGAAGTACTGGAAATGAAAGGACATGTGATGAGGATTAAATATAGGAGCATGTCATCTTATAACATATAAAGAAAAACAACATGGAAAAACCCATTGGTAAGCAATAACACAATAATAGGATATTCACCAAAATATCAATATGACATATGAACTCCAAAGTCATTTTGCTGTTGCTACACAGTCTAAATTTAGTAGCACGTGCAGGAAACCATGGCATTCAGAAATGCAGCATGGATGCAAAGAAGAAAATTAATGCGTCAACCATGTCAATTATGGAGTTATCCCCATACAAAAACAACTACAAGGAGATGTGTAAACCCAAATATAGATTGTTGGTTTCACAAGTCTGATCTTATGGCATACCACTTAGCCAACATCTGATGAGAGGACGATAGAGGATAAGGTGGCTCATGATCGAGCTTTCTACAAAACTTAGATGTTCGATAGATTAAGGAGGCTACAATTTGTTTAAAAGTTTCAAACGGTTTAAAGATTAACATGCCGTGATGAATTCACATGTACTCGTATCATTTATGCCTAGAAAGCTAGATTTTTGTCCAAAAGGACCACCTGTCGAGCGGAATTGACAAAAAAGACCACCCATGTGTAAAATTAACAGAAGAGATCAATCGGGCCGTGGCGGCAGGCGTGCCAAGCAACACTTGGCACCTGCAGCCACAGTGGGAGTCGGTAGGCCCTACTGCCACAAGGCTAGGTGTCAGTGCTAAATACGGCATATCTCGAGGTAAGGGTCCTAACTCCTAAGCTAGGCATCTTGGAGTGGTAACATGGAAACATGAATTTACCCAGGTTCGGGCTCTCTCGAGGAGATAATGCCCTCTGTCCTGCTTTTAATTGTATTGATATGGAGTATAGTACATAGTACATGTATCTACCATCAGATTCTTGTAATGAATATGAGATCCTCTATATATTTACTAGCCTAGCCTCGATTTATATAATGCACCGAAGGCCTAGGGGTTAGAAGAGTCCTCGTCTTATGTGTTATGTCTTGTGGAATCTTCCCTGTATACGTCATGGGTGAAGGAAATATGCCCTAGAGGCAATAATAAAGTTGTTATTTTACATTTCCTTATTCATGATAAAGGTTTATTATTCATGCTAGAATTTTATTGATTGGAAACATTAATACATGTGGGAGTACATAAACAAATACCGTGTCCCTAGTGAGCTTCTACAAGACTAGCTCATTGATCAAAGATGGTTAAGGTTTCCTAACCATAGACATGTGTTGTAATTTGATAACGGAATCACATCATTAGGAGAATGATGTGATGGCCAATACCCACCCGTTAGCTTATCATATTGATCGTTCAGTTTTATTGCTATAGCTTTCTTCACGTGAAATACATATTCCTTCGACTATGAGATTATGCAACTCCCGAATAACACAGGAATACCTTGTGTGCTATCAAATGTCACAACGTAACTGGGTAATCATAAAGATGCTCTACAGGTATCTGCGAAGGTGTTTGTTGAGTTGGCATAGATCGAGATTATGATTTGTCACTCCAAATATCGGAGAGGTATCTTTGGGCCCTCTCGGTAATACACGTCATAAGCTTGCAAGCAAACGACTAAGGAGTTGGTCACGAGGTGATGTATTACGGAACGAGTAAAGAGACTTGCCGGTAATGAGATTGAACTAGGTATGAAGATACCGACGATCGAATCTCGGGCAAGTAACATACCGATGGACAAAGGGAATTACGTATGTTGTCATAACGGTTCGACCGATAAAGATCTTCGTAGAATATGTAGGAGCCAATATGAGCATCCAGGTTTCGCTATTGGTTATTGACTGAATAGGTGTCTCGGTCATGTCTACATAGTTCTCGAACCCGTAGGGTCCGCACGCTTAACGTTCGTTGACGATATAGTATTATATGAGTTATGTGATTTCGTGACCGAATGTTGTTTGGAGTCCCGGATAAGATCACGGACATGACGAGGAGTCTAGAAATGGTCGAGTGATAAATATTTATATATAGGATGATAGTGTTCGGACACCGAAAGTGTTTCGGGGGGTACCGGGCACTTATCGGGTCACCGGAAGGGGTTCCGGGCACCCTCGACAAAAGATATGGGCCTTATGGTCCAAGAGGGGAAACGCACCAGCCACAAGGGGCTGGTGCGTGCCCCATATGGGCCGGCCTAAGGAGAAGGAAAGGGGAGAAGGGAAAGGAAAGTCGTGACTAGGATTCCCACTTCCTTCCCTCTCCCCCCTCTTTCCTTCCCCCTTGGAGAAACATAGCAAGGGGTGCAGGGCAAGGCAGGGCCCCTAGGGGGCCGACGACTAGCCCTAGGGCGCGCCCTGGCCTCTTCCCTCCCTCTCACACCTATATATATATGTGGGAGGGGGGGGGGCGCCTAGCACACCCTAGACAATTGCCTAGCCATGTGCGGCGCCCCCTCCACCGTTTATAACCCTGGTCATATTTTCGTAGTGCTTGGATGAAGCCCTGCGGAGATCACTTCACCATCACTGTCACCACTCCGTCGTGATGATAGAACTCATATACTACCTCGACGTCTTGCTGGATCAAGAAGGCGAGGGACGTCACCGAGCTGACGTGTGCTGAACGCGGAGGTGTCGTACGTTCGGTACCAGATCGGTTGGATCGCGAAGAAAGTTCGACTACATCAACCTAAAGGAAATATGCCCTAGAGGCAATAATAAAGTTGTTATTTATATTTCCTTATATCATGATAAATGTTTATTATTCATGCTAGAATTGTATTAACCGGAAACTTGATACATGTGTGGATACATGGACAAAACACCGTGTCCCTAGTAAGCCTCTACTAGACTAGCTCGTTAATCAAAGATAGTTAAGTTTCCTAACCATGGACATGTGTTGTCATTTGATGAACGGGATCACATCATTAGGAGAAAGGTGTGATGGACAAGACCCATCCGTTAGCTTAGCATAATGATCGTTAAGTTTTATTGCTATTGCTTTCTGCATGTCATATACATATTCCTTTGACTATGATATTATGCAACTGGATACCAGAGGAATACCTTGTGTGCTATCAAACGTGACAACGTAACTGGGTGATTATAAATATGCTCTACAGGTATCTTCGAAGGTGTTTGTTGGGTTGGCATAGATCAATATTAGGATTTGTCACTCCAAGTATCGGAGAGGTATCTCTGGGCCCTCTCGGTAATGCACATCATGATAAACCTCGCAAGCAATGTGACTGATGAGTTAGTTGCAGGATGATGCATTAAGGAACGAGTAAAGATACTTGCCGGTAATGAGATTGAACTAGGTATGAAGATACCGACGATCAAATCTCGGGAAAGTAACATACTGATTACAAAGGGAATAACGTATGTTGTCATTACGGTACGACTGATAAAGATCTTCATAGAATATGTGGGAACCAATATGAGCATCTAGGTTTCGCTATTGGTTATTGACCGGAGAAGAGTCTCGGTCATGCCTACATAGTTCTCGAACCCATAGGGTCCGCACGGTTAACGTTTCGATGACGGTTTTGTATTATATGAGTTATGTGATTTGGTGACTGAAAGTTTTTTGGAGTCCCGGATGAGATCACGGACATGATGAGGAGTCTTGAAGTGGCCGAGAGGTAAAGATTCATATATAGGACAATAGTATTCGGACACTGGAAGTGTTTCAAGGCATACCGGGTACATATCGGAGTACTAGGGGGG
>NC_041388.1:434128662-434155291 GCF_002162155.2 Triticum dicoccoides
GGGGAACACATTATTTCAAAAAAATTCCTACGATCACGCAAGATCTATCTAGGAGATGCATAGCAACGAGAGGGGGGGGGGGGAGTATGTCTACGTACCCTTGTAGATCGAAAGCGAAAGCGTTATGAAACGCGGTTGACGTAGTCGAATGCCTTCGCGGTCCAACCGTAAAAGTACCGAATGCACGGCACCTCCGCGACCTGCACACGTTCAGCTCGGTGACGTCCCTCGTACTCTTGATCCAATTGAGGCCGAGCGAGAATTTCGTCAGCACGACGGCGTGATGACGGTGATGATGAAGTTACCGACGTAGGGCTTCGCCTAAGCACTACAATGATATGACCGAGGTGAAATTCTGTGGATGGGGGGCACCGCACACGGCTAAACAATCAACTTGTGTGTCTATGGGGTGCCCCCTCCCCCGTATATAAAGGGGTGGAGGAGGGGGTCGGCCGGCCACCTTGGGCGCGCCCCCAAGGGGGGAATCCTACTCCTACTAGGAGTAGGTTCCCCCCTTTCCTAGTCCTATTAGGAGGGGAAGGAAGGGAGAGAGGGGAGGAAGGGAGAGAGGGGAGGAAGGAAAGGGGGCCCGGCCCCCTCCCAATTCGGATTGGGCTTGGGGGGGGGGGTGAGGGAGTCCTGGACTAAGGGGTCCTCGGGTGTACGACCTATTAGACATGGGCCAGACTGATGGGCTGTGAAGATACAAAGACCGAAGACTCTATCCGTGTCCGGATGGGACTCTCCTTGGCGTGGAAGGCAAGCTAAGATTCCTATCTCTGTAACTGACCTTATGTAACCCTAGATCCCTCCGGTGTCTATATAAACTAGAGGGCTAGGTCCGTAGATATATATTCTCATAATCATAGTCAGACAATCTAGACTTTTAGGGTTTAGCCATTACGATCTCGTGGTAGATCAACTCTTGTAATACTCATATTCATCAAGATCAATCAAGCAGGAAGTAGGGTATTATCTCCATAGAGAGGGCCTGAACCTGGGTAAACATTGTGTCCCCTATCTCCTGTTACCATCGACCTTAGACGCACAGTTCGGGACCCCCTACCCGAGATCCCTCGGTTTTAACACCGACATTGGTGCTTTCATTGAGAGTTCCGCTGTGACGTCGAAAGATAGGATTGATGGCTCGCCTTGTTCTCAAGGACAACGTCACCTCCGGAGGAGCACTGGCCCCAGGCCAAACCCTCCGGCTGAGCGGCTTCAGCATGACCGCCCGTTCGGCCGTTAAGCCGACGATGACTTCTCGGGTCATCGAAAATCCCCTCCATGTTGAATCCAAATACTCCAAGCAAATGGATCCGGCGGAGCTGTCGTCTTTAAACGAGCTCCTAGATCACATCGCCGCCCTAGGGGTCGCCACAGAGTATGATCGGATTGGGCTTAAACCCGGCCAGAGAGAAATTAAAACTCCGCCGATCACCCATCAAATAGCGGTAGTAGAGGAGCAAGACGACAACTCTTCCTCTATATTGAGGACGAACTACGTTCAGATCTCCGAGCTTGAAGAGCCGGACACCTACCTGCGGAAATACATGCCTTGTCCTCCGAACATAGAATCGGATGACAAGCCCAAAAAACCAGTTGACATCCCGGAGCCTAAACTACTAAGTTCGGAAGTTCTTCAAACTCCGGATCCTAAATTGGGTCAGGGTTCGGATTTCAAACCACCCACCCACCCAGATATAAGCGCTCTCATGGGCATACGACAGCAGTCTTAGGAAATGGTCCACCACTTCTAGGCCAGATTCCTCCTTGTCAAAGATAAGATTGAAGATTGCCGCGATGAAGACGCGATCTCAACATTGCACAACAATTGCACGGATGAAGGAATCCTCAACGCCATCAACCATCGTCGCATATCACGCTTCGCAGACTTCGCAACCATAGTATACAAGTACCACGCAATGGAAAGCGCCTGGAAAACTCAAGCAGCTCGCTGGGAACCGTCGGTTTCCACCCAACCCCTCGTTCAGGTGAAAAGGACACACCCTCGTGGCACGCCCGACCCAATGGTAAAGAAATATAAGCTCGTTACGGGACACAGAACCGTTATGGAGGGATGGCTCGATGGACCATGCAAGTTACACGCAACACCGGATACTATATCAACCCACAACCTTAGAGCATGTTGGATACTCCGACAGGTGGCCAAGAGCCCGCGAGGATATCCTCACCAAAAACAACCCAGAGCAATATCCCCCATAAGATGACGAACTCAGAGTATCGACGGTCTTCGAGACTTCTGCTTCAAATAGTAAGCGCAAAAGGGCACTCCGCGACCTCGCTGAAGTCTGCCAAACCACAACAACAAACCCTTGGAATGACACGGCCATAACTTTCAATGCCGATGACGAACCAAAATTCAGGACAGTCCGGGCACCAGCTGCCTTGGTCCTCAGTCTGATCGTGGACGGCTTCTGGCTCACCAAGGTTCTCATGGATGGCGGCAGCAGACTAAACCTCATTTACAAGGATACACTCAGTAAAATGGAAATAGACAGGAGCCGCATCGAGCAAAGTAGCACGACCTTCCGACGAATTATTCCTAGTCGGGAGGCGCGGTGCGCGGGAAAAATCACGTTCGACGTGGTATTCGGCACACCGGAGAACTATCGGACCGAAGAATTAACCTTCCAAGTGGCCCCTTTCAACAGTGGATATCACGCCCTATTGGGGCGAGATGCATTTACACGCTTCCAAGCTATACCTCACTACGGGTATATGAAGCTCAAGATGCCTGGGCCCAACGACATAATCACTCTCGCCAGCGATCCGGACATAGCACTCCGCGCCAAAAATAAAACCGCATCCCTGGCCCTTGAGGCATTATCTGAAGCCCTAGCGGCCGAAGAATTAACCGCATTACGCTCCACGGTGGATAGGGACGATGTAATCCTGGACAAATGACCCAAATCCACCTCCTTCAAACCAGCAGAAGAAATAGTCAAATTCCAACTCCATCCAACGGATCCCAAGAAGACAACATCTATCGGGGCACAACTAGACCCAATGGTAGGTGCCACGCTATGAGAGTTTATGCGCGAGAACTAGGATATATTCGCGTGGCACCCCTCGGATATGCCAAGAATCCCATGTAGATTGGCCGAACACAGCCTCAATATATTAAAGGGATATAAACTGGTCAAGCAAACACTACGACGCTTTTCCTGTTGGGGAACGTAGTAATTTCAAAAATATCCTACGCACACGCAAGATCATGGTGATGCATATCAACGAGAGGGGAGAGTATGTCTACGTACCCTCGTAGACCGAATGCGGAAGCGTTAGCACAACGCGGTTGATGTAGTCGTACGTCTTCACGATCCGACCGATCCAAGTACCGAATGCACGGCACCTCCGAGTTCTGCACACATTCAGCTCGATGACGTCCTCGCCTTCTTGATCCAGCAAGAGGGGCAAAGTAGTAGATGAGTTCCGGCAGCACGACGGCGTGGTGACGGTGTTGGTGAAGAAAAATCTTCGCAGGGCTTCGCCTAAGCACTATGAAAACTATGACAGAGGATAAACTAGAGGGGACGGGGTTGCCGGCACACGGCTTGGTGTTTCTTGATGTGTCGTGGGTGCTAGCCCTACCCCTCTATTTATATGTTGAGCCTTGGGGTCAAAACTTGGAGTAAAAGCCTCCACAAAGTCGGTTTCACCCGAAAGGCAAGAGTCCCTCTCGGACTCCAGGGCCAGACGCCAGGGTTCCCGGCGTCTGGACCCAGACGCCAGGGACCCTGGTGTCTGGCCCCTGGACTCCACAGAACTTCCTTTTGCGCTTTCCAAAAACCTTGTGGGCTTTCCCCTTTGGCCCAAATAAAGTGCTCTCGTACCCAAACATTTCAGGAAACATCCGGAACCCCTTCCGGTGAATTCCGAAACCCTTACGGAGACCAAACACTATTATCCCATATATCAAACTTTATCTCCGGACCATTCTGGAGTTCATCGTCATGTCCATGATCTTATCCGGAACTCCGAACAATATTCGGTTACCAACATACATAACTCATAAATACTATATCGTCAACGAACGTTAAGCGTGCAGACCCTACGGGTTCGAGAACTATGTAGACATGACCAAGACACTTCTCTGGTCAATAACCAATAGCGGAACCTGGATTCCCATATTGGCTCCTACATATTCTACGAAGATCTTTATCGGTCGAACCGCATAACAACATACGTTGTTCCCTTTGTCATCGGTATGTTACTTGCCTGAGATTCGATCGTCGGTATCTCAATACCTAGTTCAATATCGTTACCGGCAAGTCTCTTTACTCATTCTGTAATACATCATCCCGCAACTAACTCATTAGTTACAATACTTGCAAGGCTTATAGTGATGTGCATTACCGAGTGGGTGCAGAGATACCTCTCCGACAATCGGAGTGACAAATCCTAGTCTCAAAATACGCCAACTCAACAAGTACCTTCAGAGACACCTGTAGAGCACCTTTATAATCACCCAGTTAAGTTGTGACGTTTGGTAGCACACAAAGTGTTCCTCCGGTAAACGGGAGTTGCATAATCCCATAGTCATAGGAACATGTATAAGTCATGAAGAAAGCAATAGCAACATACTAAACGATCAAGTGCTAAGCTAACGGAATGGGTCAAGTCAATCACATCATTCTCTAATGATGTGATCCCGTTAATCAAATGACAACTCATGTCTATGGCTAGGAAACTTAACCATCTTTGATTCAACGAGCTAGTCAAGTAGAGGCATACTAGTGACACTCTGTTTGTCTATGTATTCACACATGTATTATGTTTCCGGTTAATAAAATTCTAGCATGAATAATAAACATTTATCATGAAATAAGGAAATAAATAATAACTTTACTATTGCCTCTAGGGCATATTTCTTCCAGTCTCCCACTTGCACTAGAGTCAATAATCTAGATCACATCGCAATGTGATTTAATATCAATAGTTCACATCACCATGTGATTAACACCCATAGTTCACATCGTCATGTGACCAACACCCAAATGGTTTACTAGAGTCAATAATCTAGTTCACATCACTATGTGATTAACACCGAAAGAGTACTAAGGTGTGATCATGTTTTGCTTGTGAGAGAAGTTTAGTCAACGGGTCTGCCACATTCAGATCCGTATGTATTTTGCAAATTTCTATGTCAACAATGCTCTGCACGGAGCTACTCTAGCTGATTGCTCCCACTTTCAATATGTATCCAGATTGAGACTTAGAGTCATCTGGATCAATGTCAAAACTTGCATTGACGTAACCCTTTACGATGAACCTTTTGTCACCTCCATAATTGATGACCCACAAGTATAGGGGATCTATCGTAGTCCTTTCGATAAGTAAGAGTGTCGAACCCAACGAGGAGCAGAAGGAAATGATAAGCGGTTTTCAACATGGTCTTCTCTGCAAGCACTGAAATTATAGGTAATAGATAGTTTTGTGATAAGATAATTTGTAACGAGCAACAAGTAACAGAAGTAAATAAAGTGCAGCAAGGTGGCCCAATCCTTTTTGTAGCAAAGGACAAGCCTGGACAAACTCTTATATAGAGAAAAGTGCTCCCGTGAACACACGGGAATTATCGTCAAGCTAGGTTTCATCACGATCATATGATTCACGTTCGGTACCTTGATAATCTGATATGTGGGTGGACCGGTGCTTGGATGTTGTCCTTACTTGGACAAGCATCCCACTTATGATTAACCTCTCTTGCAAGCATCCACAACTACAACAAAAGTATTAAGGTAAACCTAACCATAGCATGAAACATATGGATCCAAATCAGCCCCTTACGAAGCAACACATAAACTAGGGTTTAAGCTTCTGTCACTCTAGCAACCCATCATCTACTTATTACTTCCCAATGCCTTCCTCTAGGCCCAAATAATGGTGAAGTGTCATGTAGTCGGCATTCACACAACACCACTAGAGGAGAGACAACATACATCTCATCAAAATATCGAACGAATACCAAATTCACATGACTACTAATAGCAAGACTTCTCCCATCATGTCCTGAGGAACAAACGTAACTACTCACAAAGCATATTCATGTTCATAATCAGAGGGGTATTAATATGCATATAGGATCTGAACATACGATCTTCCACCAAATAAACCAACTAGCATCAACTACAAGGAGTAATCAACACACAATAGCAACCCACAGGTACCAATCCCAGACTTAGAGACAAGAATTGGATACAAGAGATGAACTAGGGTTTGAGAGGAGATGGTGCTGGTGAATATGTTGATGGAGATTGACCCCCTCCCGATGAGAGGATCGTTGGTGATGACGATGGCGATGATTTCCCCCTCCCGGAGGGAAGTTTCCCCGGCAGAACAGCTCTGCCAGAGCCCTAGATTGGTTCCGCCAAGGTTCCGCCTCGTGGCGGCAGAGTCTCATCCCGAAAGCTTCCTTATGATTTTTTCCTCAATGAAAGACTCCATATAGCAGAAGATGGGCATCGGAGGGCCACCAGGGGGCCCACGAGGCAGGGGGGCGCGCCCAGGGGGGTAGGGCGCGCTCCCACCCTCGTGGCCAGGGTGTGGCCCCCCTCTGGAACTTCTTGCGCTCAGTATTTTTATATATTCTGAAAATGACTTCCGTGAAGTTTCAGGACTTTTGGAGCTGTGCAGAATAGGTCTCTAATATTTGCTCCTTTTCCAGCCCAAAATCCGAGCTACCAGCATTCTCCCTCTTTATGTAAACCTTGTAAAATAAGAGAGAATAGGCATAAGTATTATGACATAATGTGTAATAACAACCCATAATGCAATAAATATCGATATAAAAGCATGATGCAAAATGGACGTATCAACTCCCCCAAGCTTAGACCTCGCTTGTCCTCAAGCGAAAGCCCGAAAAATATGTCCACATGTTTAGAGATAGAGGTGTCGATAAAAATAAAATACGGACATGAGGGCATCATGATCATTCTTAGAACAACAACTTATATAATTCTTGTCATATGATCTCTTATGCAAGAGTAACAATTCAATCACAACTTCAAGTATGAATCATAAACTTCATTGAAAACTAACAAACTATAATCTCAGTCATTGGAGCAATTGCAATTTATCATAACATAGGAAAGAGTCAATATAAGAGCTTTTCAGCAAGTCCACATACTCAACTATCATATAGTCTTTCACAATTGCTAACACTCACGCAATACTTATGGGTATGGAGTTTTAATCGGACACAGAGAAAGATAGGGGCTTATAGTTTTGCCTCCCAACGTTTTACCTCAAGTGTAATGTGAACAATAATAGTTCATGAAAGCTCACATCTAATTAGCCATATAATCCAGGATCTTTCCAACATGTTGTGCTTGCCAAAAGGTAAAATGTAAAAAGGAAGGGTGAAGATCACCATGACTCTTATGCAAGGTAGGAGATAAAAGTAAAAGATAGGCCCTTCGCAGAGGGAAGCAGAGGTTGTCATGCACCTTTATGGTTGGATGCACAAAATCTTAATGCGAAAGAACGTCACTTTATATTGCCACTTGTGATATGGACCTTTATTATGTAGTCCATCTCTTTTATTTATTCCGTATCACACGATCGTATAAAGCTTATTTTCTCCCACACTAATAAGTCATACATATTTAGAGGGAAATTTTTATTGCTTGCAACGATGACAACTTACTTGAGGGATCTTACTCAATCCATACATAGGTATGGTGGACTCTCATGGCAAAACTGGTTTAAGGGTGTTTGGAAGCACAAGTAGTATCTCTACTTGGTGCAAAGAATTTTGCTAGCATGAGGGGGAAAGGCAAGCTCAATCATGTTGGATGATCCATGACAATATAATTTATCTCAGATGTAAGAAAACATAACCCATTACGTTGTTTTCCTTGTCCAACGTCAACTCTTTAGCATGTCATATTTTAATGAGTGCTCACAATCATAAAAGATGTCGAAGATAGTGTATTTATATGTGAAGACCTCTCTTTCTTTATTACTTCCTATTAATTGCAACGATGACCAAAACTATGTTTGTCAACTCTCAACAACTTTTATTCATCATAATATTTCTATGTGAGCTCATTACTCTCCATAAGATCCATATGATCTCTTTGTTTCTTTTTATTTCTTTATCTTTTCTTTTATTCACTCAAGATTATGGCAAAATAATCAAGCCCTTGACTCAACACTAATCTTTATTATATATAGCTCACGGACTCGATTACATAGAAGGATCATAAAGCAAAACTCACAACTAGATCATACTAAAACTTTATGCTACTAGATCAAGATATTACCAAAAGGATCGAACTAAGAAAAATGGTAAAGATAAAAGTGATGGTGATACGATACCGGGGCACTCCCCCAAGCTTGGCAGTTTCCAAGGGGAGTGCCCATACCAGATACTCAATTCTTCTTTGTTGGTGGAGAGGGTGGAGTTGTTGATGATGTAGGCTTGTTGTCTTTCTTCCAAGGCATAGGCTCGCCATCATAGAAGGATGACCGAGTCTCCTGAATCCTCAAATCTACAGCCAAACTCATCCTATTGAATCTATACTCATACTCACAGTTTTGGTTTTGGAGGTCATAGATCTGGGCTTGGAGGTGCTCGATTTTCTTGTGAAGCTTGAAGATGGCCTCCCCAATGTCCTTGGCATCTAGCTTGTGGTTGTTGGTTAACTCCGTGATCATAATGTGATTGGAGTCAAGTCCATGCTCCACCATCTCCTGGCACATGAAAACTTGTTGCTCCATTGCCTCGAGCCTTGTCTCCACGCTTCCGGTCCTCCTTGGTCCCTCAACATCACGGATGTGCAGCACCCCCTCATGCATATCAATGGTTTGAGGGTGTTGGAGCACTTCCGTGAGGTAGGGGTTGATGACCTTCTCGAAAAACTTGTCCTTGGGGGCACTTGAAGACGACATGACGACCTAGATCTGTCAGAAAAACAGCTCGAAACAAAGACGAGAGATATTTGCGTGATACGGGAGTCAAAACCTCCGGGAGATTATATAATGATTTTTTATCGACCAAAATACGTAACCTGCAAGAAAACAGAGTCTGAAGAGTGCACGAGGTGCCCACGAGGTAGGGGGCGCGCCCAGGGGGGGTAGGGCGCGCCCTCCACCCCCGTGTCCTTCCCGGACTGCTTCTTATTTTTCTATTTTTCTAAATATTCCAAAAGGAGAAAATTGCCATTAGAACTGTTTTGGAGTCGGTTTACTTACCGTACCACATACCTATTCCTTTTCGGAGTCTGAAACGTTCCAGAAAGTGTCCCTTATGTATTCCTCCCGGGTTACGGTTTCAATAACATTGGTTTCAACATTTATAGGATTACCTGAGATATAATGTCTGACTCTTTGACCGTTCACCACCTTCGGGTTTGTGCCTTCGAAGTTGTTGATTTTTATGGAACCGGAACGATAGACCTCCTCGATAACGTAAGGACCTTCCCATTTAGAGAGAAGTTTTCCTGCAAAAAATCTTAAACGAGAGTTGTATAACAATATATAGTCACCTACATTAAACTCACGCTTTTGTATTATTTTGTCATGCCATCTTTTAACTTTTTCTTTAAACAATTTGGCATTCTCATAGGCTTGGGTTCTCCATTCATCGAGTGAGCTAATGTCAAATGACCTTTTCTCACCGGCAAGTTTGAAATCATAATTGAGCTCTTTAATAGCCCAATAAGCCTTATGTTCTAGTTTGAGAGGTAAGTGACACGCTTTTCCATAAACCATTTTATACGGAGACCTACCCATTGGATTTTTATATGCAGTTCTATAGGCCCATAATTCATCAATAAGTTTCTTAGACCAATTCTTTCTAGATCTATTAACAGTCTTTTGCAAAATTAATTTAAGTTCTCTATTACTCAATTCTACTTGACCACTAGACTGTGGGTGATAAGGAGATGCAATTCTATGATTAACATCATACTTAGCAAGCATTTTACAGAAAGCACCATGAATAAAATGTGAACCACCATCAGTCATTAAATATCTGGGGACTCCAAACCTCGGAAAAATAACTTCTTTAAGCATCTTAATAGAGGTGTTATGATCAGCACTACTAGTTGGAATAGCTTCTACCCACTTAGTAACGTAATCAACAGCAACTAAAATATGTGTATATCCATTAGAGGAAGGAAACGGTCCCATATAACCAAAGCCCCAAACATCAAATGGTTCAATAACAAGTGAATAATTCATAGGCATCTCTTGACGTCTACTAATATTACCAATTCTTTGACATTCATCACAAGATAAGACAAACTTACGGGCATCCTTGAAGAGGGTAGGCCAATAAAAACCGGATTGCAATACCTTATGTGCAGTTCTATCTCCAGCGTGGTGTCCTCCATAAGCTTCAGAGTGACACTTGCGTAGGATCTGTTCCTGTTCATGCTTAGGTACACAACGTCTAATAACACCATCTACTCCTTCTTTATAGAGATGTGGGTCATCCCAAAAGTAATTTCCTAAATCATAGAAAAACTTTTTATTTTGCTGGTATGTGAAACTAGGTGGTATAAATTTAGCAACAATGTAATTAGCATAATCAGCATACCATGGAGCAGTATGAGAAGCATTTATGACATTTAATTGTTCATCAGGAAAGCTATCATCAATAGGTAGTGGGTCATCAAGAACATTTTCCAACCTCGACAAGTTATCTGCAACGGGGTTCTCGGCTCCCTTTCTATCAATAATATGCAAATCAAATTCTTGTAGCAAGAGAACCCATCTAATAAGTCTAGGTTTAGCATCTTTCTTTTCCATAAGATATTTAATTGCAGCATGATCCGTGTGAATAGTTACTTCAGAATCAACAATATAAGGTCTGAACTTATCACAAGCAAATACAACTGCTAAGAATTCTTTTTCAGTTGTAGCATAATTTCTCTGGGCATTGTCTAGAGTTTTACTAGCATATTGAATAACATTTAATTTCTTATCAACTCTTTGCCCTAGAACAACATCTACAGCATAATCACTAGCATCACACATAATTTCAAAAGGTAAATTCCAATCAGGTGGTTGAACAACAGGTGCAGAGATTAATGCTTTCTTAAGTATTTCAAAGGCTTCTTCACAATCATCATCAAAGACGAATGGTATATCTTTTTGTAATAAATTAGTCAGAGGTCGAGAAATTTTTGAGAAGTCCTTAATGAACCTCCTATAAAAACCGGCATGACCAAGGAAACTTCTTATACCTTTGATGTCCTTGGGACACGGCATCTTTTCAATAGCATCAACTTTAGCTTTATCAACTTCAATGCCTCTTTCAGAAATTTTGTGCCCCAAGACAATACTGATACATCTCCATCGTATCTATAATTTTTGATTGTTCCATGCCAATATTATTGAACTTTCATATACTTTTGGCAACTTTTTATACTATTTTTGGGACTAACATATTGATCCAGTGCCCAGTGCCAGTTCCTGTTTGTTGCATGTTTTTTATTTCGCAGAATATCCATATCAAACGGAGTCCAAACGGAATAAAAACTTACGGATATTTTTTTGGAATATATATGATTTTTGGGAAGAAAAATCCACGCGAGACGATGCTCGAGGGGCCCACGAGGTAGGGGGGCGCGCCCCAGGGTGTCAGGAGCGCCCCTGACCCTCGTGGCCACCCCGTAAGGCAGTTGGAGCCCTTATTTGGCCGCAAGAAATCTAATTTCCGGATAGAGATCGTGTCAAAATTTCAGCCCAATCGGAGTTACGGATCTCCGGGAATATAAGAAACGGTGAAAGGGAAGAATCTGAGAACGCAGAAACAGAGAGAGACAGAGAGACAGATCCAATCTCGGAGGGGCTCTCGCCCCTCCCGTGCCATGGAGGCCATGGACCAGAGGGGAAACCCTTCTCCCATCTAGGGAGTAGGTCAAGGAAAGAAGAAGAAGGAGGGGGGCTCTCTCCCCCTCGCTTCCGGTGGCACCGGAGTGCCACCGGGGGCCATCATCATCACTGCGATCTACACCAACACCTCCGCCATCTTCACCAACATCTCCATCACCTTCCTCCATCTATCTATAGTGGTCCACTCTCCCGCAACCCTCTGTACCCTCTACTTGAACATGGTGCTTTATGCTTCATATTATCATCCAATGATGTGTTGCCATCCTATGATGTCTGAGTAGATTTTCGTTGTCCTATCGGTGGTTGATGAATTTCTATGATTGATTTAATTTGCTTGTGGTTATGTTGCTGTCCTTTGGTGCCCATCATATGATTGCGCGCGTGGATCACACCCTAGGGTTAGTTGTATGTTGATAGGACTACGTATTGGAGGGCAAGAGTGACAGAAACTTCAACCTAGCATAGAAATTGATGCATACGGGATTGAAGGGGGACCAATATATCTTAATGCTATGGTTGGGTTTTAACTTAATGAACATTAGTAGTTGTGGATGCTTGCTAATAGTTCCAATCATAAGTGCATAGAATTCCAAGTCAGGGATGACATGCTAGCAGTGGCCTCTCCCACATAATACTTGCTATCGGTCTAGTAAAGTAGTCAATTGCTTAGGGACAATTTCACAACTCCTACCACCACTTTGCCACACTCGCTATATTTACTTTATTGTTTCTTTATCTAAACAGCCCCTACTTTTTATTTACGTACTCTTCATTATCTTGCAAACCTATCCAACAACACCTACAAAGTACTTCTAGTTTCATACTTGTTCTAGGTAAAGTGACCATCAAGCGTGCGTAGAGTTGTATCGGTGGTCGATAGAACTTGAGGGAATATTTGTTCTACCTTTAGCTCCTCGTTGGGTTCGACACTCTTACTTATCGAAAACTGTTGCGATCCCCTATACTTGTGGGTTATCAAGACCTTTTTCTGGCGCCGTTGCCGGGGAGCAATAGCGTGGGGTGAATATTCTCGTGTGTGCTTGTTTGCTTTATCACTAAGTAATTTTTAATTGCTGTTCTTAGTTGTTTCCCGTCTTTAGTTATGGGTAGGAAACGCAAAATACCAAAAAAATTAGTTGTACCTATTGAACCAATGGTTGAAGAACCACTCAAAATCTATCACACGGCTGAAGCTTATTACTTGGATCATCTTCGATCCCTTTGTGCTCATGCCGAAACCCCAACTAGCTTAGTTGAGGGCAAATCTTTAGATGAGCATGCTTGTTATGTGCGACACCGTGTATCTGAAAAAGGGAAACTATTATGGGGTCAAATTCAATGTTTGCAATGCTATGCTTGGAATTTATGTGAAATGTATGATTTTACTTGTTGCTCTAAAAACCCTAAGAAACACCTTCCCTACCAATGTGAGTTTATTGATAATGGAATCTTATCATATGCTAAGGGTTTTTATAATTACTATGATGTTCAACAAATTGAAGAATTTGTTGCTTTTAAGGGTGCTTTTGAAATTGATTCTTTGATTGAAAAGTATGATGCTACTCTTCACAAATCTGAAAATTTTGCCATAATTAAATATTGCTATGATAATTATGCTTCTAATGCCTATGTTGAACCATATATTGAGTACTACTCCGCTGTCCAAGAAGAGACTAATATTTTGCAGGAGTCTATGGAAGAAGAAATTGATGAAACTGTGAGCTCATTGGATGAAAAGATGAGGAGGAGAGCGAGAACAAAAGGAGGAAGAGTGGATTGATCACCCGTGCCCACCTTCTAATGAGAGTAACTCTTCAACTCATACATTGTTTAATTCCCCTTCGTGCTTACCGAAGGATGATTGCTATGATGACTGTTATGATCCCTTTGATTCTCTTGAAATATCCCTTTTTGATGATGATTGCTATACTTGTGGCCAAGATGCCAATATGAATTATGCTTATGGAGATGAACTTGCTATAGTTCCTTATGTTAAACATGAAATTGTTGCTATTGCACCCACGCATGATAGTCCTATTATCTTTTTGAATTCTCCAAACTACACTATATCGGAGAAGTTTGCATTTATTAAGGATTACATTGATGGGTTGCCTTTTACCGTTGCACATGATGATTTTTATGAATATAATATGCATGTGCTTGCTGCTCCTACTTGCAATTATTATGAGAGAGGAACTATATCTCCACCTCTCTATGTTTCCAATATGATAAAATTGCAAGAAACTGTTTATACTATGCATTGGCCTTTACTTTGTGTGCATGAATTGTTCTTTTATGACATACCGATGCATAGGAAGAGAGTTAGACTTCGTGATTACATGATATATGTTACTTTGTTCTCACTACTAAATTATAAATCATTGTTAATTAAAATTGGCTTTGATATACCTTGGGATCCGGGTGGATTCATTACTTGAGCACTATATGCCTAGCTTAATGGCTTTAAAGAAAGCGCTGCCAGGGAGACAACCCGGAAGTTTTAGGGAGTCATTTATTTCTGTTGTGTGCTTTTAAAAAGTTTAGAAATAAAAATAATGTGCCAAGGTTTGCCTTTAGGATGTTTATGATGCTTGTTGGTTTGTGCGGTGCAGGACAGAAACTTTGGCTGTAGTGCATGAATTTTAATTTTTTTACTGGAACACCAAATGGTTCTGATTCTTTTTGCAATGTCTTGCTGTACAATTTTTTTATTTTTCCTAAGTTTTGCAGAAATTTTCAAGTATCAGAAGTATGGTGAATGTTCAGATTGCTACAGACTGTTATGTTTTAGACAGATTCTGTTTTTGATGCATAGTTTGCTTGTTTTGATGAAAGTATCAATTTATATCAGTTGATTAAGCCATGAAAAAGTTATATTACAGTAGACACAATGCAAAAACAAGATATTAATTGGTTTGCAATAGTACTTAGAGTAGTGATTTGCTTTATTATACTAACGGATCTTACCGAGTTTTCTGTTGAAGTTTTGTGTGGATGAAGTGTTAGATGATTGAGAAGGTTTCGATGTGAGAAGAAGGAAGAGAGGCAAGGGCTCAAGCTTGGGGATGCCCGAGGCACACCAAGTAAATATTCAAGGAGACTCAAGCATCTACGCTTGGGGATGCTGGGGAGGCATCCCCTCTTTCTTCAACAAGTATCGGTATGTTTTCGGATTCGTTTCGTTCATGCGATATGTGCAAGTCTTGGAGCGTCTTTTGCATTTAGGTTTTTATTTTTCTTTTTATGCACCATGCTGGTATGAGATAGTTCTTGGTTTATTTATAGAATGCTCTTTGCACTTCACTTATATTTTTTGAGTATGGCTTTATAGAATGCTTTGTGTGCTTCACTTATATCATTTGAAGTTTGGATTGCCTATTTCTCTTTACATAGACAACCGCCATTGGTAGAATGCTCTTTTGCTTCACTTATATTTGTTAGAGCACGGGCACATATTTTGTAGAAATAATTAAACTCTCTTGCTTCACTTATATCTATTTAGAGAGATGACAGGAACTGGTCATTCACATGGTTAGTCGTAAAATCCTACATAAAACTTGTAGATCGCCGAATATGATATGTTTGATTCCTTGGAATAGTTTTGCGATATAAGGATGGTGATATTAGAGTCATGCTAGTCGGGTAATTGTGAAATTGAGAAATACTTGTGTTGAGGTTTGCAAGTCCCATAACATGCACGTATGGTGAACCGTTATGTAACGAAGTCGGAGCATGAGGTGTTTATTGATTGTCTTCCTTATGAGTGGCGGTCGGGGACGAGCGATGGTCTTTTCCTACCAATCTATCCCCCTAGGAGCATGCGTGTAGTACTTTGTTTCGATGACTAATAGATTTTTGCAATAAGTACGTGAGTTCTTTATGACTAATGTTGAGTCCATGGATTATACGCACTCTCACCCTTCCATCATTGCTAGCCTCTTCGGTACCGTGCATTGCCCTTTCTCACCTCGAGAGTTGGTGCAAACTTCGCCAGTGCATCCAAACCCCGTGATATGATACGCTCTGTCACTCATAAACCTCCTTATATCTTCCTCAAAACAGCTACCATACCTACCTATTATGGCATTTCCATAGCCATTCCGAGATATATTGCCATGCAACTTCCATCATCATCATATACATGACTTGAGCATTTATTGTCATATTGCTTTGCATGATCGTAAGATAGCTAGCATGATGTTTTCATGGCTTTTCCGTTTTTCGATGTCATTGCTACGCTAGATCATTGCACATCCCGGTACACCGCCGGAGGCATTCATATAGATTCATATCTTTGTTCTAGATATCGAGTTGTAATATCGAGTTGTAAGTAAATAAAAGTGTGATGATCATCATTATTAGAGCATTGCCCCAGTGAGGAAAGGATGATGGAGACTATGATTCCCCCACAAGTCAGGATGAGACTCCGGACGAAAAAATAAAAAAAGAGAAAGGCCAAAAAAAGAGAAGGCCCCAAAAAAGAAAACAGAAAAATGAGAGAAAAAGAGAGAAGGGGCAATGTTACTATCCTTTTACCACACTTGTGCTTCAAAGTAGCACCATGTTCTTCATATAGAGAGTCTCTTGAGTTATCACTTTCATATACTAGTGGGAATTTTCATTATAGAACTTGGCTTGTATATTCCAACAATGGGCCTCCTCAAGTGCCCTAGGTATTCGTGAGCAAGCAAGTTGGATGCACACCCACTAGTTTCTTTTATTGAGCTTTCATACATTTATAGCTCTAGTGCATCTGTTGCATGGCAATCCCTACTCCTTGCATTAACATCAATCGATGAGCATCTCCATAGCCCATTGATTATCCTCGTTGATGTGAGACTTTCTTCTTTTTTGTCTTCTCCACATAACACCCATCATCGTATTCTATTCCACCTATAGTGCTATGTCAATGGCTCATAGTCATGTATTGCGTGAAAGTTGAAAAGGTTTGAGAATGTCAAAAGTATTAAACAATTGCTTGGTTTGTCATCGGGGTTGTGCATGATGTGAATATTTTGTGTGGTGAAGATGGAGTATAGCCAGACTATATGATTTTGTAGGGATGAGCTTTCTTTGGCTATGTTATTTCAATAAGACATAATTTCTTGGTTGGTATGCTCGAAGTATTATTGTTTTATGTCAAAGGATAGATTATTGCTTTGAATCACCCATGTCTTAATATTCATGCCATGATTAGACATATGATCAAGATTATACTAGGTAGCATTCCACATCAAAAATTATCTTGCAAACATATCCAACAACACCTACAAAGTACTTCTAGTTTCATACTTGTTCTAGGTAAAGCGAACATCAAGGTGCGTAGAGTTGTATCGGTGGTCGATAGAACTTGAGAGAATATTTGTTCTACCTTTAGCTCCTCATTGGGTTCGACACTCTTACTTATCGAAAACTGTTGCGATCCCCTATACTTGTGGGTTATCAAATACCTTCATTAACCATAAAGTGGCATTTCTCCCAATTCAAGACAAGGTTAGTTTCTTCACATCTCTGCAAAACTCGATCAAGGTTGCTTAAGCAATCATCAAAAGAGGATCCATAAACGGAGAAATCATCCATGAATACCTCACATATCTTTTCACAAAAATCAGAAAATATAGCCATCATGCATCTTTGAAAGGTAGTAGGTGCATTACATAAACCAAAAGGCATACGCCTATAAGCAAAAGTACCGAAAGGGCAAGTAAAAGTGGTCTTAGATTGCTCATCAGCTGATACAGGTATTTGAGAGAAACCAGAATAACCATCTAGAAAGAAAAAATGTGTATGTTTGGATAATATTTCTAGCATTTGATGAATAAAAGGTAAGGGGTAATGATCTTTTTTAGTAGCCTTATTTAATTTGCGGAAATCAATTACCATCCTATAACCTGTAATAATTCTTTGCAGAATCAATTCATCTTTATCATTAGGAATGACAGTAATACCTCCCTTCTTAGGAACACAATGGACAGGACTTACCCACTGACTATCAGCAACGGGATAAATTATACCTGCCTCAAGGAGCTTTAGTATTTCTTTTCTTACCATTTCTTTCATCTTAGGATTCAGTCGTCGTTGATGATCAATAACTTGTTTGGCATCTTTCTCCAAATTTATTTTGTGTTGACATGGAGTGGGACTAATGCCCTTAAGATCATCAAGAGTATATCCAATAGCAGCACAATGCTTCTTCAGAGTTTTCAATAATTTTTCATCCTCCTTCTCTGAAATGTTAGCACTAATAATAATAGGATATATCTTCTTTTCACCAAGATAAGCATATTTAAGATTATCAGGCAAAGGTTTAAGATCAAACATGGGATCACCCTTGGGTGGAGGAGGATCCCCTAAGATTTCAACAGGCAAGTTATGTTTCAGAATAGGTCCCTGTTTAAAGAACACTTCATCTATTTCCCATCTTTCATTCATATACATATCATTCTCATGGTCTAGAAAATATTGTTCTAAAGGATCACTAGGAGGTATGGCAATAGAAGCAAGACTAATAATTTCATCTTTACTAGGCAATTATTCTTCACGATGTTGTCTACGAAATTTAGAAAAATTGAACTCATGAGACATATCACCTAAACCAATTGTAATAACATCCTTTTTGCAGTCTATCCTAGCATTAACAGTGTTTAAGAAGGGTCTACCAAAAATAATGGACAAAAGCTATCTTGTGGAGAACCAAGAACAAGAAAATTAGCAGGATATTTAGTTTTCCCACACAAGACTTCAACATCTCTAACATTTCCCATTGGTGAAATAGTATCTCTATTGGCAAGTTTAATGGTGACATCAATTTCTTCTAACTCAGTAGGTGCATTATCATGCCTAATTTCTTTGTATAAGTCAATAGGTATTGCACTAGCACTAGCACCCATATCACACAAGCCATGATAACAATGATCTACTATTTTAACAGAAATAACAGGCATGCCTACCACAGGTCTATGTTTATCTTTAGCACAAGGTTTAGCAATGATAACCCACAAGTATAGGGGATCACAACAGTTTTCGATAAGTAAGAGTGTCGAACCCAACAAGGAGCTAAAGGTAGAATAAATATTCCCTCAAGTTCTATCGACCACCGATACAACTCTACGCACGCTTGACGTTCGCTTTACCTAGAACAAGTATGAAACTAGAAGTACTTTGTAGGTGTTGTTGGATAGGTTTGCAGGATAATAAAGAGCAAGTAAATAAAAACTAGGGGCTGTTTGTAAGTAAAGAAGCAATAAAGTAAATATAGCGAGTGTGGAAAAGTGGTGGTAGGAGTTGTGAAATTGCCCCTAAGCAATTGACTACTTTACTAGACCGATAGCAAGTATTATGTGGGAGAGGCCACTGCTAGCATGTCATCCCTGACTTGGAATTCTATGCACTTATGATTGGAACTATTAGCAAGAATCCGCAACTACTAACGTTCATTAAGGTAGAACCCAACCATAGCATTAAGATATATTGGCCCCCCTTCAATCCCGTATGTATCAATTTCTATGCTAGGTTGAAGCTTCTGTCACTCTTGCCCTCCAATACATAGTCCTATCAACATACAACTAACCCTAGGGTGTGATCCATGTGCGCAATCATATGATGGGCACCAAAGGACAACAACATAACCACAAGCAAATTAAATCAATCATAGCAATTCATCAACCACCGATAGGACAACGAAAATCTACTCAGACATCATAGGATGGCAACAGATCATTGGATAATAATATGAAGCATAAAACACCATGTTCAAGTAAAGGGTACAGCGGGTTGCGGGAGAGTGGACCGCTGTAGATAGAGGGGGGAAGGTGATGGAGATGTTGGTGAATATGGCGGAGGTGTTGGTGTAGATCGCGGTGATGATGATGGCCCCCGGTGGCACTCCGGTGCCACCGGAAGCGAGGGGGAGAGAGCCCCCCTCCTCCTTCTTCTTCTTCCTTGACCTTCTCCCTAGATTGAAGAATGGTTTCCCCTCTGGTCCATGGCCTCCATGGCACGGGAGGGGAGAGAGCTCCTACGAGATTGGATCTGTCTCTCTGTCTGTCTCTGTTTTTGCGTTCTCTCCTGGCTCTGTTTCACCGTTTCGTGTATATATGGAGATCCATAACTCCAATTGGCCTGAAACCTTCGCCATGATATTTTTCCAAAAATAGCTTTCTTGCGGCAAAAGAAGAGCGTCAACCGCCTTATGGGTAGCTCACGAGGGTAGGGGGCGCGCCCAGGGGGCAGGCGCGCCCCTGCCTCGTGACACCCTCGGGCACCGTCTCGCGTGGATTTTCCTTCCGGAATTTTCCAAATATTCCAAAAAGTATCTCAGTCCGCTTTTATCCCGTTTGGACTCCGTTTGATATGGATATTCTACGAAACTAAAAACATGCAACAGACAGGAACTGGCACTGGGCACTGGATCAATATGTTAGTCCCAAAAATAGTATAAAAAGTTGCCAAAAGTATATGAAAGTTGTAGAATATTGGCATGGAACAATAAAAAATTATAGATACGACGGAGACGTATCAAGAAATTCTAGCAGTTTCATCACAGAAATAAATAACATGCCCATCAATATTATCAGCCAAGAGATCCTTAACAATAGCAATATTAGGTTCAACTTTAACTTTCTCAGGAGGTGTATAGGTTCTAATATTGCTTTTATGAACCATAGTTGAAGCTTTAGCATGATCTTTTATCCTAACAAGAAAAGGTGGTTTCTCAACATAAGCAGTAGGAACAATAGGATCATTATAAGTGATAGTCTTTTCTTCAACTTTAATAGGTGCAGCTAATTTTACTTCTATGGGAGGATGATATTTAAACCACTTCTCTTTAGGGAGATCAATATGAGTATGTCGGGGTATGGGGTCCCGGCAAACCCTTAAGGTTCGAACACTGGGGTGCGCGTGAAGTCTTTCCCTCCAACCTATCTACGCCCTGGCTCTCTAGGATCTCGCGGACGAACTCGACGAACTCACAACACAGAAGGACACAGGGTTTATACTGGTTCGGGCCACCGTTGTGGTGTAATACCCTACTCCAGTGTGGTGGTGGATTGCCTCTTGGGCTGACGATGAACGATACAAGGGAAGAACGGCCTCCTGAGGTTGATGTGTTCTTGATCTCGGTGAGCTTGTGTGTGTGTGGGGGGGGGGTGGTCTCTGTCAAGCTAAGATCAGATGCCCCCTCTCTCCTCCGTGGTGGCTAGTCCTATTTATAGAGGCCCTGGTCCTCTTCCCAAATATCGAGCGGGAAGGGAGCCAACAATGGCGGGCTAATTTGAAGGGGGACAACTAGTACAAGCTATCCTGACAAAAGTAGTCTTCGCCTGCACAAAGTTCTGGTGGTGACGCTGTTCTGGGCTCCACGGTGACCTCCGTCTTGCAGTCCATGGTCTTGTTCTTGTTGCACTGAAATGGAAACCTTTGCCTGAGGCCTCGGTACTCTGCGGCTGCGCTTGCCCCCTTTGCACCAAAGAGGAAACAAGGATGTTGTGCGCATTGGCGCCCGCCTGGTGTCGATCGTCATGGCTCACGTCACGATAACCTCGTGAGGTTCGCCTCGCCTTGATATCTCCGCTCCTCGTGAGCCCGGCTAGCTAGGCCACTCCAGAGGAGGTCTTGCGTCGTCCGCCTCGGGGTCTTGGGTGCTTTGTTGGTGAAGATGGGCCGTACAGCCTGCTGGCTCAGCCACGCCGCGGGCCACAGGCAGGCAAGTCTGGGGACCCCCATTCCCAGAACACTGACAGTAGCCCCCGGGCCCAAGGTGTGCACAGGCTTGGCTTCGCGGCGAAGCCAAGGGTCAAGCTCGAAGTGCCGCCGGCCCCAAAAGCCTGCGACCCCGGTTGACGCGTGGCGGTTGATTGGACGTGGGCGTCTCCGCTTCCCCATGCTGTTTTGGCAACTGCTTGACCTGACAAAAGGATGGCGCGGGGGGCACTTGATGAAGCTATGTACCTAGGGTAGGGTCATGGACCTGTCCTAACTGCCCTACCCAAGGACATCTCTAGAAGAAATCACCTTTCAATCGACTTGGAGGTGTTCCACTCGACAGACTCGAAGACACTCGACCAAGAAGCAACCACTCGACGGCCAGGAGACCTAAAGTCACTCCGCCCGCTAACGGTTGGTCATTAAGTAGCTTTTATGGTCATCATAGCACTTTATTAGGGGTGTTACCACTAACGCCCGACCTTAATGTACTTAAAACCCTACATAACTGAGGGCCGGAGGGGTCTGGCGAACTCTATATAATCCACCCCCTCCTCAGTGTAAAGGGTTCGCACCCCTGTAATTCATATACACATAATACAGTCGACCGCCTCCGGGCTCCGAGACGTAAGGCTATTACTTCCTCCGAGAAGGGCCTGAACTCGTAAACCTCGTGTGCTTACAACTACTCCATAGCTAAGATCTTGCCTCTCCATACCTACCCCCCTACATTACTGTCAGACTTAGAACCACGACAGTTGGCGCCCACCGTGGGGCCGGTGTCTTAGCGATTTGTTGGAGGAGTTGCGATCTTTTCCGATCCAAATCATCATGGTTTCTGGCAGAGTTTTGGTGGAGGGCCGCGAGATCCGTCTCGGCGTGCTCACATTCATTGCCGACGACTCCGCTTGGCTTCAGGAGGCTCCGCTCAACATCGACGCACTCCCTGTCCGCGGGGCAACGCACTTTCGCGCGTGCGTTCGCGGCGTCCACTTGCGGCAACCGTCGACCCATTATCGGTCGACCCCTTTGTTGTCCTCCCTCCCTGTTTCCCGCCGGCGCAAGCGCCCCGGTCGGTCGAGACTTCAGCGGTGGGTAAGACACGCGGTGGCATGCCAGTCGGCCACCCCTCAAGTCGCGGCGATCGAGCCCGACGAATCCCTCTACGGCCTGTTCGACTGGCTCCACAAAGACCGCATCCGAGTGCAACAGCAGTGATCCGGCGGCGGAGGTTCTGATGGTTGATGGACCGCACAGTCCTCCCGGTTTTCACCACACCGACGGAGGCGCAGGTGGGGGCGACCCGTCGCATCCCCATGAGGAATATCTCCCTGTGCCTCTCACGTCGCTGTAGAGAGAAAAACTTCATCGCCGGAACATGGATGCACTGCACACTCCTATCGTTGGAGAAACCCCCGAGGCTCGTGCCTTGGAGGACACGCACCTAGCAAACTTGGCTGAGCACACTCGACTTGAGAACCTCCAGCGAGCACTCGACGAGCGTGCGCGACAACGGGTTCCAGAATCCAGTCGACGTCAGCTCTTTCCACCCCCGCAGGTATATCGAACTCTGATTCAGAATTTAGCAGCTGCAGCCCGTATAGCAGAGTTGATTCAGCCTTCCCAGTCAGAGGCTGGTAGAGGCTTGCTGCAGATCAAAGCGTTACTCCGGGCAGCAGGAGACCAGAATTCCGCTGTTTCTCAGTCGCGGAACAGGATTCATAGCAGATCCATTACTGCAGACACAGTCCAGTCAGCTCATAGCCCAAGATCGCCCCCGAGGCGTGAGGGACGTGGGGACCGGCGTGATCAGTACGGGAACCATGAGCAGTATGATCACCGATTCGATCGTGACGATCAACATCGAGTGCCTACCCCTCCCCCGAGGAGTGGATCGTATGTGCCTCGACAGCAAGATGACAGGCACCCTCATAGTGTTGGGCGAAGGATTCCAGTCGACCCCTGGGAACCAAGCTTTGATGCGAGATCCATTCTCATTCAAGGTTTGGTCGACAAGAACAGAATTCACCGAGAAGGTCACGACAGAGATGCACCTACCAGCAGCGGAGTACATGTTTCGGGGCCAGAGTGCTTTAGTAGAGCCATCAGGGCCGCTGTGATTCCTCCTAACTTCAGGTTGGCGACTGGAGTCAGTAAGTTCACTGGTGAGTCCAAGCCCGATACTTGGCTTGAAGACTACCGAGTGGCTGTCCAGATTGGCGGTGGCAATGAGGGCTCGGCCAGAGCGTGGCTGAATCAGTTAGCACCCAGCAGCATTTACACTTGGGAAGATCTCGCCCGAGTGTTTGTCGCCACATTTGAAGGAACATGCAAGCGACCGACAGGGCTGACAGAACTGCGGTCTTGCGTGCAGAAGCCGAATGAAACTTTGAGGGATTACATCCAGAGATGGATCACGTTACATCACACGGTAGAGAATGTGCCTGATCACCAAGCAGTCTGTGCCTTCAAAGAAGGCGTCAAGTACAGAGAACTGAATCTGAAATTCGGTCGAACCGGAGACATGTCTCTGAATCGGATGATGGAGATTGCCACCAAGTACGCTAATGGTGAAGATGATGATCGACTCCGGAGTGGCACGCACAAGTCAGTCGCCCAAGAAACTGGAGGAGGAAATTCCAATCGGAAACAGAAGCGGAAAGCCGAGCCAGCTGCTCCTGGGGAAGCCTTGGCTGTAACTCAAGGAAAGTTTAAGGGGAACCCAAAAGGCCTTGGAACCCCAAGAAAGTTAAAGAGCAAGACGGAAATGATGTGTTAGATTTGCCATGTCACATCCACACCAAGAGAGATGAAGAGGGTAAGCTCATTTACCCGAAAGATACCACTCGACAGTGTCGGCTCTTGATCCAGCAGTTCCAGGGCAAACAAACCAAAGATAAGGAAAAGGAGTCGGACAAAGTTGAGGACAAGGAAGATAGTGATGATGGATACCCCCAGGTCAATTCCATCTTGATGATTTTTGCTGATGTTGAAAGCAAAAGTTGACTGAAAGTTATCAACTGTGAGGTAAATATGGTTGCTTCGGCGACACCCAGTTATCTGAAGTGGTCTCAGACTGCCATCATATTCGACCAGTCCGACCACCCAACGCACATTGCCACCCCTGGGAGGCAAGCTTTGGTGGTCGACCCAGTTGTTGAAGGCACTCGACTGACCAAAGTCTTGATGGATGGTGGCAGTGGTTTGAACATACTGTATGTTGAGACATTGAAAGGGATGGGCATTCCGATGTCCAGACTCAGTACCAGCAACATGAGTTTCCATGGAGTCATTCCTAGGAAGAAGGCTGAGTCACTCAGCCAAATTGCTCTTGATGTGGTTTTCGGTGATTCCAAGAATTACCGCAAAGAAAAGTTGACGTTCGAAGTTGTGGATTTCCAGAGTGCTTATCATGCTATTTTGGGCAGGCCAGCTTATGCACGCTTCATGGCTCGACCATGTTATGTGTATCTCAAATTGAAAATGCCTGGTCCCAAAGGTGTGATCACTATTACGGGCAATCGGAAGAAAGCAGAAGAGTGTTTTCAGAAAGGCTCAAAGATCCCTGATGCTCAGATGGCAGTGGTGGAGCTGCAGGAGTACCAGAAGACTGCAGACCTGAGTGATTTGTTGCGAGCCAAGAAGCCCGCTACAGAATCAGTCGTCTGGTGAAACGAAGCCGGCTCACATTCACCCGAACGATCCCAGTGCTGCTCCGACTCATATCTCAACAACACTCGACTCCAAATAGGAAGAAGCGCTCATCCAGTTCCTTCGTGAGAACTGGGACATCTTCGCATGGAAGCCTTCTAACATGCCGGGTGTTCCCAGGGGGCTGGCTGAGCACCGCCTACGAGTCGACTCAAAAGTGAAACCTGTCAAAGAACATCTTCCACGGTCCGCCGTCCAGAAGAGAAAGGCTATTGGTGAGGAGGTGGCTCGGCTCTCAGCAGCGGAGTTCATCCAAGAGATTTACCACTCCGAGTGGCTCGCAAACGTTGTCATGGTCCCCAAGAAGGACAAGTCACTTCGCATGTGCATTGACTTTAAACATATCAATCGGGCCTGCCCGAAAGATCATTTTCCTCTCCCCCGCATCGACCAGATAGTCGACTCGACTGCGGGATGTGAGCGGCTGTCTTTTTTAGACGCCTATTCCGGGTACCATCAGATCCATCTGTATGGACCTGACGAGATCAAAACAACTTTCATCACTCCATTCGGGTGCTTCTGTTATGTTACCATGCCATTTGGCCTCAAGAGTGCCGGAGCCACATTCATGAGTATGATTCAGAAGTGTTTGCTCACTCAAATCAGTCGGAATGTGGAAGCATACATGGATGATATTGTGGTCAAGTCACGGAAGGGTTCCGACCTGCTGACTGACCTTGCTGAAACCTTTGCCAACCTCAGGAGGTATGATATCAAGCTTAATCCATCAAAGTGCACATTCGGAGTTCCTGGCGGAAAGTTACTCGGTTTTCTCGTTTCCGAACGGGGAATCGACGCCAATCTAGAAAAAGTCGGTACTATACTCCGGATGAAACATCTTGTGCGAGTGCACGACATCCAGAAGCTTACTGGTTTCTTGGCCGCTTTAAGTCGATTCATCTCTCGTCTCGGTGAAAAGGCATTGCCTCTTTACCGATTGATGAAGAAGTCAGACAAGTTCGAGTGGACCCCTGAAGCTGATGCAGCGTTTGCAAAGCTCAAAGCTCTGCTCTCCACCCAGCCGGTGCTTGCTGCTCCAATCAGCAAAGAGCCTTTGCTGATTGGAGCAACAAGCACCCACTGGGACTTTTCAAACTTAGGCGAGTACTGGACTGCAGCTAAGCCCCCGAGTGGGAGGGTCGCTCTCCACTCGGTAGGATTTTTCAAAGTTAGGCGAGTACTGGACTGCAGCTAAGCCCCCGAGTGGGAGGTTGGCTCACCACTCGGTAGGATTTTCAAACACTTAGGCGAGTACTGGACTGCAGCTAAGCCCACTCGGGGGCTTAGCTGCAGTCTAGGCTGCAGTCCAGTACTCGCCTAAGTATTTGAAAATCCTACCGAG
>NC_041388.1:434155782-434203778 GCF_002162155.2 Triticum dicoccoides
GTGGAGAGCGACCCTCCCACTCGGGGGCTTAGCTGCAGTCCAGTACTCGCCTAAGTTTGAAAATCCTACCGAGTGGTGAGCGACCCTCCCACTCGGGGGCTTAGCTGCAGTCCAGTACTTGCCTAAGTTTGAAAATCCTACCAAGTGGTGAGCGACCCTCCCACTCGGAGGCTTAGCTGCAGTCCAGTACTCGCCTAAGTACGAAACACATCCCAATCCGCAAGGACGACGAGGTGCAGGTCGACTGCTACCTTCTCCTTCGGAGCTGCACCACAAATACAAAAGTTGTCTCGAGTGAAGAACGAGTTCCACTCGACGGAGAATTCATGAAGATATTCAACGATAAACCAAGTTCAGATAAATCCTAAAGGTTCCAGACCGCAGATCGAAGTTCTCGGGCATTCAGCCCGAAAGAGTTTAACGGTTACAAAAACCACTCGGCATTCCGAGGCAAATTTAAGGTGGGGCATAAAAGTTTGTTCACTCCGCAGGAGGAGGACTGGTAGGCTCGACGAACTCGTCCAGGTCGACGCCGTCGGCGATCCGAGTGGCTGCAGCAATAAAAGTCTCCATAAAAGATTGGAAGTCATGCCTCTGGGTGTTGGCGACCTTGATTGCTGCCAGCTTATCTTCTCGCGCCTCCTTGCAGTGGACACGAACCAAAGACAGAGCCACATCAGCACCACACCGGGTAGAAGATTTCTTCCACTCCTGCACTCGACCAGGGATCTCGTTAAGTCGAGTCATCAGAGACTCGAGATCATTCTGGAGCGTGGCCCTGGCTAAAGTGCCGTGTCAATCCGTGACGTGGCGACCTTCAGTCGAGCCAAGTAGTCCACAACGCCGTCGATGCGAGATTCCAGTCGGAGCAGATTCATGGCAGTTTCATCTTTCACGGGAGAGTTGATGGGGTCCAAACCTGGCTCAATCCGCCCAGTCTCCTCCTTGAAGTTCGGGCAAAACTCTGCATTCACGATCCAAGGATAAGTCAATTTTCGTATGCTGAGTCGACAAAAAAACATCTGTCGGAACAAAATGTATACCTTCAAGCTTGATGAACAACTTCTTGGCAAGGCTCCTCAGATAGCTCTCCAGATCGTCCCTCCTGCGAGCGATGCCTTCCATCTTCTCGTTCAGGTTGACCTTGTCCTTCTTCAAGCGCGTGACCTCCTTGTTGGCTTTGCCTAGGGCAGATTTCATCTTGGCATTCTCTTCTTCCAATTGGCCGACTGAAGCCAGTTTCTGTTCAGCCAGAGCGGTTCTGTTGTCAGCTTTCTTTTGAGAAGCAGCCAAATCCTGATCCTTCTTCGCCAGATCTTCGTTCAGTTTTTCTGCAAAGAAATGGTGCTTGATTCAGAAAGAGCAGAAGGGTACTCAAGCCTAAGGCAAACCAGTCGACAAGCTCGTCTTACCATTGGCGTCGTCCTTGGCCTTTTGCAGCTCTGTCTTGGCCAATTCCAAGTCAAGGTTTAGCTGGATCTGCTGTTTCTCCAAGTCAGCAAAGCGAGCTCCAAGATCACAAGATTTCTGCAATCAGTGAGGGGAAGTTATTTTACAGCAAAAAAACGACAAAGACAATAAATACTAAGACTATGGTCGACTGCCCGCAGTCCACCAGTCTCGGGGACTACACCCAGTGGGTGCACTTTGCGTGCCCCCACCGGTTCGGTTTACACTCGACACGGCCAGAACAGATCGAGTGAAAGAATCAAAATACAAAGACTACGGTTGACTGCCAGCAGTCGATCGTAGTCTCGGGGATTACACCCAGTGGGTGCACTCAGCGTGCCCCCACTAGTCCAAAAATTCAATCGACGCACCCAGTGGGTGTACAGATGCAAAGATTTTCGGAAAGAGAGTCTTCAGATAGCATATCCTAACAGAACAAGTGGCGACCAACTAACCTGAACATTGCTTTGGAGAGGCGAGCTGGCGTCATAGGCGGCCTGACTGGCGTCCCGCACCGCCTTCATCTTCTCCATCATAATGCCCACCTGGCGTATGGCTTCCTTGGCAGCATTCACTTCGTCCTCTGGGACATGATGGATCGCAAAAACTGAAGGTGGGTCGGCAGGAGCTTGAGCAATCGACAAAGAAGGCAGGGCACTCGACAATGGTACGACGAAGGTAACAGAACCCCGATTGGCATCACCAACATCCTAAACGACTGGTTCCGCCATCGGCGTCGACTTTGGGCCCTGCTTGCAGGAGCTTTCCTATTTTTCCTCGTCAAAGGCCTCTCAGGCTCTTCATCATCATCATCATCATCGGGGAGGTCAATAATGTTAGGAGTTGTTCAAAGATCAATCGCCAAAATCACATCACCCAATGATACACATTGCAGTTGAGTCGACCAAATAAAGACAGAATGACAGAAATCATACCCAGATTGGAAGTGACTGCATCCTCCATTACCTCATCCTTATCCCTATAAGCTGAGGTCTCGGAAGTAGCAGCACTGCCAGTTCCAAAGTTCGTCTGGTTAAATCAAGAAAAATAAACAGCACGGAGCGTCGAGTAAATACAAAGGGAGACACTCATGCAGAAGCGACGGGGATGTCAATCTTAATCTTCGGCAACGCCTTCCGTGGCTTCTGCTCTGCAACTTTGGGATGCTTTGATGCTTTTTCAGTTGGAGTTGGTGAAGATGTCCGAGGACGCTTTGAAGACTGACCAGTCTGAGCAATCGCCTTTTCACGGGCGCTCGGTCGTTCTTGGTCAAGCTTGGACCGCCTCTCCCTGCGAGGAGGCGACTCGACTTCTTCTTCGTCACTTGAGTCGTCACTTTCTTCGTCCCCTTCTCCGTTAGAATGCCATTCGCCACTGTCGCTGCCGCTCGCCTCTCCTTTCGGGTCTTGCTCTTGCTCTCCGTTGGGCACTCAGTACATTTCGATAAGGGCCTGAAAGAAAGCAGGAAGAATAAAGTCAGTCGACGCAGTATAGACAGCTGCGTGGGTGAATTTGGATTATAATCAAAAGCTCAGAATCGGACCTTTTCTGGTTCATGGGACTGGTCGAATGGAGGAACTCTCCTGGCTCCCCTGGGGTTGTCCTTATTTCCGGTGATCCCCGACAGCCACCCCTCCAGTGTGTCGTCATCGACCTCCTCCGGGTGAATCCGAGTGGTGTCGTCAAGACCCGAATACATCCACATCAGATGGTCTCGAGCTTGAAGAGGATGGATGCGCCGCCGAAGGAAAACCTCCAAGAGATCCATACCAGTGACCCCGTCACGGATAAGCTGGACCACTCGTTCGACCAGCACCTTAACTTGCGCCTTCTCCTCCGGGATCACCTTCAAAGAGGAGGGTTTCATCACTCGGTCCATGGTAAAAGGAGGGAGGCTAGTCGACTGCCCTGGCGTCGGCTGGTCTTTGCAGTAAAACCAGGTCGACTGCCATCCGTGGACCGAGTCGGGAAGAATCATGGCCGGAAAGGAACTTTTCCCTCTCATCTGAACACCAAGACCCCCACACATCTGAATCACTTGTGTTCTCTCATCTCTCGGGTTGGCCTTTTTCACCGTCTGAGAACGACAGGTGAAAATGTGCTTGAAAAGACCCCAGTGAGGCCGACAACCCAAGAAATTCTCGCACAAAGACACGAAAGCAGCGAGATACACGATTGTGTTGGGAGTGAAGTGGTGGAGCTGTGCCCCAAAGAAATTCAGAAATCCCCGAAAGAAAGGGTGAGGAGGCAAGGAAAACCCACGGTCGACGTGAGTGGCAAGGAGAACGCGCTCACCCTCCCGAGGTTGCGGCTCAGATTCCTTCCCCGGAAGCCGCCCCGATCCATGGGGGATCAGTCCTCCGTCGGCTAGGTCGTCGAGGTCTTCTTGGCGGATCGTCGAGCGGATCCAGTCGCCCTGGATCCAGCCTTTCGGCAGGCCGGCTCGTGAGGAAGATCCACCCTGACTGGTTGCCTTCCCCTTCGCCTTTGCCGTCGCCTTCTTCGCCCGCTCCAGAGCCGCCGTCTTCTCCTTCCCTATCGTCGCCGGCGAGACACATACGGAGCGGCAGCGCTAGGGCGAGAGCGAGCGCGACGAAGAAGCCTGAAGAGGAGAAGAGGAAATGAGAATGCACTGTTCAAGAAACCCCGGTCCGACGCCTTATATGAGGTCACTTCCGAGTGGCTGACTGGTAGGCCCGAACGATCCTGTCAAATCCCGTAACAATCGCACACGCGATATGTGGCGAAAAAGGTGGCGCAGAGATCGAGGCGGCTCCGCCCTATCCCATTCGATTACTGCGGCCTCCCCCGTCCCGCGCGCTTCCCAAAATTCGAATCCCGCGAAATCCGCAGGCAGCAGAACAACTTGTCAGACGGAAGATCTCCTCCACACTGTCACTCGGAGCTTTTCAAGTGAAGAAACTCACTCGACAAAAAACTAAGAATGGATCAAGGCGACTGAAAAGGAAGTTGTTGTCGTCACTCAGGTTCATTGATCCGAAACAAGATATGCTCATGGCATGAAAAATGACTCAGAGAAGTTCTCAACTCCTTCCCCACTCAAACCTCGATCCATTCGGGGGCTAATGATGAAGCTATGTACCTACGGTAGGGTCATGGACCTGTCCTAACTGCCCTACCCAAGGACATCTCTAGAAGAAATTACCTTTCAATCAACTTGGAGGTGTTCCACTCGACAGACTCGAAGACACTCGACCAAGAAGCAACCACTCGACGGCCAGGAGACCTAAAGTCACTCCGCACGCTAACGGTCGGTCATTAAGTAGCTTTTATGGTCATCATAGCACTTTATTAGGGGCGTTACTAGTAACGCTCGACCTTAATGTACTTAAAACCCTGCATAACTGAGGGCCAGAGGGGTCTGGTGAACTCTATATAAGCCACCCCCCTCCTCAGTGTATAGGGTTCGCACCCCTGTAATTAATATACACATAATCCAGTCGACTGCCTTCGGGCTCCGAGACGTAAGGCTATTACTTCCTCCGAGAAGGGCCTGAACTCGTAAACCTCGTGTGCTTACAACTACTCCATAGCTAAGATCTTGCCTCTCCATACCTACCCACTACATTACTGTCAGACTTAGAACCACGATAGCACTTGCCTTCATTGCTTGTTCCTCGCCTCGCTCCAGATCCCCTTTCTTGCTCTTTGCCGCCGCTACCTACAGATCTGCTCCTGTCGGTGTTGGAAATATGCCCTAGAGGAACTAATAAATTGATTATTATTATATTTCCTTGTTCATGATAATCGTTTATTATCCGTGCTATAATTGTATTGATAGGAAACTCAGATACATGTGTGGATACATAGACAACACCATGTCCCTAGTGAGCCTCTAGTTGACTAGCTCGTTGATCAATAGATGGTTACGGTTTCCTAACCATGGACATTGGATGTCGTTGATAACGGGATCACATCATTAGGAGAATGATGTGATGGACAAGAGCCAATCCTAAGCATAGCACTAGATCGTGTAGTTCGTATGCTAAAGCTTTTCTAATGTCAAGTATCATTTCCTTAGACCATGAGATTGTGCAACTCCCGGATACCGTAGGAGTGCTTTGGGTGTGCCAAACGTCACAACGTAATTGGGTGGCTATAAAGGTACATTACAGGTATCTCTGAAAGTGTCTGTTGGGTTGGCACGAATCGAGACTGGGATTTGTCACTCCGTGTAAGCGGAGAGGTATCTCTGGGCCCACTCGGTAGGACATCATCATATGCGCAATGTGACCAAGGAGTTGATCACGAGATGATGTGTTACGGAACGAGTAAAGAGACTTGCCGGTAACGAGATTGAACAAGGTATAGGGATACCGACGATCGAATCTCGGGCAAGTACAATACCGCTAGACAAAGGGAATTGTATACGGGATTGATTAAGTCCTTGACATCGTGGTTCATCCGATGAGATCATCGTGGAACATGTGGGAGCCAACATGGGTATCCAGATCCCGCTGTTGGTTATTGACCGGAGAGTCGTCTCGGTCATGTCTGCATGTCTCCCGAACCCGTAGGGTCTACACACTTAAGGTTCGGTGACGCTAGGGTTGTAGAGATATTAGTATGCGGTAACCCGAATGTTGTTCGGAGTCCCGGATGAGATCCCGGACGTCACGAGGAGTTCCGGAATGGTCCGGAGGTAAAGAATTATATATATGAAGTGCTATTTCGGCCATCGGGACAAGTTTCGGGGTCACCGGTATTGTACCGGGACCACCGGAAGGGTCCCGGGGGTCCACCAGGTGGGGCCACCTACCCCGGGGGCCACATGGGCTGTAGGGGGTGCGCCTTGGCCTATATGGGCCAAGGGCACCAGCCCCAAGAGGCCCATGCGCCAAGAGAAGAGAAAAAGGGGAGAGTCCTAAAGGGGGAAGGCACCTCCGAGGTGCCTTGGGGAGGATGGACTCCTCCCCCCCTTGGCCGCACCCTTCCTTGGAGGAAGGGGCAAGGGCTGCACCTCCCCCCTCTCCCTTGGCCCTATATATAGTGGGGAAAAGGAGGAGCAACCATACCCAAGGCCTGGCGCCTCCCTCTCCCTCCCGTGACACATCTCCCTCCTCCCAAGGCGCTTGGCGAAGCCCTGTTGGAATCCCGCTACTTCCACCACCACGCCGTCGTGTTGTTGGATCTCCATTAACCTCTCCTCCCCCCTTGCTGGATCAAGAAGGAGGAGACGTCGCTGCTCCGTACGTGTGTTGAACGCGGAGGTGCCATCCGTTCGGCGCTAGGATCATCGGTGATTTGGATCACGACGAGTACGACTCCATCAACCCCGTTCTCTTGAACGCTTCCGTGCGCGATCTACAAGGGTATGTAGATCCACTCCTCCCTCGTTGCTAGATGACTCCATAGATTGATCTTGGTGACACGTAGGAAAATTTTGAATTTTTGCTACGTTCCCCAACAGTCGGCGTTCTGGGAACGGGGGTCCCCAGACTTGCCTGCCTGCGGCCTACGGCGTGGCTCAAAGGGGGCCCAGCCCGGCCCATCTTCATCAACACAGACCCAAGACCCTTGGGAGGGGCCAAGCCTCGCAGGGCGGACGACACGGAGCTTCCTCAGGTACGGCCTCATCAGGCTGGCTCGTGAAGAGACGGAGAGATCAAGGCGGGGTACCTCACGAGGTGCCCGTGACGCAAGCCATGACGACCAAGGGTGCCAGGCGGGCGCCAGCCGCGCAGTGTCCTCCTTTCCTCTTTGGTGCAAAGGGAGCAAGCGCAGGCGAGAGCATCAAGCAAAGGCACCCGTTTCGGTGCAACGAGACCAAGACCAGTCCAACGGCAGGGAGGAAGTCATTGTGGAGCCCAAGCCAGTGTCACCACCAGAGCCTTTGGCAGGTGAGGACCAACTTTAGTCAGGATAAGTGTACCAGATGTTCCCCTTCAAAATGGCCAATTGTTGGTGCCCTTCCCGCTCAATATTTGGGAAAAGGCCCAGGGCCTTTGCCTATAAATAGGACTAGCCACCCCCAGGGGGAGAGAGATCGGGATAGAGATCGAGATCGGATCGAGAATCGGCCAACCCAGAAACAAGCTGAGAGGGGAGGGCAATCAAGAGATCGGATCGGATCGAGATCAGAGAGAGAATCGAGAAGAGAGAGAGAGAAGGGTGACTGAAGTACTCCTAGCAGTTCATCCCCTCAGCCAAGAACAGACCCTCGTGAGGCTGTTCTTCCTTGTATTGCTCATCATCATCAGCCCAAGAGGCAATCCACCACCACACATTGGAGTAGGGTATTACACCACAACGGTGGCCCGAACCAGTATAAACCTTGTGTCTCTTGTGCTGTTCTTTCCATAGCTTAGATCTTAGCGAGGCGGAGGGGTGCAGGTAGGTAGAAGGTGAAATCTTCTCGCGCACCCCAGTGTTCGAACCTCAAGGGTCTGCCGGAACCCGAAATCCGACATTTGGCGCGCCAGGTAGGGGTGCACCGAAATCCACCTTCTACCGCATCGTGTCCCGTCGCGTCGTCATCACCATGTCCGGCGACCAGGCGGGCGACCCAGATCCATGGCGGCGTGGCCCACCCGCGCGGAGCCGCTCGCCTCGGGCGACCCCGTGCCCCAGGCAGCTCACGGTCCGCAGGGCGCTGCGGGCCGCGGGCGACGCGGATAGGCTTCGACAGCTCTCACACCACGGCAAGCACGGTCGCCAGCAAGGGCCTACAATCACCCCGCGACCACGACACCGTACACCCGCCGGGAGCAGGCGAACTCGAGGGCCGTGCTCACGGTGGCCCGAGAGCTGCTGCAATGCAGGCTGCTGGAGGGCGGCCGCGACGTGCTGCTGGAGCGGGTGGCAGAGCTCCTGGGCTTCGCCGCCTCGGGGGCTCACCCTTTCTGCACCCAGCTCCCGTCTCAAGCCCAGGGCGGCCCGTGCGGGGGCTCCGCGCGCGCCCGCGGGCTCCAAGACTACTCCAACGCCAGCGAAGCTGTCGGCACCGGACCGGTGGCAGCACTGCCCCCGCTCCCGGTCCACGAAGAAGAAGGACTCGATGCGACCCACGGCCCCAGTGGACAGCCGCGCTACCACCCCACGGTGGGCGCGTCAAGCAGAGCTGCGTGGCACGCGGAGCACTACGGCGCGGCCTTCGGGATGACGGCGCCAGAAGAATACGTGCCCCACATGATGGACCAAGGGCACCCTCACGAGGGCGAACAAGGCTCGCTCCTCAGCCCAAGCTGGGGGGACGAGGCGCCAGAAGCTGAGCTCTTCCAGGAGCCCCGGGACGGTCCCACCGGCCACGCTGGAGGCAGCGATTATCGGGTACCGCTAATTCCTTAGGAGCAGGCATATGCTAATCATGGATCACAGGAGGTGCAGGTCGCCACAACGACCAGCTGCCCCGCTCCCACAGTCTCCTACCCCTCGGGAGGAGGGCGCAGGGGGCTGCAGGAGAGGGGCCGAGATCCGACATCACCACCGCGGCGTTTGGAGCAAGGTGTTCTCAGGAGGTAGGCCCTCTGCTGGGGAGGTGCCTTAGGGCCTGCCCCTGGCAGAGGACCCGTGGTCGTCGGGGGAACCGCTGGCGACCGCTCTACCCCATCGGCGGCGTCCTGGTTTCCGGTCGTCGTTGATGGCACTAGAGTGTGGCGCAAGGCGGGGCCCTCGTCTGGCAATATGAAGCAAGGCCGGTACCTGTGAAGAAGGCCCAGTGCCTGTGAAGCTCGCTGCCCCGTGACACTCTCACGTAATAATGAGTGGGGCTGTACACGCCCCAGAGTCTCAAGGGTGCCGGCCTCAGGCCCTGGGGCTCCCTCCCACGCCCAGTGGCAGCACTTAGCTCCGCGCTGGTGAGAAGACGTCCAAGACTAGATTAGGTGCCGGACGCGGCCTTTTGTCTGCTTTCGTTGCTTTTCCCTTTGGTTGCCACTTTCCCCCGCTGGATTTAAGTTGGATTCGAATTTGAGATCTGCGTGTGTTCGGGGAAGGGGTGCTTTGTCTCGTTCGAGCAATTTCTCGCGTTTTGATTACCGCTTCGCCTCAGCTGCCTCCCCTCGTGAGCCCCTCGTGAGCCGGGTCAGGCCCAGCTTGCGCACAACCCAGACTGCCGCCGCCGAGTCCTCTCAGGAGGGTTTTTTGCTGCAGATCCTACGGATTCAATCAGGGAACACTCGGGACACCACAGCCTCCCATAGGCTACCTCAGGGCCCGCACGGGACAAAGGTAAACTAGCCGACCAGCGCGTCGCTTAAGCCAACCACTTGGCGCGGGCGCATGGGCCATGTAACGTCTACTAATACGATGAACACAAGTTTTACATGAGGGGCTCCCCCTCCAAAATGCTCTCACAGCCATCAGGCCAAAACCTGATTTCTATTCATGCAGGATAAGGAAACAGGAACGATGCATGATCAGTCGGATAAATCCCCCAATGCATCCTCAGGAGCACCACCCGAACCGTTGCTGGCGTCACTGAACTCGCCACCGTTGTCTGCGTCGCCGCCAGCGGCGTCAGGGCCGTTCACCACACCGCCCTCGTCGGCAGCCATGATCACGCTGTCGTTGTCTGAAGCGAAGGCCCTGACAAGAGCATCCACATTGTCTTCTACCCAGTGCGCCAGGTCGTCTCGGATGGCCTGGGGGACTAGGGTGATGGCAGCGTTGAAATCGAAGTGGGGATCCATGTTCCGGAGATGGCTGAAGACGCGAGAAAAGGCGCGCCCGAGCAGGGCGCAGCTCCTCTCCACCACCAACCTGTCGGCCCTGACCGACCGCGCCTCTAGCTGCGTCACCACGTCGGTGAAGAACTGAAGGTTGCCGGCGTAGTTGACTGCGTGCGGCTCGCCAACAGCCGCCTCGCAGATGTTGCCCAAGGCTGTGTTGGCTCTCTCCCGGAGCGTGGTGAGCATGGGGCCGTGCTCATGCTCCAGGATCCGCCGCTGACATATCTCGTCCGCATTCTGGCACGCGACGACCTCAGTCTCCTCCACCCGCTGGTGAAGAAGGAGCACCTCGGCCTGGGAGGTGGTTGACTCCCCTTGCGCTACCTCAAGGGCGGCCCAGAAAGCATCGGCCCGCCGCGTCGCTTCCTCCAGGTTGGCCCTAAAGGCAGCAGTCCTACCTTCAGCCTCGGCCCAGATCAACTCCAGCCTCTCCTCAAACTCGTGCTCAAGGTTCAAGCGCGCCATCGCCACCCGACGTTCGACCTCCTCCAGGACACAGGCTTCCCGTGCAGCGACATCATCCTCTGCCTGCGTCACCAAGCGCTCCCTCGTCTCTAGACGCTCGTACTCGCGGGTACATTCGGCGGCTTCCAGCGTCAGCGCCTCCTCACCCTTTTGGAGCTCCGCTGGGTCGCCAGAGGCCACCTTCATCGATGCGAGGGCTGCCTCGCACAGCTCCACTTGCTCCTCCAGCGAGTGGCACCAGGCCAGGAGCTCCCGAGCCCGCTCCTCCGTCGCCTCTCGCCGCCGGTCAGCTTCCCGAGCCTCCTCAGCGGCCCAAGATCGGGCCTCCCGAGAGGCCACCAGCGACGCCTTGGCCTCTGCATCGTCAAGATCGCGCTGACGGCGCGCAAGGGCGATGGCGCCCTCCAGCTCACGCCTCTTTGCAGCCAGGCGCAGGCCCTTGGCCTCAAGGCGCGCGTCTTCATCAGCAAGCTCCTCACCAAGCAGGCTCACCGCGTCAGCCGCCCTTCGAAGGAATCCTTGGCGAAGAGCGCGACGCTCCTGGGCGCGCTCGAGCACGTCTTCCACACCATCATCTGCCTCGAGAAAGCGTCGGGGGCCACGAATCAGCACTCCCCCTCCGGGCAGGGGGCTAGGGGCTGGCACCCTCGCGACGGCTGGGCACGCCACGCCAGAAGCCCGGCCTGTAGCCAGCCCGTCCCTAGATGAAGAGCGTAGGGAGCGCCTCGGCCAATCGCAGTCCACGACCAGGTGAGAAGCCCACGGCAGGCTAGCTATGCCACGAGAAGGCCCGCGAAGGAGGATCGCGAGTTGCGCAGGGCCACGATGCGCCTCGGGACGGTTCGCCTCTCCGATCGCCCTCACCACAAGGGCTCTGTTGCTTGGAGCGCTTGAGGATGGTGGGGCGAAGCTAAGGGGGACGGCACCTCAGCCGTCTCCACGAGCTCGGCTGGAAGGGGCCTGCGAAGCAAGGATCAGTAAAAGCAACAGAAGGATCGGGAGCTGGGAAAGGAGAAGGCTTACTCATCAATGGCGAAGTACTTCCTACGCTTCAGCAGGCGACAAGGGTAATCGTCGCCCAGGGCCTCCCTTCTCTTCCGGAGGGCCTCAAAGTCCACGCGGAAGCGGGCCAAGAGTTGAGCGCAGGGATCAGCCTGCGACGAAGACGGAGCATCAAGGCGATCCGCGTCAGGGGCGCCTGCCTGATGCGCACTGCCAGTCGCCTCGCCAAGAGAAGCGGCTGGAGCCTCAGGGGCCTCAGTCGCAGGCGCTGAGGGCAGCTGCTTGCCACCCTCAGCCTCAGCGGCACGGGCCCCAAGAGCTGCTCCCTCATGAGCATCACCCGGCGCTGTCACCCCGCCGGGAGCCCCCTCGGCCTCTGGCGCCTCATGCCTCCCTGCTCCGCCACTTGAGGAAGAGTTGCCTTGGCTGACTGGAAGGGCAGTCACCATCACTGGGTTCTCGTGAGGCCCCCGGAGGCCAGTGGGGCGCGGTCCCCACTCATCAAAGATAGGCATATGATTCACAAAATCGCCCCTGTTCTGGCAGAGGTACAGCAAGGCCCCTCCCTGCTGGATGCTGCCAGGGTTGGGGTCCCCAGTCAGGATCAAGAGCACTGTCCTCAGCACTTCAGGCGTCAGGTCCTCTTCCTGGAGCCTCATACGATCATCACGCCCGCTGAAGGCCCACATCCGACGGGAGTGGCGTTGGAGAGGAGCAATGCGGCGAAGCAGGAACTCCTTCACCACCTTGGGCGCCGTCACGCCAAGCGACCTCAAGAACACGGAGCGGTGCCAGACGAAGACGAGCCGAGGGCTCTCAAGCGTCTCCTGGCCCCAGCCCGAATTAGGGACAGCAGGTGAAGTTGGCTCCGATAGCAGGGGGCTGGGCACCCCTACATCCACATACAGCCACCGCTCGCGGAACCTAGCCGCGGGTGGAGGGAGCCTGAAGTCAATCCCTGAGGCCACTGTCTCAGACGCGGCAAGAAGCTCACGCACGCCCAGCATTAGGTAGGGTCGACAAGGCGCATAGAGAAGAAGTGGCGCAGCAAGGCAACCGAAGGAAGGATGCCCATCATTGCCTCGCAAACAAAGGCGAAGACTGAAAGGAGGGTGATGGATTCAGGACCCAGATGCATCATGTGGATCTGATAGTGGGAAAGCACGACATTGAAGAAATCAGAAAAGGGGGGAACCAGACCCGCCCACAGGGCGTCGACGAAATACTGGACCTCGGTGACTATCCTGTCGATGGAGAAGTGAGACGCGGGCCAGGCCGTCGTCCTCCCGCATTCATTGAAGATAGTGGCCAGAGCTGAGCTGACCTTGCCCAAGCCCTCGGCAGGGGCCGCCAACGGCGGCGAGCAAGGCGGAAGCATGGGTTTATTCCCTCTTCCCTTCTTCGTCGGAGCCATGGCGATGGGAAGGGGGGGAGGTTCGAGATTGTGTTGAAAACAGAAGCTGGAGTTCGAGTGGAGGAAGGACAGAGGGCGCTCGAGCAACAGAAAGGGGAGCGGCTGTGTACGACTACGAGTCCGCCTAGCATGGCGCAAAATAAGGGGGGCGTGGGGGAACAGTGCCGCCCACGCCCAATCAACCGCCACGCGGCGCCCAAGGCCGCAGGCTGTTAGGGCCCGCGGCGCTTCGCCCTTGCCCTTTTGCCTCCCTGCACGGCCAAGCCCGGGCGTGCCTTAGGCCCGGGGGCTACTGTCGGCGTTCTGGGAATGGGGGTCCCCAGACTTGCCTGCCTACAGCCTGCGGCGTGGCTCAAAGGGGGCCCAGCACGGTCCATCTTCATCAACACAGACCCAAGACCCTCGCGAGGGGCCAAGCCTCGCGGGGCGGACGACACGGAGCTTCCTCAGGCATGGCCTCATCAGGCTGGCTCGCGAGGAGGCGGAGAGATCAAGGCGGGGTACCTCACGAGGTGCCCGTGACGCAAGCCATGACGACCAAGGGTGCCAGGCGGGCGCCAGCCGCGCAGTGTCCTCCTTTCCTCTTTGGTGCAAAGGGAGCAAGCGCAGGCGAGAGCATCAAGCAAAGGCACCAGTTTCGGTGCAACGAGACCAAGACCAGTCCAACGGCAGGGAGGAAGTCATTGTGGAGCCCAAGCCAGCGTCATCACCAGAGCCTTTGGCAGGTGAGGACCAACTTTAGTCAGGATAAGTGTACCAGATGTTCCCCTTCAAAATGGCCAATTGTTGGTGCCCTTCCCGCTCAATATTTGGGAAAAGGCCCAGGGCCTTTGCCTATAAATAGGACTAGCCACCCCCAGGGGGAGAGAGATCGGGATAGAGATCGAGATCGGATCGAGAATCGGCCAACCCAGAAACAAGCTGAGAGGGGAGGGCAATCAAGAGATCGGATCGGATCGAGATCAGAGAGAGAATCGAGAAGAGAGAGAGAGAAGGGTGACTGAAGTACTCCTAGCAGTTCATCCCCTCAGCCAAGAACAGACCCTCGTGAGGCTGTTCTTCCTTGTATTGCCCATCATCATCAGCCCAAGAGGCAATCCACCACCACACATTGGAGTAGGGTATTACACCACAACGGTGGCCCGAACCAGTATAAACCTTGTGTCTCTTGTGCTGTTCTTTCCATAGCTTAGATCTTAGCGAGGCGGAGGGGTGCAGGTAGGTAGAAGGCGAAATCTCCACGCGCACCCCAGTGTTCGAACCTCAAGGATCTGTCGGAACCCGAAATCCGAAAAGCTCCGGCCTCGTTCTGCATCTGCCGCTCATGGCGCCACGCAAGGTCAAGGCTTCCTCATATGAGCCCGCTCTTGAGGCGCCCATTGTCACGGAGAAGAGCATTGCCTCTGTGCGCCTGCTGGCGGCAGGAGAGAGCAACGAGTGGGGGAAGACGGAGCTCCGGCTTTCCTTCGACGAGCCGGAGCCTGAGGGGAGCACCTTCTTCACCTTCTTTTTGAGCGGTGTTGCTGTCGGGTTGGTTCCTCCCTTCTCTGATTTCTTTTATGAAGTCCTTGACCACTATGGGCTGCAAGCGTTGCACGTCCATCCCAACTCTGTCCTCCTCCTGTCCATCTTTGCCTACTACTGTGAGGTGTACCTGGGCGTGATGCCGTCCGTGGCGCTCCTGCGCCATTTCTTCTTCCTCCGCGTCAACGAGGGCGACATCTCTGGATGCGCTAACTTCGTCATGTCTGGCAAGGCCAACTCGATCTTGAGTACCGGGAAGAGGGCCGACAACATTCAATCCAAGCGGGTCATGGTAGATGCCAAGCTCGCCCATCCGCGCCTGGTGTTGCCGGCGGAGGCGCCTCGGCAAGGCAAGGAATGGCCCATGGCGGAGCTTGTCGATGAGCGGGCGTCGATAGTGTTGGAGCAGATGATGGCTGACTTGAAGCCGGGCAATGCGAGGGCGGCCAAAATAACGGGAGCGATGCTCCTGAGGGAGTTCTTGATGCTGCGGGTCGCCCCACTCCAGGCGCGTGCCCCCTTCTGGCAGCTTGAAGGAGGGGAAAACAAGGACCGCCTGAGGCTGGGGGACCTGCCTGACGAGGAACTGGATGTCGTCCTGCGCCTCATAGTTGGAGACAACCAGGAGTACCCGCCTAGCGCCTTCATTCCCATGTTCCAACGCAGGGACCGGGAGGAATTCATTGCCTCCAGGGCGACTTTTGATGCGCGCGGGCTGGTGCCGCTGGTGCTTTCGGGAGCTCCTTCGGCGCCAAAGCCGGTGGAGGTGTCTTCTGGCGAGTCCAGCGGAGGGGGGGAGGAAGAGGACTCTGAGGAGACCCTGGAAGAGGTGGAGGAGACCTCCCCTCCGAGCAAGGCCGAGATTCTCCGCGCCCTTCCTAATGATGTTGAGGTCAACGCCTACCAAGGAGGGAAGGAGCAACCCCTCGTCCCGACGAAGGGTAGGTCGTCGCTGGTGGACCGTGGTGCCGCCTCCACTCCAACACCTCCTGGGGCTGGATCCGGTTCCGCCTCCGCACCGCATGGTGCCACCGGAGCCCGAGCGCCTGCTCCTCAGGTCTCGATGCTGTCGGGCCTCAAGCTTCACAAGCGAAGGGTGGAGTACCTTGCGGTGGACCGGTAGGTGTTTAAAACTTCGCTTGGTCCGTGCAGGTGCCTGTTTTTTTTCTGACGCTCGCCTTTGGTTGATCAGGCCGACATCTTCGGCGAAGAAGAGGAAGGATGGTAAGGCAGCTGTGCCTCCCTCCGCAGAGCAAGGAGGCAACATCGCGCGTGCCTCCATAGCCCGGTCGTCTTCGCGGCGCCAAGAGGAGCTCCGTCGCATGGAGTCAGCCCCCATGGACCAGCTGGCTCCGTAGGTGCCGGTACTTGGTGCGGCTAATGAGGTCCCAGCTGCTCCAGGGCCCGCGGTCTCCCAAGCCCTGGTGACGGCGCCACTTCCTCCTACTGGTGCACCTCTACTCCTTGGTTCCTCTGCTCCTGCTGCTGTCTTGGAGCGTGCCTTTTCAGGGATGACCGAACTGCAGGCGGATCTCCTGAGCGCTGACCCGTGCCTGGTGGACGGACGTCTGGAGTTGGCCTCTGACTGGCTTCACTCTGACCTGGCGGTACGTGCGGCGCTGGGCCAGGCTGTTGCGGCTTCCGAGAGGTTGAAGCAAGGAGCCGTCGGCGCTACAGCCGATCGTGAGGTGGCGCTAAAAGATGCCCAGGCCGTCCGTGACCGCTACCAAGTGCTGGAGGGCGAGTTGCAGAGCCTACGCGATAAGCAAGCCAAAGAGGCGCGCCGCCGCGAAGCAGAGGAGAAGGAGATGAAGGCCCGGGAGGAAGCCGTCAAGAACCGTGATGCTGAGCTGGCGGACCTGGGGAAGAGGCAGGTTGCTGAGCGCAACTGGTTGGAGGAGCTAGAGCAGAAGATGGGGGCGAAGGAGGCTCAACGCCAAGGCGCGGGTCTTGGACAAAGACTGTGCGGCGTTCGCCGATCTCGAGAAGAGATCTCGAAAGGTGCTGAAGACGCTCTACGAGCATGGCCTGGAGAAGTCGCTGGATACCAACGAGGATGGCCCCGCCCAGTTGCTTCCTCTCATGGTGGAGGCGCTTGAGGAGGTCATTGAGGGCCTCGGTCCCATGGTGGAGGTGGAAGCTCGCGTTCTGTCTTCAGCCGCTCTTACCCGCGTCCTCAGCCATCTGCACCTCCGTGACCCCAACGCCCAGCTTGACGAGCCGCTGGAGCCTGTGGCTGAAGATCTCTATGAGACCGCCGCTGCAGCCATTCAAGGTCAAGTGGAGGCTTTGCTGGGGAAGTTCCGCGGCTTTGTCTCCGATCCTCAGTCCGGTGATGCCGCGGATCCTGCGGCTGGTGGCGAAGGTAAATACATTGTCGCCCATAGGGGAGCTCCTTCCGCAGGAGACAACGACATCCAGGGGTGACCCGCGGCTATTCTCCTTGTTTCATTCCTGCGACATACATCAAGCCTCGTGGAGGCGTTTAGACTTTTCATTTGGTATTGTGAGAACAATATGCTTGTAATATTTGCTTTGAGATTCTGCATTTTCCTTCCTTATTTGCCTTGTTCTGCGTCGGCAGAGCCCGACCCCGCGCATACCTCAACCGCCATTGGGCCGACCGGAGACTAGGACGGTCCAAGCAGTGAGGGGCTACGTGACCAGTTAGGCTCCTGAGTCGCGATGCTCAGGAGTCCCCCTTGACGTGCGAACAACATATAGGGAGAGTTCGTGAGGATAGATTAATGTTCTACGTCGGCAGAGCCCGGCCACGCGCATACCTCAATCGCCATTGGGCCGACCGGAGACTAGGACGGACCAAGGAGTGAGGCGCTACGTGACCAGTTAGGCTCCTGACTCACGATGCTCAGGAGTCCCCCTTGATGTTCAAACAATTTCCATCTCTTCCCTCGCCGAGGCCTCGGGAGGGGTGCACAACGCCCAGGCCCGGGGGGACCTGGTTGGGTGGCGTGCGCTTGGGCGTGACCCGAGCGCAGCCCCCGTGCCCAGCCCCCTCACACGACTTTCCCGAGGGGAGGCGTCGTGGTGAAGCTGGGCGCTGAGCTCTGGGCTCCCTGAGGTTGGTACGACCGTGGGGGCACCCTCAGTTGTTTATCACCAGCGTGGAGCGTAGTGCTTCCGCTTGTGCACGGGCATAGCCGCTCCTCGGCAGTGTCGACAACTAGCGCGGAGCATGGAGCTTCCACTTGGGCGTGGGATGCCCCCCCCCTCCGGGAGGAGCCCCCGGGGCGTGTACAGCCCTGCCCTGACACGTGGCTTGCACGGCAGGGCTGCGAGGTGTATCTGGGCACTCGCGAGCCAGCGCGGGAGTCACGAGGCCCTACCTCAAGGCGGGTTACGCCTGGTCTTGAGTCTTGGTGACTGTATGTTCCTGCAAGGCAGTTAGATGCAAGCACTCTACGTCCTCAGGTCCCGGCCCTCGAGCGAGCTCAGCCGCCGCTGGTATGCCAGGTCGCGATGCCGTGGTCAAGGCCAGGGGTGAGGGCTGGAGAGCCAGTAAGAGCTCCTGAGTCGCGATGCTCAGGAGCCCCCCTTTTAACGTGCAAGCAAATTGCATGGGGGCAAACGAACCCGTGGCGGGCGGTAATCAAACAGGTGATAGCAGTTGGTAGGTTAAGCAGATTGTCTGGGATAAATGCAGAAAGGTACATGCCACTGGGTCTGGCCCGAGCGGCATGGGGATGATGCAGCCCGAGGGGCGCCCCTAGTGAGGTAAGCTTAGAAACATAAGCAGAAAGGATACATGCCACAGGGACGGACCCATGTGGCCTGGGAATAGTGTAGCCTGAGGGGCGCGCCCAGCTTAAATATTTTTTATATATTCTGACAATGACTTCCGTGAAATTTTAGGACTTTTGGAGCTATGTAGAATAGGTCTCTAATATTTGCTCCTTTTCCAGCCCAGAATCCTAGCTGCCGGCATTCTCCCACTTTATGTAAACCTTGTAAAATAAGAGAGAGTAGGCATAAGTATTGTGACATAATGTGTAATAACAACCCATAGTGCAATAAATATCGATATAAAAGCATGATGTAAAATGGACGTATCAATAATCGAGAAACATATCCTTATTCCACTAAGGATAATTTTGACCGCTGTCCAATGATCTACTCCTAGATCACTATTGTACTCCCTTTCTAAACTCAGTGTAGGGTATACAATAGATCTGGTACACAGCATGGCATACTTTATAGAACCTATGGCTGAGGCACAGGGAATGATTTTCATTCTATTTATATCTTCTACCGTGGTCGGGCTTTGAGTCTTACTCAATTTCACACCTTGTAACACAGACAAGAACTCTTTCTTTGGCTCTTCCATTTTGAACTACTTCAAAATCTTGTCAAGGTATGTACTCATTGAAAAAACTTTTCAAGCGTCTTGATCTATCTCTATAGATCTTGATGCTCAATATGTAAGCAGCTTTGCCGAGGTATTTATTTTGAAAAACTCCTTTAAAAAACTCCTTTATGCTTTCCAAAAATATTCTACATTATTTCCGATCAACAATATGTCATTCACATATATTTATCAGAAATGTTGTAGTGCTCCCACTCACTTTCTTGTAAATACAGGCTTCACCGCAAGTATGTATAAAACTATATGCTTTGATCAACTCATCAAAGCGTATATTCCAACTCCGAGATGCTTGCACTAGTCCATAGATGGATCACTGGAGCTTGTACATTTTGTTAGCACCTTTAGGATCAACAAAACCTTCTGGTTGCATCATATACAACTCTTCTTTAAGAAATCCATTAAGGAATGTAGTTTTGACATCCATTTGCCAGATTTCACAAAATGTGGCAATTTGCTAACATGATTCGGACAAACTTAAGCATCGCTACGAGTGAGAAAATCTCATTGAGGGAGTCCTGGATTAGGGGGTCTCCGGATAGCCGGACTATATCCTTTGGCCGGACTGTTGGACTATGAAGATACAAGATTGAAGACTTCGTCCCGTGTCCGGATGGGACTCTACTTGGCGTGGAATTGATTAAGACCCTGCGTCAACCTTTTTTACTATCTCTTGTTGATACACGTCCCTCGGATTCTCAGTACAATTGAGAAGGATGCTGACGTCTTGGCATGTGGCCACGCCAGAACAATGCACGTACCTGGACACTAGGGGCTTCTTACAAAGGGCACTGTTTAGGCCCGGTTCACACCATAAAGACCGAATACCTTAGGGAGTGTTCGGCGTCGCGAGTTTGGCCTTATATGCATCAGCTCCGAATCATGTCTTTGGTCAAATGTTGGGTTTGCCCGGCTCCTGTGTTTTGCTGCCTTACGTTCCGCTCTATCGGCTAAGGCGGCACCAGGAGAACTACTGCGATTGTGCCCTGGTTCATCCGGACGAGCACCTCAGTAGAGAAAGCCGAAAACTGACTGTCATGATATAGCGCGAGACTGGTCAACCACTCGATGACCTATCAGAATCTTAGAATTCCTCCGCCTTAACGAAGGGTTGTTTCTCGGCCAGGCATGTACGCACCCCGAACTCGGGTGAGTGCGGAGCCACCAGGGGCTATATAGTAGCCCCACTGTCAAACTCCTATGGCTAAGTGAAAGTGTTAAAGCATTATAGTCCAGTTGCCTAGTTCGCTGCGCTATCACCTCCTTATTAGGACCAAGACGTTGGATTAAGTGTGAATACGCGTCTTCTGCGAACACCCCTGCATTCTATGCATGGGGGATGAAGCCGATGACTGCAATCTTTCAGGTTATATACATGTATACATAAACGGCCGCACAGGAGGCATCACAATACTTTTGGGCACAAGTATAAATACAGCCTTGATAAATTCAATAAAACATTGTTTTTACAATGGGAATACATGTCACTCAAACATAATATTCTTCGAGCACTGGGCCTCTATCAAATGAGCACCCTCAAGAACTTCTTCAAAATAGTGCTCGACAGCCACTCGGCCTATGGCCGAACCCTGCGCCACAACAGTGGTAGCATCCATCTCCGCCCAGTATGCTTTCACATGGGCAAGGGCCATCCGCAAGCCTTCTATACACGCCGACCTCTTCATTGCAGTGATGTGCGGCACCGCACCAAGGAACTGCTGCACTAAGCTGAAATAGCTGTTCGGTTTTGGCTTTTCCGGCCACAGATGATCTACGACGGACCTCATGGCAAGTTCGGACAGTGTATTGAGTTCGGCCCATTCGGTAAGGTGATCAGTTAGTGGAAGCGGATGCTCTAGAACATTAAACTGCGACCAGAATAGCTTGTCCACTTCATGATCTGTTTGATCTCGGAAGTATTCGTCCGCATCGACAGCACTCGCCGTCAAATCCAGATATGCGTCTGCCGAACTCCACAGCGGATCCAGAGGGGCATACCGCGAATCTCCGAACTTCCTCCGCAGCAAAAAGGGCTTCCCAGCCATAATATCACCGGCTTCATGCAGCTCCTCCTTCTTCGCTCTCATGGCAGAGCGGGTGTCTTTGGTCGCCATCGTGGCCTTTTCAAGGTCCGTTGCCTTCGCTCGGTTTTCTTCTTCAAGGAACTGGCAACGGTCGGCAGTGTCTTTTAACTTTACAGCCATCTTGGCCATCTTCTCTTTGCTCTTGCAATGCGTGGCCTTCTCGGCTCTTAACTCTTCGGCCGCCTTCAAAGCAGCCGCATTACTACTTCTTGCTTGTTCTTTGGCTCGGGCAAGTTCCGCCCGAAGGGTCTCCATGGTGGCAGCTCCATCTGCAGTCAAAACATATTAAAGATACTGGCATCACGCTGCTCTTGCTATGTGACATTCACCAGAAAACATCACTTACCATGTGCCTCATCAAGCCGCTTGTTAACAAGCTCGATGTCGGCATCTGCCGCATCCAGTTGCCGCTTTAGTTCGGCAAACTCATTAGTCCGGCTAGCCACCGGAGCTTCCACCACCTGCACATAAAAGCAGTATGATTATTACATTGGACTACGATCCTCTGTTTGCCACCGCTCTCGGCAACAACCACAGTCTCAGGGGCTACTATCTACACAGGGCACACCTAAAAATGTGCGGTACTATCACAAATGTATATCATTTTATGTACCTCAAAGCCCGTTACTAGACTCATAAAGGCATCATGCAACCCGCTTTCGGCGGATGAAATCCTTTCCATCACCGTACCCATCAACATACGGTGTTCTTCCGAGATGGTCGCTCGCTTTAGCAGATCCCTCAGTGCGTCCGACCGCATGCCAGACGGCGCTGGACTCCTTTGTTTGCTCTCTTCAAGAGCCGGATGCTGGGGACTTTGGGTGACTATAGGATTATCTTCTGGCCTCACCGGATTCGGAGAGGCCCTCCGTGACGACACTTCAAGGTCGCCCGCTTCTTGAGCGGGGGAGTCCGGGGGAGGCGTCTCGCTCTCCATCTTCTCCGGAAGAAGGTCCCCTGAAGACGAGCTCTGTTGAGAAGGGCTAAGATCCGAACTGCAAGACAAACGCTTCGGTTATTTTCCTCGGAAGTAAGCTAGAATATCTTTACTATTAAGTATTTTTTGATCACTTATGGCTCATTAGAGGGATGATCCCCACGCATACTTTGTGCGGCAAGAGCACCCCCCAAGGTAGGACCCTCTGTTGGAGACTTCTTCTCCCGTTTGGAAGCCTTGGTTTCCGGATCTTCAGAGGCAGTCCTCTTCCTTCCCCGGAGCGAGAGAACGTCAGAATCTTCCCCTTGGTTATCCTCCCTCATGGAGGCGCTCATTCCCTTGGTTGGAATTGGTAGCGATGGGGGCCTGCTTTCGCCCTCATTATTCCCCCCTTTATCTTCCTTTGAGGGCTCCAGGCAAGGTGCTAGCTCGAGCATCTTTTCCAGTACCGGATTGTCCAAACCCTCAGGGAGGGGGGCCGAACACCGAACCATCTTCGCCTTTGTTAGCCAGTCCTGGTCGAAGAGCGATTTCTCAGAATGACGTCATGATAAATGAAAGACGGTGTGTTCGGCTAGAGGATTACTTACTTGGTCGGCGGTGCGGTTGCTGCTCAGGCCCACATCCTCGGTAGTATCCGGATACTCTATTTGAGGTCCGAAGAATGATTTATACATCTCCTCATGCGTCAGGCTGAGGAAATTCTGAATAGCGCGCGGTCCTTCTGGGTTGAATTCCCACAAGCGGAGGGGCCGGCATTTGCAAGGCTGGACTCGACGAACCAGCATGACTTGCATTACCATAACCAAACTAAAATCTCCCTCGAAGAGATCCCGGATGCGGCTCTGCAATATGGGCACATCCTTGGCTGGACCCCGGCTCAGCCCCCTGCTGATCCATGACATCAGTTGTGGTAGAGGGCCCGAGCGAAAGGTGGGGGAAGCTACCCACTTGGCACTTCTAGGAGCGGTGATGTAGAACCACTCCCGTTGCCATAATCTGGACACCTCTCGAAAGGAACCTTTTGGCCACGGAGCTCCTGCAATCTTGCTTATTAATGCGCCTCCGCACGCTGCGTACTACCCCTCGACCGTCTTCGGCTTCACATCAAAGGTCTTGAGCCACAGGCCGAAGTGAGGGGTAATGCGGAGGAAGGCCTCACATACGACAATAAATGCCGAGATGTGGAGAAAGGAATCCGGGGCTAGATCGTGGAAATCAAGCCCGTAATAGAACATCAAACCCCTTACGAAGGGATCCAGAGTGAGGCCTAGTCCTCGGAGGAAGTGGGAGATGAACACGATGTATTCGTTGGGTTCAGGAGTACGGACGATCTACCCTCGGGCGGGCAGCCGATTTGAGACTTCGGCGGTCAGGTATTTTGCCTCCCCCAACTTCTTGATATCCTCTTCCGTGACAGAGGAGGGGATCCACCGGCCCTGGAGGCTGGATCCGGACATGATTGAAGATCCGAAGCACCTGACCTGGGCTTTGGGTGTTAGAACTCGAGGCGGGGGAATGATTCGATTGAGCACGGGAGGAAAAAAGTAAAAGCCTTGTCCCTTTATAAAGAGGGTGAATATCAAGCGTCCTCCCCATGGCCGTTTGGGACTTGCCTAAAATCTAGGAGTCCTAGGCATGGTTGGGTTACCCACGCCCGTATTGATGAGAATCCCGTAATAAGGGGAACATGATCTCTGCTTTGACAAGACGTGTCAAGAAACTGCCCCGCGTTATGTGCGGGGCTAGTTAAAGAAAAACGGTTAGAATAATCGCCGAGCCATGGCATGATGTCATGTTGCCTAAACGTGTGAGCAGATTAGATTTGTGGAAATATTATTCTCTCTACGGTGGTATGTGGAAATTATTTTGCAGGGTCGGACACTATCCTTTATTTGAACTCTTCTGTGGTATATCCGGAGGAGGAACCCGCCCTGCAATACCGAAGACAACACTGCGCGCTGGACTCGTCGTCATTGAAGCCTGGTTCAGGGGCTACTGAGGGAGTCCTGGATTAGGGGGTCTCCGGACAGCCGGACTATATCCTTTGGCCGAACTGTTGGACTATGAAGATGCAAGATTGAAGACTTCGTCCCGTGTCCGGATGGGATTCTACTTGGTGTGGAAGGCAAGCTAGGCAATACGGATATGTATATCTCTTCCTTTGTAAGCAACCTGGTGTAACCCTAGCCCCCTCCGGTGTCTATATAAACCGGAGGGTTTTAGTCCGTAGGACAACATACAATCATACCATAGGCTAGCTTTTAGGGTTTAGCCTCTCTGATCTCGTGGTAGATCAACTCTTGTAATACTCATATCATCAAGAATAAATCAGCAGGACATAGGGTTTTACCTCCATCAAGAGGGCCCGAACCTGGGTAAAACATCGTGTCCCCTGCCTCCTGTTACCATCCACCTTAGACGCACAGTTCGGGACCCCCTACCCGAGATCTGTCAGTTTTGACACCGACGCTCATCATAGTTGTTGGGGATATTACTACTGGAGGTAAACCAGCCTTATGTAGCCGGGTTAACTCCTTGAAGATTGGAAGCCCAGGAAGATGCAAGGATGATGGCGCTTCATGAAGGCCCAAGGCCCAAAGGTGGGTTAAAGCCTGTAAATATAAACCGACCTAGTCATGTAACTTGTATTGTAAGATAGGAAGGATAGAGACCGAACCGGATACGTTTATAATCCTGCTTCGGGACTCTGTAGTCCGGCGGGCGTCAACCTATGTATATAAAGGGACGACCCGACAGCGGTTTAGGGACGGACAACAACTCGAGAGCCAGACAAAGCGGATTCGCTCCATGGCCTTCGAAACCCTAGCAATACCAATCACAACTAGACGTAGGCTTTTACCTTCCTCGAAGGGGCCGAACTAGTATAAAACTCCCCGTGTCCCCTTGTCCGGTTTAACCCCTTTAAGCTAACCCGTAGCGATGGCTCCATGACTAAGTCCTTTCACAAGGACATATGCCGTGACAAACCCACGGCAGTTGGCGCCCACCGTGGGGCTATCGCATGATGGTTTTGAGTTCTTGAAGGGCAGCTTCGATGGACTTAAGGGATACGCTGTGGGCCGGATGACGAAGAGTCGTCGCGGAAAGCTCTACATCGACAACGCAGGATGGGGTCCCGAGGCCGATTCAGTCGAATACGGGTACCGGGTCCCCTTTGGTGGGATTCACCTCTTCATCGGCAAGATCGGCGAACCGGCCCCTAAGCCGGATATCCGAACTGACATTATCGAAACGGTTCGGCGTGCAAGTTCTTTGCTGGTTCAGCCCGAGGCAAAGCATGTTTTTGTGGGTGTCATCCATGGATCGAGGTACGAGGACAGGCCGGTGTCCGATGGAGAGACCGTGGTCTGTTCTGATGACGAATCTTCTGGAGAGACCGAATCACTTTACCAGTTGCAGGACGGCCGGATTGATGGAGGATCCGAGGGCAACAGTATTCCGGATTCCCTTGATCCGCCAAACCGGGCTGCCATCTTCATGGCTGGCACACAATCAGCGCCTCATTCATCTACCGCCGCAGCAATGCTCTCCGGTTCAACAACGGCCACACCAGCAGGGGCAGGAAGCTCAGCACCGCCTCCAGTCCAAGTCCTGTCTGATTTGGTCAACGCTTTGGCAACGTTGATGGCCGCAGAGGTGGATGTAGCAGCCAGGGATCAGCACAATGCGGAGATTGCAAAAGTGAAAGATCAGATAGCCCAGGCTAAAGCATACCTGGTGACAGAGAATGCTAGGATGGCTACAGAGCGGGCTGAATTGGAAGCACAGGCCTATCGGATTAGGCTGGATCAGAATGCTTCAGAGGAAGTCATGAGAAGAAGGTACTGATCGCGTCTCCCGTCGGTTTATGAGCCACAGAATCTCTTCAACACACCAGGAGCAGGAGCTGGTAACCAACCCATACTAAACCGGGCGGAGGCACCGGGAACAGGGGCGCCGGTTCAACCGCGCATGATGGACCCACCTCGCCAGAACAACGTTGTGCCACTGTACGTACCAACACCTCCTGGGCATTATTCCAACCCGTTGGACAACATTGTGGCCGCCGCTTCACGCCTAGCGGCCCTCCCAACCGACGGCGAGTCACCAGTTGTAGTGGAAGCACGTCGGGCCAGGGATCTCCTTCAAATAGCACTAAATCAACAGCAGGCGTATTCACACAGTCGTGAGAGGATTCATTCCACTCCCCGTCCAAGCCGGAGCTATAGCCGACACGTGGAGGACGAACCGGCCGTGTCCAGCAGTGCACGTCGCCGAGATTCACCACAAGGAAACAACCCGTCCGGGGGAGGCGCTAATGTGCAGGATGTTGTGAACCATGGCCGCGCACGTCGGGGGGGCCGAGTTGGCAGCTCGACATGGAGCACGACAACATACTCCGGTTCACCCTACGGCCTCAGTGGAACCAGGTGTGGTGTTCAGTTCCTTAGGGGTGCCGTGTCTTACCCTCGCTTTGCGTAATGTGAGACTGCCCAAGGATTTCAAGGGACCTCGTAAGGTACCAAATTACACCGCCGATTTGCAACCGGAGGCATGGGTGGAAAGCTATGAGATGGCAATGGAGATGTTAGATGTGGATGAGGCAGTGTGTGCTAAATATTTCACCATGATGTTGGAAGGAACAGCTCGCACTTGGTTGAAGAGCTTACCAACCAATTCTGTCGGATCATGGGCTGAGTTAAAGCACCGGTTTATCCAGAACTTCAAAGATACTTGTAAGCAACCGATGTCAATCGTGGATCTGGCCACTTGTGTCCAAGAGGAAGGGGAGTCCACGACCCATTGGGTCAAACAGGTCTCAGCGATTTTGCATTCATCAGATCGTATCAATGCAGACACTGCAGTGTTAACATTAGAGGGCAATTGCCGTTTCTTACAACTCAAACAGAAATTAGGAAGACTCAAACGTCACTGTAATGATATGTCAGCGCTCATGGCCGCTTTGGTTAAATACGCCGATTCAGATAATACCAAGGACCGAGACTCAGAGGAGGATAAACCGGGGAAAGGTAAGAAGAACGGCAATGCCAAGAGTCAGCAGCATAATCCGGCAGGCCATGGAAACGGCGGTAAGCGCAAGGCCGACAGTAGTTTGGACTTTATTGCTAACACCAATGCACAGGAGAATGGCCAGCGCCGTAAGGGCAAGCAGCCCCAGAGGGGCGGAGGTTCAGGCCCCAATCTGGAGCGCCTGCTAAATCAGCCCTGTCCAAAGCATGGATCAAAGGAGAAGCCGGCATCACATCTTTGGAAGGACTGTTATATCATGCGGGATTTCAAGAATTCCAATATGTTCCAGTATGATAACAACCCGCCCGGCGGTTCAGGAGGAGGTTTCCACGGGCCGGGCTACGGAGGGGGTGGTTTCGGTTTAGGGTTTCAAGGCAACCAAACCGGACACGCCAATCAAGGGCACCAAGGCAACCAGGGAGGTTACAACCATCAGGGAAATCAGCAGCAGCAACAGCAGTCGGGTTATCAGAGCAATCCCAAACAGCTAAATAGCGGGCAATATCATGTCTTCACGACTAGTTTGTGTAAGCGTGATCAGAAGCTTCACAAAAGGGCAGTAAACTCTGTTGAACCGGCAGTACCTCAGTATTTACGCTGGTCTGAGTAGCCTATTTTATGGAGTAGAGAGGATCACCCACTCCGGGTTGATAATCCAGGTCACTTAGCCCTGGTGGTAGCCCCTCAAGTTGGGGGATACAAGTTTACTAAAGTGCTCATGGATGGGGGAAGTAGTATCAACATTTTATATTATGATACATTCCGCCGTATGGGGTTGACAGATAAGGATCTTAAACCATCAAATACGGTCTTTCATGGTGTGGTGCCTGGCAAGTCTGCATATCCTGTGGGCAAGATAGCCTTGGAGGTAGATTTTGGAGATGACTATGATTCAAGGTCAGAAACATTGACATTTGAGGTGGTAAAGATCAAAAGTTCGTACCATGCCTTGTTTGGGCGGCCGGCTTATGCTAAATTCATGGCGAGGCCGTGTTATGTTTATCTACAGCTTAAAATGCCAGGTCATAAGGGGACTATCACAGTACATGGAAGCAGAAAGATTGCTTTGGAGTGTGAGGAAGGTGATACGGCTTATGCTGAGTCGGTTTGTGCCACGGAAGAGTTGAAATTCTATAAGGAGCAAGTTGATCCGGCAGATATGACCTCTTTGAAAAAGCCGACTACGGAACATGATCCGGCGTTGAAGTTCAAATCGGCTACTGATACTAAGATGGTTGACTTTGTTCCTGGCGATTCATCCAAACAGTTCAGCATCAGCGCCAACCTGGATCTCAAATAGGAAAGCATGCTCATCGAGTTCATCAGTGAGAATCAGGACATCTTTGCATGGAAACCTTCTGACATGCCAGGTGTACCGAGGGAACTCGCTGAGCACACACTCAACATTGATCCTAAGTTTAAACCGGTCCGGCAGTTCCTCCGCCGCTTCAATGAAGAAAGACGTAAGGCTATCGGTGAAGAGGTAGCCCGTCTGTTGGCCGCAGGGTTTATTGTAGAGGTTTTTCATCCAGAATGGTTGGCTAATCCGGTGCTAGTTCTTAAGAAAAATGGCACTTGGCGCATGTGTGTGGATTGCACAGATTTAAACAAGGCTTGCCCTGCAGACCCCTTTGCTCTCCCTCGCATTGATCAGATAATTGATGCTACGGCGGGTTGTGACCGTTTGTGTTTTCTGGATGCTTACTCTAGTTATCATCAGATTAAAATGGCGGTTAAAGACCAGGAGAAGACAGCTTTCATAACCCCCTTTGGAGCCTTTTGCCATGTCTCCATGCCCTTTGGGCTCAAGAGTGCCCAGGCAACCTATCAGCGCTGTGTTCAGAATTGCCTTCATAAACAAATTGGGCACAATGTTCATGCATATGTGGATGACATTGTGATAAAATCCAGAAAGGAGGAAACATTGATAGATGATTTACGAGAAACCTTTGACAACCTCCGGGTTTACAAGATGATGCTCAATCCGAAGAAGTGTGTCTTTGGTGTCCAGGCAGGCAAGATCTTAGGCTTTCTAGTGTCAAACAGAGGCATTGAGGCTAATCCGGAAAAGATTTCAGCAATCACATCTTTGGCTAAACCGGCGTGTATCAATGACGTTCAACATCTGGTCGGCCGGATTACAGCCTTAAGCCGGTTTATCAGTCGCCTTGAAGAGAAGGCCATCCCTTTATATCAGATGCTCAAGAAAACAGATAACTTTGTTTGGAGCGAGGCAGGTGATAAAGCGTTCGAGGATCTGAAGAGGCAGCTAGCTGAACCGCCCGTGCTTGCAGCGCCGATCGATAAAGAGCCATTATTATTATATGTGTCTGCTAATGCCCGGGCTGTTAGCGTAGCCATTGTGGTAGAGCGCAAGGAGCTTGGCAAGGAGTATCCGGTTCAACGGCCGGTTTATTATATCAATGAGGTGCTCATTGAGTCAAAGCAGAGGTATCCACATTAGCAGAAACTGGTATATGGAGTGTTTATGGCAAGCCGGAAGCTTAAACATTATTTTCAGGGCCATCCCATGACAGTGGTCAGTTCAGCTCCTCTGGGTGACATCATTCAAAACAGAGAAGCAACCGGCCGGATTGCCAAGTGGGCTATTGAAATTGGACCTCACGGGCTCAAATATATACCCCGCACAGCGATCAAATCCCAGGCACTCGTGGACTTCATCAATGATTGGACGGAGTTACATGCACCTGAAGAGAAACCAGATAATACATATTGGACTATTCATTTTGATGGGTCCAGACAGTTGGAGGGCTCGGGGGCTGGAGTCATATTAACTTCCCCACGAGGTGACAAGTTTTGTTATGTCCTCCGTTTAATGTTCCCTTGCACTAACAATGCAACTGAATATGAGGCTTTGCTCCATAGTCTCCGGATGGCTAAGGAGATGAATTTGAGCCGGGTTAAGTGCTTCGGCGATTCAGATCTAGTGGCTCAGCAGGTGTCTGGCACTTGGGATTCTAAAGACCCACTCATGGCTGCATATCGGCGAGAGGTGGACACAGTGGCTGGTCACTATAAGGGTTATCAGGTGGACCATATAGACCGGCAGAAGAATGAAGCGGCGGACGCTTCAAGTCGTCTTGGTTCCCCGTGTAAACCAGCCCCGCCCAATGTCTTTCTTGATGTGTTGCATAATCCGTCAGTCAAGGTGCCAACCGAAGAAGATTTGGCTGTTCCTGATCCGAAGGCTCGGTTGGTGGCAGCCCTGCATGCCATACCGGATTGGACAGTCCCATATCTGGCTTACATGAACCGAGGTGAGTTACCAGACGACGAGACGTTGGCCCGATAGATAATCTGGCATTCCAATTCCATGACCATACTCAACGGCGAGTTACATCGCTACAGCGTTTCAGGAGCAATTCAGCGTTGTGTCTCTCCCCAAGAAGGTTGTGAGATTTTGCGAGAAATCCATGAAGGGGATTGCGGTCACCATGCCGGTTCAAAGTCTTTGGTTGCTAAAGCTTTTCGCCGCGGTTTTTACTGGTTGACGACGCATGCTGATGCGGAGGATTTAGTCAAGAGATGTGACGGGTGTCAAAAATTTGCCCGCCGTGCGCACGTTCCGGCTCAAGAGTTGCGGATGATTCCAATTACGTGGTCGTTTGCAACTTGGGGGCTTGATATGGTTGGACCCTTTAAGCGCTCTAAGGACAAAAAGACTCACCTGTTAGTAGCAGTTGATAAATTCACCAAATGGGTGGAGGCAGAGCCAGTCAGCAAGTGTGATGCAGCCACGACGGTTCAATTCATCAAGAAGGTGATATTCCGGTTTGGCTTTCCACACATCATTATAACAGATAATGGTACTAACTTGTCAAAGGGGGAGATGGAAGAATTTTGTCAACGTGAGCACATCCGGCTCGATCTAGCATCGGTGGCTCACCCCCAATCTAATGGTCAAGCAGAGAGGGCAAATCAAGAGATTCTACGGTGTATCAAACCCAGGCTTATGGTTCCCTTAAAGCGGACACCGTGTTGTTGAGTTGAGGAGCTACCTTCTGTGTTATGGAGCATCAACACCACACCCAATAGGTCTACAGGTTACACACTATTCTTCATGGTCTATGGAGCGGAGGCCGTTCTTCCTGTGACATCCGTCATGATTCGCCCCGTGTAACAACTTATGTTGAAGCTGATAATGAGAAGGCACGTTAGGATTCTCTAGACCTGTTGGATGAAGAGTGTGATCTTGCAGCAGCATGATCAGCGATTTATCAACAAGATCTCTGATGTTATCACATCCGCCGGGTTAAAACCAGAATCTTTCAAGAAGGCGATTTGGTGCTCCGGCTCATCCAGGATCAGACTGATATGCACAAGTTATCCCCACCTTGGGAAGGACCCTTTGTGGTCAGCAAAAACCTGCACAACGGGTCTTACTACCTCATTGATGTTCAAGAGCATAAGACTCACGTCAATCAGAGGAGGAGACCAAGCGGCCATGGAACATAGCTCTCCTTCGGCCTTACTATACTTGAAGCCATAGGCTCTTCATCTGTACATATTTATGACAGTGTATATATCATACAATAAACCGGAGCCTCCGTTATAAGCGGGGTATCTGTTCTTTTTACATCCTATGTGTGTTATACAAGTTAAACTAACAAAGCGAAGTTTTTATTATACCGTCCTTAGCAGTTGCACGGATATTAAGAAAATCACTAGGGGGCTTGGTCATATTTGAACTACAGCTACACCTCTTGATTGGTTTTTAAACCACGAATGGATATCACTAGGGGGCTTGGTTGTTATTACACCATATCTACACCTCTTGAGAGGCATTTAAGCCACAACAGAAAAATATGTGGAGCCAAAGAGAGTGTTGCACAAAGCACAGACTCAAACATGGGCACACACTAAGCACAGCTCACAAAGTTACTTGGGGGCTCTTTGTGCAAAGCAACAAAGAGTTTGAAAGGACCCTTGTAATTGGCTATCAAGCCACGGCTTGGAAGCCTGGTGTATTCACCTAAAAACCTAGGTTAACCTGCCTTCATCAAGTAAGCCACTCCTGTCCAGGTAATCCTGGTATGACCCATCGAACGTTTGACATGTCAATCTTTTATAGACCCTAAACTTGTCAAAGTTAAAACGATGATTGGTTAATTGGAGGCCCATCTTAAAAGGCTTTGTTAAATGGTTTAACTCAGAGGCCTGGCAGCCCATGAAAAGCCTCGATTTGGAGCCTGGCAGCTCGTAAAAAGCCTTGAGTATTTTCTCTTTTTGAGTTTTATTTGTTGAAGTTCATAAGTATTTTTTACAAACCGGCGTCCTTGACCCGGCGTGCTTTTCAACTACAAGTTGTTGGCACATGATCAGTTATAAACCGGTGTTTATTGACCCGGTCTGGTTTGACTAAATAACCAGTGTTATACAGAAAGCCCGGTAGTTATCCCGGTCCGGTTTTATATATAAACCGGCAATACAGAGGTATGGTTATCAACGTTCCGGATTGGTATTAACACCTTTGCCGTATACACCGTTGGTCAACCACTGAGGTATGGTATGTACCTTGTTTTTGTACAAACATTTTGATTATTTCATCTAAATCTTGTTCACTTCCTGGATATATTGACCCGTCTAGCGGTAAACCGCTAGGCACTTTTAAGTTGTTGAACCCAGGAACACAACTCATCATGGGTTATGCATAAATATATCGCAAAGGGTGGCACAAATTGTCGCAAAGTATTACGAAACATGCTCGATGGCATGGCAGATAACGGAGTTTTGGCTATCCTATTACATGAAGCTTCAAAGTGGCTCCAATACTATCATTGTTTTTCACAGTAGCCATGTAAACCAGCGACCAGATCAGGACTCTTCATCTAGACGGTTTGACGGTTGAGGGTCAGTTGGTGTGGGCACTTCTTCATCCCTCCCCAGATGCTGGAAATCAACCGTTGACCAATCGATTCCAGTTAAAGCTTGGAACACTGCTTCCTCATGGATAAGATTGGAAGGGTTAATATCAGGAGCATAAGTGTTCTTACAAATCGGAGGCACAAGTTCTTCGACTTCATGGATGTTGGTGGCTGTCTTTTTCCCTCCGCATCATAAAATGGCTGAAAATGGGACAAATTGGTATCATCGGCCAACTTGCTGGCTGCTGGTCGCATCTGTTTGGTCAGCCGCCAAAGATCATCATTGTTGAAGTTTGAACCGTCTTCTTTAACGCCTGGGTATCCTTTAATGATATCCTCCGCTTCAAGGTCTGGAATCCAGGCTTTGGCTCGAATAAGGGCGGTTAAAGCTCCGGCTCTGGCAGCTGCTCTCTTCAACTCGGCAATACGGGCTGGTAACATGGCCAGCTTTTCAAGTGTTTCCTTAATTAAAGTTGGAGCCGGTTTGTTATAAGCTGCTGTGCTAATAGCCCGCTAAGACCTAGAGTATAGCTGTTCAACCAATGTGTATGCCGCTTTGAGCTTCATCCGCATATCTGTACCAAGATGAGCGATCCGAGTGCCTGCCAAAGATTTTATCAGCGGTTTGGTCAGTTCTAAGGTTCATCGACTGGTGCAGCATACATAAGCAGGCACTTACCAAAGATAGCAGAGGTCATATCATTGATTTGGTGTTTCAAACCAGCTAGTTCATCAACCACTGGCTTCAGGGCTGCCTCCGCGTCTACAGCTCTTTTGGTTAAACCGGATTTCTCGGTGTCCCAGTCAGCATGGTCTTTGTTGAAAGCTTCTTTGAGCTTTTCCATGGCAGCTAGGGCTTTCGTTAGCTCCTCTTTGGTTTTAGTGGCCTCCTCTTGCTGGGACTTCACATTGTTTTGCAAATCAATGTTTCGGGCCTCTTTATTCCTCAGATCAGACTGCCATCATTGAAGACCTATCAAATGACAGGATACATACATATTCTAAGTACAAATCGCATAACAGGTTATGCACTTCATACTTGGGGGCTAATGCATATTTTCTCTAACATGCTGTAGTTTATACAAGTCTCCAGTACAATGTAAACATTATCCTTGACACTTGGGGGCTAATGTATGTTGATTCAAAAACAGATGCATGGATTAAAACCCGGACTAACTTGTTAGAGTTAAACCGGCCTTTGGGGGATAGGCGACAGAAAGCTATCTACTTGTTCAAAGCATGACCAGACTATGAATCAAGATACAAAGGAGGACGAAAATACCTCATATCGCTCCTTCATCAAATTTACTAAACCGACTTCGTAATCCTGGTTTGCATGCAAGCGATTTAAGAAGCCAGAGTGAAGTTCTTCTGCGTTGAGATGAGCATAACTTGCCAAATCACTGCTCCATTTGCCTTTTCTCTAGCAGCCTGCTCTTCTTTGGCTCTATGTTGAGCCAAAGCTACGGGATGGCCAGGAGAGCTATGGCCTATTCCAGTAATAATAACATCATGACCTTGGCCTTCAGGGTTTTTGGTTGATGATGTTGGGATTTCAGCATATTTCACCGAACTAGCCCAGTTTCGTTCTGTCGGTTCAGCATCGGGTGCGGCAGGTTCAGTGTCTGTGGGCTTGTCAGTATTTTGTCCTTCAAGGGGCGGGTCATCAGAAGTAGCTTCAGGATGAGGACCTTCTGGTCCACAAGTTTGTTCCGGTTCACCTCTTGGTTCTTCTTCTTCTTCGGCGACTGGATCTTCGGGCGGATTGGTGGTCCGAGCTTTCTTGCTGGGTCTGGCTTTGGCCCTGCAAACAGGATGAAAGAGGATTAACATCATATTCAAAGGATTTATGACGCATTGAAAGGAAAGGTTTTTTCAACTTACCCAGCCACAGTTTTCAAAGGGGGAGTTGAGTTGCTGTAGATTCACCAGAAGATGAAGGGGGTGTCACCTGATAATTTGAATCAGACGGATTAAGAGGCTGTCTGAAATAACCTGCCTTGGGGTAAGAATGGTCAGAAGTAGGAGAGACCTCAGATCGGCGCTTCCGAACCGGAGTATCAGGTAAACCGGTTGAAGTGACCTATTGGCCACTGTACCGGGTTGTCCGGCGAGCTTCATGCTGCTGAGTCTTCAAAATAAATATTGGATCCAAGTGAGCAAGAGGATGAGAAAAGCTTACTTTCCGGACTGCTTGCGGATGAAGTTGGAAGCTGGAAAGCACATCTCGATAAAACTTTGACCCTGGCGGTTTGAAGCCACGACCTATATGGTCAACAAAGACCACCACCTCACCATGCCTTGGGGTTGGAGGATTTTCTATTCCTGGAACTCGCCACTTGATTTCAGTTTTCTTGGGCAGGGAGCCGATGCTAACCATATCATTCAACTGAGTCTCAGTAACCCGGGAATGAGCCCAGTTGTAGGCAGTGAATTGTTTGGCCATTGCGAAACAAACAAGCTGAAAATGAAACGCCGATTTATAAATTCCTCATGATGATATGCAAGATACAATGGAGTAAGAAAACATGCTGATATGCGAAGTGATATAAACCGGAATCAATGCAATCAGGAGTTAAAGATAATACCAGGACAGTAATATCCAGACACTGTTAAACCGGAGTATAGCTATAAAGGTCAAGTGTTCCTCCGGTTTAGCAGAGGGCTAATGGTATAGATTGCTTATACAAGGTTAAACTGCCTACGTTGGCGTGAGGAGAAATAGATTTCACAGAGGCATATGGAAATTTCGGATCTAAGGTAAGACAGGAAAGCAAAGTATTTCGACCTAAAAAGGGTAAAGACCCGAAACAATTTATGAAGGAATACATCAGATTTTGCGCATACGGATCTATGGTGGTAATTGAAGATTAGCCACGGCAAGGGATATGATAAAAATGAGGCATTCATCTACAAGCTAAGGAAGAACAATATTGAAAGCTCCGTTGAACTTCAAGAACCGCGAAGAACAGGGAAACCCTAATGGATCTAGAAAGGAAGAGGGAAAAGACTTACGGCAGCCGCGGAAGCAGCGGAGGTGTGCTGCGGGACTCTGGTACGAACAGGTCGATGCAGCAGCCGACGGTGAAGCAGAGGCGAGGTTTGGCGATGACGGTGGCGCTCAGGTACGAAGACGTCACAAGGAAGAAGAAGGGAGGTAAGGAGAGAGGAAAGAAAAGAAGGGGGTCTTCTGCCCCTATTTATAAGGCGAAGCGATAAAACGGCGAATGCGGGAATCGAGGAGCCCAAAAAATGGGTAAGTTAATAAAAGTGTCGCCTCGGTGGCTGGATACACATTAAATGAAGGTAATCGTCGATATCAACGGATATATGACGTCAGGGCGGTTTATCATAATCTGGGAGTATGACGTCATGGCGGTTTACAAGATCAAGGTGAAGATATGAGGGAAGATTTTTTCTAAATGTAGAAGATTGACATGAACAAGTTCAAACCAATCTGGGGCCTAATGTTGGGGATGTTACTACTGGAGGTAAACCGTCCTTATGTAGCCGGGTTGACTCCTTGAAGATTAGAAGCCCAGGAAGATGCAAGGATGATGGCGCTTCATGAAGGCCCAAGGCCCAAAGGCGGGTTAAAGCCTATAAATATAAACCGACCTAGTCATGTAACTTGTATTGTAAGATAGGAAGGATAGAGACCGAACCGAATACGTTTATAATCCGGCTTCGGGACTCTGTAGTCCGGCGGGCGTCAACCTATGTATATAAAGGGACGACTCGGCAGCGGTTTAGGGACGGACAACAACTCGAGAGCCAGACAAAGCGGATTCGCTCCCTGGCCTTCGAAACCCTAGCAATACCAATCACAACTAGACGTAGGCTTTTACCTTCCTCGAAGGGGCCGAACTAGTATAAAACTCTCCGTGTCCCCTTGTCCGGTTTAACCCCTTTAAGCTAACCCGTAGCGATGGCTCCACGACTAAGTCCTTTCACAAGGACATCTGCCGTAACAAACCCACGACAATAGCCAACACCTTGAACTTGTCGAAAACCTTTTGCGACAATTCGGGCTTTGAAGATAGTAGCACTACTATCAGCGTCCGTCTTCCTCTTGAAGATCCATTTATTTTCTATGGATGGCCGATCATCGGGCAAGTCAACCAAAGTCCATACTTTGTTCTCATACGTGGATCCTATCTCAGAATTCATGGCCTCAAGCCATTTCGCGGAATCTGGGCTCATCATCGCTTCCTCATAGTTCGTAGGTTCGTGTGGCACCCCGGCTCAGAGAAATCGGAACGCCCCGTATTCCAGCCCACATATCGAGGAGAAGTCTCAGGAATATGTCACTGCTTGACATAGAACAAATCAACTCTTATTACAAGAATAATAATACAAGGGTCTGATGTTACAAAGAAGCACATCAGCATGGTGACACTACGCCTGCGATACTACAGTTGCTCTATGCTAGCAGCAAAACAACTCGTAACAACGGAATACTTCTAGCAACGGAACAACGACGAAGGTGGTGAACTCCACTCCGCAGGGACTCTGGCTGGGACATGATCTAGCTCACATGCACGGCAACCATCGACAAGCAATCAAGCAATCATGGCATCACCTGCAATCTGGCATGACACGCCAGGTCAGTACATTGAATGTACTTGCAAGCTCACAACAACCATAAACATCAAGGCAAGACAATAACATAGCATTAACAGGTTAATTATTTAGCAACTACCATGATGAAACAACTACTAAGCATGGTATGAAACTGATACAATACTAATAAATCACCATCTCGGATCTCCATAACCATATTTCTCTTAGCTAACCGGCCAAGCAATATACCATCTCGATCACCTCGTGATCAAAACCAAAGGTGATCTTTCCGGCGATCACAACCATGACCAACACTTGGTCTCAAACGGTGATCCTTCCGGCGATCACTACCATGACCAACACTTGGTCTCCAACATCATCATCAACATCCTGCCAATTTGTACTGCTCAACATATTAACATATAAATCACCTATAAGTCATTCCGTCATGTGAGTGTTGATCAAACGGTGTGACCTAGTACGAACCCTTGCCCATGACCAAGGACACGGCTATCGATAGATTTAAATACACACTCTGCAGAGGTAGCGCACTATACCCACACCACGGAACCCATGGCCTCGCACTCCCATTTGGGTGGACTAACGGCGTTCCGACAAAACCGATCTACTGCCATGACACTCTCCCGGCCACTCCGACCCACTCCCAACTGGGCTAGTCCTGGGTGGCCCCGTGTCTACCAAAGACACAACGACCACCGTCGTGTCCAAAACGCCCCTCACGGGGACTGTGCACATAACAACAACAATGGGCACACAAGGCTTATGTCCGCCTACCTGATCAGGGTAGTGCATGCCCATAACCTTCCCTAGTTGGAGGCACCAGCGAGAGGCACGACAATAGATCGCATTAGGGCCTTCCCATAAAGGCAAATGTGGTTGTAATGGAAAATCCCGGTTCGGTGGCACCTAACCAACTTAATGACGGAATTTAACCCCAAAATATAATAGTAAAGACTGATACTCCGATATCATCTATCAACCTATAATCCAAGTCATAGCAATATCCAACAAATAATCCAAAGCTTAATATCATCATACCAAAATACTCCGAGGACAGTATAACACTATTATCATGATGAACCCAAGAACGATAATACTACAACTCAAATAACTATCCAGCTATGATCCACATGCAAGCATCATCTCCATCATCATATTCCATAACATAATATCAACTAGCATCATGATGAAAAATAACACTAGCCACTAATAATCCAAAGGCAACATGATATTCAAAGTATTGCTCCAAGATAATAACAGATACCATCATGACAATAATCATACTAGCCACTAAGAACCCAAAGGCAACATGTCATCCAAATTAAAACTCCAAAGCATATTACCATCATGAACATAATCATAATAGCCACTAAGAATCCAAAGTCAACATGTCATCCACATAATCATCAAAATATAAGTCCTAGAACTCCAAGCAATATCATGGCAATATCAACATCAAAACAATACTCCGAGTCATGCCATGAACATATCATACATAGCTAATGCAATGTTTTAAACAAGTTCAAATAAATAAACCATGTCAGTGCATTGCAATCATGCAAATGGAGGGTGTGGCTTGCCTGGGGTGGAAGAAATCATCGAGAACAAGTGCGAGAAGCTCGCGGAAAGAACCACCAGAAAACGTTCTCTCTCGAAGGGGGCTGAATAATGCAGGGAAAAAATGGTCATTTTAAGAATGTCAAAACATGGTGAAAATGATTCCATCGGAACGGGCTCGACAAAACGAAGAAGTGGGCTTTGGAATCACCTCATTTCGAGTTAGGAGCAAAAAGTTATGATAGTTTTTCTGCCAGGGACCTACCTATAATGAAATCATCACAAACAAGTCCTCATCAGGAAAAACAGAACGCGCCTTATCAGGAAATACGTTTTCCAGAAAGGAAAGCCTATTCTGGCTTGCAGAAGAAGCCGAATGCGCTTTTGATAGGTGAAGGCGTACTCCATGGAGTACGTCTCCACTTATCCAGCGTGGCGGTGGCGGGGCCGGGCGCTGGGTCGATGGCACGTGGGGCCCGCCGCATCTTCTCTCTCCTCCCACGCCTCCTTCTTCTTCTCCCCGCGCCTGCTCCTCCTCTCCTCGACAGAACGCCGGGCAGGGGCGCGGCCGCCGCTGGGCACGGCGACTCCGGCCATCTCCAGCCAAGGAGAGGGCACCGGTGGCCTCGGGATGGAGGCCCACACCCATCCAGGAACTACACGCGCTCCGGGGAGCGCTGCTGCAGCGGCAACCATCGGAGGCAGAGAGCAACGACGGCGGACCATCTCGGCGGCGCGCGGCCATGCTTCCTCTGGAGAGAAACGGAGAGGGTGGGGAGATTCGCAGGGGTATGGTAGGTCTAATGGTGGAGGAGAAATGAGGAGAGGGGCTTCGGCTTGAGCCAATCGAGGAGGAGACCCGAGGCGGCCATGGTGGAAATGGTGGTCGTGGAGGGCGACTCGAGCTCGGGGAAGTGGTCAGGGAGTCATGGGGGAGTGGGTAGAGGTCGCTGGTGAGGAGAAACGCACCCGGGACGGGCTTATATAGCCACGTCACTGCGGATGCATGGCCGGCGCCGCGGACGCGTGCCCGCACGCATGAACTTGGAGGCATGCGACGAGGGAGGCACAGTGGAGTCTCTCACGGGGCAGAGCTCACGGGGCAGAGGCGTCCAAGGGAGCATGGGGAGGATGATGACGGCGACGAGCAGAGCCAAACGGAGCACTGTGCACTCGTGGACGTTCGTCGGCGAGCGTCGGTGAGGGTCAGTGAGGGGTTTTACTGAGAGGGAGAGAGGTCCAGGAGGACGGCGATGACACGGTAAATCTATTAGACATGCTCGTGCTTGCTGGGACGCCAAGCAGAGGAGGGGCCCGAGCAAGAGGTCGTTCTGGACGCGGCCATTGCACGCCAAAGCGGTGGTGACCGCGTAGACTGGCGAGGAGAAGATGCCAAGGGTTGTAAAACATTGTCTAGGGCGTAATACATCCAAGGTACGTTTCTACTGTGGTAGTAGATCGGTTAAAAGTGATATGGTTAAATGGTAATCACCATCTGAAGTTTACTGCAGTAAACTTGAGTGAACACTGGTGATCAACAGGGATTTTACTGGCACCAAAGAGTTTGTCTGGGGTGATTAAATAAGGAAGGGCTATGATCCTGGAGGTTTTGAGGCATAATGGAGCACAAACTAATATAGTTGCTTTGTAACTCACATTATGGGTCCAGAATCAAGATTTGGATGATGCACTCACATGGAGTAACCACTTGAGGTAAAACTTGGTAGGGCTTAGTTATTTGGCCAGATAAAGGTTCTGTAAAAATTTCATACCAATTGGTTTTACCAAAATGGTACTTCCTTCATAGCTATCCCCTCTTTCCAGAAACTTGCAAATATTATAGGGAAATATTGGCTTGATACAATGGTGCCAAATTTTGTGGAGAGAAGTTATTTGGGCAGGAGAATGCTCTGGTAAATTTTCAGGCAAAATGAAGCAATATAAAATATACTTGCTTAACAACCTGAAAATATTGACAGAATCAAATATTTGACCCTGTGCTCATCTAGATGATTGGATGGGGCTTAATTTTATAGGAGGCTAATTATATGAGCACATGAAGGAGTGTGCAAAATTTCAACTTATTTGGATAACCCTAGCTAGCACTTCCTTCACAAAGGCTTCCCTTAGACAGGAAATTTGAAAAATCACTGAGGAAGTTTGGCTTGTCAAATAAAGTTGAATTTTGGCACAGGGCAATTATTTAGATGATATATCATGAAAAAAATGTTTGGGGGCAAATGGGAAAGGATAAATAGCACTTGCTTCACAATGTGCCATTTAGGACATAAGAGGAAACGAATTTATTGAGCATGGTGGAAAATATGGCCAATGAAATATTTTGCCATATTTTATGAAGATATGACCCAAAAAAATTATAAGAATTATTTGAGGATTTTTGGATGGACGGAAATATAGGTTGCTTCACAGCCTAGGGCAGATAGGGTTATTCCTTTAATAGAAAAATGAATTTTCCCTAGAAAAATAAATTAGGGTTTGGTTAAGGAGTGGAGTGACAAGATCTTGGAAAAGTTTACAGGATGATGAGTCACTTGGGAGGGGAAATGGGGATGATTTCCCAGGTGACAAGGCCACAGAACCACTCCAAAAAGAAAAAACAGAGCAAAAATCAATAAATCAAAAAGAAAAAGAAAGGGGCCAAAATCCAGGCTGTTACAGTTCGTCATGGTGAATTAACATGACCTTTAGAACAGGATTTCCGTACCACTCTGGTGCGGATCTCACTCTGGTTGACCTACGAGGTTCGGTAGTAACTTGATCTGAAGTTACATGATCATCATCATTAGCTTCCTCACTAATTTGTGTAGGAGTCACAGAAACAAATTTCTATGATGAACTACTTCCCAATAAGGGAGCAGGTACAGTTACCTCACCAAGTTTTACTTTCCTCCCACTCGCTCCTTTCGAGAGAAACTCCTTCTCTAGAAAGGATCTATTCTCAGCAACAAATATCTTGCCTTCGGATCTATGATAGAAGGTGTACCCAACAGTTACTTTTGGTTATCCTATGAAGACGCACTTCTCCGACTTGGGTTTGAGCTTATCAAGATGAAACTTTTTCACATAAGCATCGCAACCCCAAACTTTAAGAAACGACAGCTTAGATTTCTTGCTAAACCACAGTTCATACGGTGTCGTCTCAACGGATTTAGATGGTGCCCTATTTAACGTGAATGCAGCTGAATTCTAATGCGTAACCCCAAAACGATAGTGGTAAATCGGTAAGAGACATCATAGATTGTACCATATCTAATAAAGTACGGTAATGATGTTCGGACACACCATTACGCTATGGTGTTCTAGGTGGCGTGAGTTGCGAAACTATTTCACATTGTTTCAAATGAAGACCAAACTCGTAACTCAAATATTCTCCTCCACGATCAGATCGTAGAAACTTTATTTTCTTGTTACGATGATTTTCTACTTCACTCTGAAATTATATGAACTTTTCAAATGTTTTGGATTTATGTTTCATCAAGTAGATATACACATATCTGCTCAAATCATCTGTGAAGGTCATAAAACAATGATACCCGCCGTGAGTCTCAACACTCATTGGACCGCATACATCGGTATGTATTATTTCCAATAAGTCAGTGGCTCGCTCCATTATTCTGGAGAACGGAGTCTTAGTCATCTTGCCCATGAGGCATGGTTCGCAAGCATCAAAATGATTCATAATCAAGTGATTCCAAAAGCCCATCAGCATGGAGTTTCTTCATGCGCTTTACACCAATATGACCTAAACGGCAGTGCCACAAATAAGTTGCACTATCATCATTAACTTTGCATCTTTTGGCTTCAATATTATGAATATGTGTATCACTATGATCGAGATCCAATGAACCATTTTCATTGGGTGTATGACTATAGAAGGTTTTATTCATGTAAACAGAACAACAATTATTCTCTAACTTAAATGAATAACCGTATTGCAATAAACATGATCAAATCATATTCATGCTCAACGCAAACACCAAATAACATTTATTTAGGTTTAACACTAATCCCGAAAGTAGAGGGAGTGTGCGATGATGATCATATCAATCTTGGAACCACTTCCAACACACATAGTCACTTCACCCTTAACTAGTCTCTGTTCATTCTGCAACTCCCGTTTTGAGTTACTACTCTTAGCAACTGAAACAGTATCAAATACCGAGGGGTTGCTATAAACACTAGTAAAGTACACATCAATAACATGTATATCAAATATAGCATTGTTCACTTTGCCATCCTTCTTATCCGCCAAATACTTGGGGCAGTTCCGCTTCCAGTGACCAGTCCCTTTGCAGTAGAAAGCACTTAGTCTCATGCTTAGGTCTAGACTTGGGCTTCTCCACTTGAGCTGCAACTTGCTTGCCGTTCTTCTTAAAGTTCCCTTTCTTCCCCTTTGCCCTTTTCTTGAAACTAGTGGTGTTGCTAATCATCAACACTTGATGCTCTTTCTTGATTTCTACCTTCATCGATTTCATCATCATGAAAAGCTCGGGAATCGTTTTCGTCATCCCTTGCATACTATAGTTCATCACGAAGTTCTACTAACTTGGTGATGGTGACTAGAGAATTCTGTCAATCACTATCTTATCTAGAAGATTAACTCCCACTTGATTCAAGCGATTGTAGTACCCAGACAATCTGAGCACATGCTCACTGCTTGAGCTATTCTCCTCCATCTTTTAGCTATAGAACTTGTTGGAGACTTCATATATCTCAACTTGGGTATTTGCTTGAAATATTAACTTCAACTCCTGGATCATCTCATATGATCCATGGCATTCAAAACGTATTTGAAGTGCCGATTCTAAGCTGTTAAGCATGGTGCACTAAACTATCAAGTAGTCATCATATTGAGCTAGCCAAACGTTCATAACATCTGCATCTGCTCCTGCAATAGGTCTGTCACCTAGCGGTGTATCAAGGACATAATTCTTCTGTGCAGCAATGAGGATAATCCTCAGATCATGGATCCAATCCGCATCATTGCTACTAACATCTTTCAACTTAGTTTTTCTCTAGGAACATAACAAAAATAAAATAGAGGAGCTAAAAGCGAGCTATTGATCTACAACATAGATATGCTAATACTACCAGGACTAAGTTCATGATAAATTAAAGTTCAATTAATCATATTAATTAAGAACTCTCACTTAGATAGACATCCCTCTAATCATCTAAGTGTTCATGTGATCCATATCCACTAAACCATGTCCGATCATCACGTGCGATGGAGTAGTTTCAATGGTGAACATCACTATGTTGATCATATCTACTATATGATTCACGCTCGACCTTTCAGTCTCTAGTGTTCCAAGGCCATATCTGCATATTCTAGGCTCGTCAAGTTTAACCCTAGTATTCTGCGTGTGCAAAACTGGCTTGCACCCGTTGTAGATGAACGTAGAGCTTATCACACCCGATCATCACGTGGTGTCTCGGCACGATGAACTTTGGCAATGGTGCATACTCATGGAGAACACTTTTATCTTGAAATTTAGTGAGAGATCATCTTATAATGCTACCGCCGATCTAAGCAAAATAAGATGCATAAAGGATAAACATCACATGCAATCAATATAAGTGATATGATATGGCCATCATCATCTTGTGCTTGTGATCTCCATCTCCGAAGCACCGTCATGATCACCATCGTCACCGGCGTGACACCTTGATCTCCATTTTAGCATCGTTTTTGTCTAGCCAAATTTTTCTTTTATGACTATCGCTACCTCTTAGTGATAAAGTAAAGCATTACAGGGCGATTGCATTGCATACAATAAAGCGACAACCATATGGCTCCTGCCAGTTGCCGATAACTCGGTTACAAAACATGATCATCTCATACAATAAAATATAGCATCATGTCTTGACCATATCACATCACAACATGCCCTGCAAAAACAAGTTAGATGTCCTCTACTTTGTTGTTGCAAGTTTTACGTGGCTGCTACGGGCTGAGAAAGAACCGTTCTTACCTACGCATCAAAACCACAACGATAGTTCATCAAGTTAGTGATGTTTTAACCTTCTCAAGGACCGGGCGTAGCCACACTCGGTCCAACTAAAGTTGGAGAAACTGACACCCGCCAGCCACCTGTGTGCAAAGCACGTCGGTAGAACCAGTCTCGCGTAAGCGTACACGTAATGTCGGTCCGGGCCGCTTCATCCAACAATACCGCCGAACCAAAGTATGACATGCTGGTAAGCAGTATGACTTGTATCGCCCACAACTCACATGTGTTCTACTCGTGCATATAACATCTACGCATAAACCTGGCTCTGATACCACTGTTGGGGAACGTAGTAATTGAAGGAAATATGCCCCAGAGGCAATAATAAAGTTATTATTTATTTCCTTATATCATGATAAAAGTTTATTATTCATGCTAGAATTGTATTAACCGGAAACATAATACATTTGTGAATACATAGACAAACAGAGTGTCACTAGTATGCCTCTACTTGACTAGCTCGTTAATCAAAGATGGTTATGTTTCCTAACCATGGACAAAGGAGTTGTCATTTGATTAACGGGATCACATCATCAGTTGAATGATCTAATTGACATGACCCATTCCATTAGCTTAGCACCCGATCGTTTAGTATGTTGCTATTGCTTTCTTCATGACATATACATGTTCCTATGACTATGAGATTATGTAACTCCCGTGTGCCGGAGGAACACTTTGTGTGCTACCAAACAGAAGGAAATATGCCCTAGAGGCAATAATAAAGTTATTATTTATTTCCTTATATCATGATAAATGTTTATTATTCATGCTAGAATTGTATTAAACGGAAACATAATACATGTGTGAATACATAGACAAACAGAGTGTCACTAGTATGCCTCTACTTGACTAGCTCATTAATCAAAGATGGTTATGTTTCCTAACCATAAACAAAGAGTTTTTATTTGATTAACGAGGTCACATCATTAGTTGAATGATCTGATTGACATGACCCATTTCATTAGCTTAGCACCCGATCGTTTAGTATGTTGCTATTGCTTTCTTCATGACTTATACATGTTCCTATGACTATGAGATTATGCAACTCCCGTTTGCCGGAGAAACACTTTGTGTGCTACCAAACGTCACAGTAAATGGGTGATTATAAAGGAGCTCTACAGGTGTCTCCAATGGGAGATGTTGGGTTGGCGTATTTCGAGAATAGGATTTGTCACTCCGATTGTCGGAGAGGTATCTCTGGGCCCTCTTGGTAATGCACATCACATAAGCCTTGCAAGCATTGCAACTAATGAGTTAGTTGCGGGATGATGTATTACGGAACGAGTAAAGACACTTGCCGGTAACGAGATTGAACTAGGTATTGGATACTGACGATCGAATCTCGGGCAAGTAACATAGCGATGACAAAGGGAACAACGTATGTTGTTATGCGGTCTGACCGATAAAGATCTTCGTAGAATCTGTAGGAGCCAATATGGGCATCCAGGTCCCGCTATTGGTTATTGACCGGAGACGTGTCTCGGTCATGTATACATTATTCTCGAACCATAGGGTCCGCACGCTTAACGTTACGATGACAGTTATTATGAGTTTATGCATTTTGATGTACCGAAGGTTGTTCGGAGTCCCGGATGTGATCATGGACATGACGAGGAGTCTCGAAATGGTCGAGACATAAAGATTGATATATTGGAAGCCTATGTTTGGATATCGGAAGTGTTCCGGGTGAAATCGGGATTTTACCGGAGTACCGGGAGGTTACCGGAACCCCCCGGGAGCTATATGGGCCTTAGTGGGATTTAGTGGAAAGGATAAACGGGGAACCCAAGGTGGCCGCGCGCCTCCCCCTTCCCCTAGTCCTCTCTCTCTTTCCCCCCTCAAGGAATCCTATTCCAACTAGGATTGGAGGGGGAATCCTACTCCCAGAGGGAGTAGGACTCTCCTGGTGCGCCCTCCTTGGCCGGCCGGCCCCCTCCCCTTGGCTCCTTTATATACGGAGGCAGGGGGCGCCCCTAGACACACAAGTTGATCCACGTGATCGTTCCTTAGCCGTGTGCGGTGCCCCCTGCCACCATATTCCACCTCGATCATATCGTTGTAGTGCTTAGGCGAAGCCCTGCGTCGGTAGAACATCAAGATCGTCACCACGCCGTCGTGCTGACGGAACTCCTCCCCTAAGCTTTGCTGGATCGGAGCCCGGGGATCGTCATCGAGCTGTACGTGTGCTAAGAACTCGGAGGTGCCGGAGTAACGGTGCTTGGATCGGTCGGATCGGGAAGACGTACGACTACTTCCTCTACGTTGCGTCAACGCTTCCGCAGTCGGTCTGCATGGGTACGTAGACAACACTCTCCCCCTCGTTGCTGTGCATCACCATGATCTTGCGTGTGCGTAGGAAATTTTTTGAAATTACTATGTTCCCCAACACAAACGTCACAACGTAACTGGGTGATTATAAAGGTGCTCTACAGGTGTCTCCAAAGGTACATGTTGGGTTGACGTATTTCGAGATTAGGATTTGTCACTCCGATCGTCGGAGAGGTATCTCTGGGCCCTCTCGGTAATGCACATCACTTAAGCCTTGCAAGCATTGCAACTAATGAGTTAGTTGCGGGATGATGTATTACGGAACGAGTAAAGAGACTTGCCGGTAACGAGATTGAACTAGGTTGTGACGCCCGGATAATTAAGCTACAATGATCCCACGCTAATGGTGCCACGTCACCACGGATTCTGCTGCTAATCTATTGTTAGATCAAAACCGGTCCAAAATTCAAATTCAAAGTTTGGTAAATAATAAGAGTTTTCAAACATTAAAATAAAAATGTTCGGGTTGTACTAAATATTACATAGATAAATATGGTGTAGTAAGCACATTTTTATAAAAAAGGGGCCTAAATAATTTAAAATGATTTAAAACAGAAAAGTAAATAAATAAAAGAAAAGAAAATACAAAAGAGAAAAACTAAACTAACAAAAAAAACAAAGAGAAAGCCC
>NC_041388.1:434204367-434211790 GCF_002162155.2 Triticum dicoccoides
GCGCGGCCTCACTCACGCGCTAGCACCGTCCCGTCGCCGTGCGCCGCTCCCCTGCTCCCCGCGTCGCGAGCTCCCGCCCCTGGCCTGGCCTCCACTCGCCGACGGCCGCGCTCGGTTCATACGCCCGCGCCCTAGCTACTCCGGCGCTCGCGCCGCCCATCACAGCGCCCGCGACCCTCCTGGACGCGCGCTTGCCTCGCTGATGTGTCCCGCCTGCTGGTCGTCGCTTCGCTCGGCGCCGCCTCCTCTGCCGCGCCACCGCGGCCCCTCCCGTCTCCGGCCGCTGCAGGCCCTGTCCCGCCGAGCCTTGCTCGCTGGCGGCGCGCCTTGGTCGCGGCGCCTTGGGCGTGTGCGCGCGAGCCCTGGAGGGTCCGTCCCGCCCCACCGCCCGTTACGTCCGCCCATTAAGGCTCCCTCTGAGCCACTGACCTTGGGGGGCCACCCCACAGAATGTTTCCAAAAGAAAGAGGATTTATAAAAAAAATATAAAAATATTAAATATAATTAATTAATTAATTAATTACAGGAATAATTAACTTAATTAATTTTGATTAATTAAACTAAGCAAATAATTAAACTAATTAAACATTAGTTATCTAATTAACCTGGTTAGTTAATTAGCTAATTAATTAGTATGACAGTGGGGCCCACCCCCTAATTAATACTAATTAGGTTAATTAAATTGATTAATTAAAATGTGTCACTGACCAGTGGGACCCACTGGTCAGGTTGACCAGTCAACCCCCGTTGACTGCTGACGTTAGCATGACATCATGCTGATGTCATAAATCCATTTCGAAGTAATTTAAATAATTAATTAAATTCTAGAAATTAATAAAATCTTTGGAAAAACATATCTTTTAATCCGTAACTCGGATTAAATTATTTTCAACATGAAAGTTGCTCAGAACGATGAGACGAACCCGGATACGCAACCCGTTCGTCCGCCACGCATCCCTAGCATACCGAACTCGCAACTTTCCCCCTCCGGTTCATCTGTCCGAAAACGTGAAACACCGGGAATACTTTCCCGGATGTTTTCCCCCTTCACCAGGTACCACCTCGTACCGCGTTAGGGCACACCTAGCATCACGCTTTGTCATGTCATGCATCGTCATGCATTTGTTTGCAATATATTTATTGTTTCTTCCCCTCTTCTCTCGCTAGAGACCGAGACCGACGCCGCCGCTACCCAGTACGACTACGGTGTTGACGACCCCTCTCTCTTGCCAGAGCAACCAGGCAAGCCCCCCCCCTTTGATCACCAGATATCGCCTACTCTTCTCTCTACTGCTTGCATTAGAGTAGTGTAACATGTTACTGCTTTCCGTTAATCCTATTCTGATGCATAGCCTGTCCTCGCCACTACTGTTGATACCCTTACCTGCAATCCTAATGCTTAGTATAGGATGCTAGTTTATCATCAGTGGCCCTACATTCTTGTCCGCCTGCCATGCTATACTATCGGGTCGTGATCACTCGGGAGGTGATCACGGATATATACTATATACTTTATACATGATACATATGCTGACTAAAGTTGGGTCGGCTTGTGGAGCACCCGCGAGTGATTCACGGATTGGGGGCTGAAAGGACCTTTGTCCCAACGGCCCTCTGTGTGGATCTTTGTGGCGAAGCGACAGGGTAGGTTGTGACCACCTAGGAGAGAGGTGGGCCTGGCCCTGGTCGGCGTTCGCGGATACTTAACACGTTTAACGAGATCTTGGTATTTGATCTGAGTCTGGCCATTTGGTCTATACGCACTAACCATCTACGCGGGAGTAGTTATGGGTATCCCGGCGTCGTGGTATCAGCCGAAGCCTTCGTGACGTCAGCGACTGAGTGGCGCGCGCCGGATTGGACTGGAACGCCACTAGGCTAGGTCTGCTTTCGGCCGCGTACGCAACGTTCAGGTGTGCTAAGGGCGATGGGCCCAGACCCCTGTGCGCATAGGTTTAGACCGGTGTGCTGACCTCTCTGTTGTGCCTAGGTGGGGCTGCGACGTGTTGATCTTCCGAGGCCGGGCATGACCCAGGAAAGTATGTCCGGCCAAATGGGATCGAGCGTGTTGGGGAATGTGGTGCACCCCTGCAGGGAAGTTAATCTATTCGAATAGCCGTGATCTTCGGTAACAGGACGATTTGGAGTTGTACCTTGACCTTATGACAACTAGAACCGGATACTTAATAAAACACACCCTTCCAAGTGCCAGATACAACCAGTGGTCGCTCTCTCACAGGGCGACGAGGGGAGGATCATCGGTTAGGATTATGCTATACGATGCTACTTGGAGGACTTCAGTCTACTCTCTTCTACATGCTGCAAGACGGAGGCTGCCAGAAGCGTAGTCTTCGAAAGGATTAGTTATCCCCCTCTTATTCTGGCATTCTGCTGTTCAGTCCACATATGATACCCTTATTCCATTTGATACCCATGCATATGTAGTGTAGCTCCTTGCTTGCGAGTACTTTGGATGAGTACTCACGGTTGCTTTCTCCCCCTTTTTCCCCCTTTCCTTTCTTTCTGGTTGTCGCAACCAGATGCTGGAGTCCAGGAGCCATACGCCACCGTCGACGACGACTCCTACTTCACCGGAGGCGCCTACTACTACGTGTTGCCCGCTGACGACGACCAGGAGTAGTTAGGAGGATCCCAGGCAGGAGGCCTGCGCCTCTTTCGATCTGTATCCCAGTTTGTGCTAGCCTTCTTAAGGCAAACTTGTTTAACTTATGCCTATACTCAGATATTGTTGCTTCCGCTGACTCGTCTATGATCGAGCCCTTGTATTCGAGCCCTCGAGGCCCCTGGCTTGTAATATGATGCTTGTATGACTTATTTTATTTGTAGAGTTGTGTTGTGATATCTTCCCGTGAGTCCCTGATCTTGATCGTACACGTTTGCGTGTATGATTAGTGTACGGTCAAATCGGGGGCGTCACAAGTTGGTATCAGAGCCGACTGCCTGTAGGAATCCCCCTTCCACACTCCTTGGCCGAAGTCGAGTCTAGACATTGCAAAAACTTTTACTAACATGGCTGTGTGCCTTACGGGCCCACGTCGCCATTGGGTGGTATTAGGGTATTTTACTCCTTGTCTATACTCTGGGACTCTGATCTCTCTTCTATTCGGGTTAAACGAATTTTGCTAAATCTAACATTAGGATCTCGTTATCACTTTCACCCGGAGAGCCCCCTTTTACTGTTGATCGGCTGCTACACGTGAAGACCCTGAAGATACTCTCCGCTATTAACCCGAGAACTTGTGGTCATCGCATTTGCAATTCCCCTTCCACCGTCAACCCTTATGGATAACTACTTGCAGTTGTTATTCTTACATTCATCCCCAGTTGGTCTTGTTATTACAAGATACCCCGAAATACTCGTTGATGTTTTGATAATCCTTTGAGCCTACTGCTTTGCTGTTCTTTGTCACCTGAATACCCCTACGGATAATTCTCGCACTTATCGAGTATCCGCTCATCCCCCAGTTGTTCATGTGTTACACAATGGTCTTCGAAATACTATTCGATCCTCCAAAAATCCTTAGTAGCTTATTGTTGTGCAATAATTGTCTGCTTGCATGATGGATGCTTTCCATATGTCTGGCAGTATTCATTAGTATCCTTAGACACCGTCATTTTGATCCTTTTGATTCAACATAAGTGCGAATGCACGCAATCATCAGTTGATCCTTTTAAATTATCTTTCCGGCTCAGACGTCATTTTAGACATGAGCTGGTTCTCAACCAATCCAATTGTCGTCGATTGTACCCCTAAGGCTATTCAACTTATCCATCCCTAATCAGAACATTGCTTCTGATCCCTTGATTTGAAAATCATAATTCCTTTGCATTTGAGCTCTGGATTAGTCAGTTGTTTCTATAATCCAATGCCTTTGCATGGTTTCTTCCTCTGGTTGAATACTGATGCTTACATCAGATCCCTTGAGGACCATCGGATCCTATTTGGATTTTATCCGACAACGTCCTTCATATTCAACCACTTTGGAAGTTCTTTCCCTGATACATAATGCCATTGGAAAATCCTATTCCTTGATTTGGCCTACCATGCTCTGCTTTCGAGCTGGTGATATTTACTCTTGAAGCTTGTGGTATATGTTTCTAAGATGCCCCGATGGGTTGAACCTATACCTTCTCTAAAACCGTGTGAACCCGAAAGTTTTCACGAGTCATACTCTTCTGGTGCTTCGCCGGATAAAATTTCAACACTACAACTTCTTTGAAGACAAGAAGTGAATGAAATGTTATGCATTAACAAAGTGGGAGTCGACCTTGAACTTAGTTTTCATGCCCATGGACCCGATGTGGAACTTATCATGGAAGCTTCTTGCAAAACTTTTAATCAGTTGGATAATTCTTTTGGTGTCTTTGAATTGGATCCCTTGCAACTATGGTTTCGACCATATTGATATTCCTTGATTCCTTTTCTCGGACAAGTTAAAGTACTTGTCTTTTGCAAGATCAATACACTTGTCAACCCTCTATGTTGCTCTACATCCGAGTATTACCCTCTGGTATCTCGATAATATCACCGAACCATGTTGCTTATTATGAGCCTTCATTAAGTATTATTCCTCACCGATTCCAATGTTTGCCGGTTCCGAGTTGTTAGTCACTCGAGGACATCGATAACTAAATCGGGTCCGCACCACGATTAAACAACTCTTAGTAATCTCCTTTACTCACGAGTTTGTACTCGAGCATGTCGATCCTAGCCTGATCGACTATCATCATAGTGCTAATTTTCACTATGCTACCTGGCCCTTCTCCCGGTAGCAAAATTTTCGACGATGAGCTAAGATTATGTCCATCTTCCTCGTCATATCATTTCTCCTTGAACAACAAACTTGATTTCGAGTTTATGTCATACCCTTGGTTCAAATAACCTTCCGCTTCACCATTCCCTTGACTTGATGTCATCGCCGACCGATTACATCTTGAAATCTCTCGACTGCTATGTCGTGATCATCATCAGCATTCTGAGCTCTTCCAGGATATCAATTGAAATTATGTTGAGAAAGACCATCCTTGCCCTCGATGATTGGTGTTATCATCGACCACTCTACTGCCTTCCCTCCAACACAAACTTGTTTGTGTTTTGTGTTATACCTTGAGTTCCTTGCTATCCAGCAATTGTTCTTCTTTACTCGGAACATTACCATCTCTTATGTCATCAATATTGTGAGAATTACACCACCTCTTAAGAATTTGTGATATAGTGATGCTTCTCACCATCACCATTCTTTTCTCGGTCCCCATGTTGAGTGAACTCTGTTGTGCAAATTTAATATCTCTAGCAACCCTATTGCTTCAGAGTTATTGGACAATAATTCCCATTTAGTGTGTTGGTTGCTCAATCGCCATTCCGACGTTGGGCGTGCAACCCAAACCATATTTCGAGTGCACCTTTCAACCCTTGTTTAATTGTGTATGTTCTCCTGCAGCATACATCATTAAGTCATTTGATCTGGCTAATGCTATCTCCTTGTTCACATAGTTGTGGAAATCCATCCTTTTTGGAAATGTCAATGGATTGTCGCTGAGTCAATCAGTCACCTCCTCACCACTCCTTGATTTAATGATGAACTCTTGTTTCGGAACTCGCTACCATAGTACATTTCTCGAGAATCTTACAATGTCGTCTCGTCAATTGTGTTGCACCTTTTCTTCTCAGGCATCCTGAGTCTGAGGTATCCTGACACCAATCAGATCTAAATTTCGGACAGATATGATGGTTGGAACATATTTCCAAGAGTTATAAATGTTGGTCTTTATACGGCCCGGTAAGGTGATGTCCTACTTAGCACACCTGGCCGAATGAACTAGTTTCCTTTTTAGCAAGGTTAGCGATTCTTCCATGAGGAAATCGTAAGACTTATTCTATAAGTTGTTTCTGATGGATCCTTTGTGTGTCCAAAAATCTGACCCTTACTTGATGACCATGTCAATGCTATCTCGAAGCATGCCTGTGGTACTCCGATTTTCAATAAGAGCATTTTAAGCACAATGCTAAATTCTCTTTATCAATTATCTAAACACCATTGTATGGGTAATTTCATGAAATTTCTCTCCCCTTTCCTAAAGGGTTTTCTACGTTATATCCTGTCATGGCTATCATGCTCTGTTTGTCCTTAGCGAAGGATATACCCCTGAAATGTGTGTTTAAACACATTTTCCCCTTCCATTGTTCTGTTTAACCTGATGATCACGTTTTCCTTTCCATTGGTTTGTTTGACCTTTCTTGTGATCTATATAATCTAAGCAGTAATAATTCACTGCTTATGTAAACACCTCGGTGTACACCTCTGTTATGGAGACCCTGTTTCTATTGTTGATGACATTCCGGTAACCACCGATGGATGAGAACTTTGCCTATTGGTCTGCCTCGTTCAACGAGCAGGAAAAATGGTTCTCTTCGTCCCTCGCCCTTGGTACCGATGTGGTTGTTGACATAACCGACAGACTAACCACTGACATGCCTTGCTTACATGACTGTGCAAGATGTCAACACCCTTCCTACTTTTAACCCACATGGTGGTCCCATAACCCACAGTTACACAGGATCAAAACCTGACTCTCCTGTACACCCCTATTTCTAAAGCCATTCCTCACGCTTGGCTTCGTATGAAAGATCACGAGCCACCTTCCTAGTGATCTATTCTGGTATCAAACACAATACTTATTCTCATTGCTCTGGACCCCTTTCACACTTTGTTTCAGGCATCGAACGATTTCCTGGCACTTGAAATTTCTTATTGCACCTTCGAACTTAACTCTCGATGTGTTTTAATTGTTCAACTCGAGAGGTACTCATAGGCTCATTCATGGGTTAATCCCAGATTATTACCCTATAACATTCTGTTGTTGCCGATCTGCCCCGTTACCTATTCGTAAGTACGATGGAGCCCCCAAAGAAAGGATGACGACTTCATAATGATGACCTGAAGCAGTGGAATGAAGACGTCAGTGTAATGGATCGACCTCTTCGAGAAGAGCAACCAAGAAACGAGAAGATTCGTTAGAATATCGTAACCAAATCCCTTCCCCCTTACTCCCACTCCTAAATCTCGGGACGAGATTTCTTGTAGTGGAGGAGAATTGTGACGCCCGGATAATTAAGCTACAATGATCCCACACTAATGGTGCCACGTCACCACGGATTCTGCTGCTAATCTATTGTTAGATCAAAACCGGTCCAAAATTCAAATTCAAAGTTTGGTAAATAATAAGAGTTTTCAAACATTAAAATAAAAATGTTCGGGTTGTACTAAATATTACATAGATAAATATGGTGTAGTAAGCACATTTTTATAAAAAAGGGGCCTAAATAATTTAAAATGATTTAAAACAGAAAAGTAAATAAATAAAAGGAAAGAAAATACAAAAGAGAAAAACTAAACTAACA
>NC_041388.1:434212629-434438590 GCF_002162155.2 Triticum dicoccoides
CCTGGACGCGCGCTTGCCTCGCTGCTGTGTCCCGCCTGCTGGTCGTCGCTTCGCTCGGCGCCGCCTCCTCTGCCGCGCCACCGCGACCCCTCCCATCTCCGGCCGCTGCAGGGCCTGTCCCGCCGAGCCTTGCTTGCTGGCGGCGCGCCTTGGCCGCGGCCACGCCTTGGGCGTGTGCGCGCGAGCCCTGGAGGGTCCGTCCCGCCCCACCGCCCGTTACGTCCGCCCGTTAAGGCTCCCTCTGAGCCACTGACCTTGGGGGGCCACCCCACAGAACGTTTCCAAAAAAAAGAGGATTTATAAAAAAATTAATATAAAAATATTAAATATAATTAATTAATTAATTAATTACAGGAATAATTAACTTAATTAATTTTGATTAATTAAACTAAACAAATAATTAAACTAATTAAACATTAGTTATCTAATTAACATGGTTAGTTAATTAGCTAATTAATTAGTATGATAGTGGGGCCCACCCCCTAATTAATACTAATTAGGTTAATTAAAGTGATTAATTAAAATGTGTCACTGACCAGTGGGACCCACTGGTCAGGTTGACCAGTCAACCCCCGTTGACTGCTGATGTTAGCATGACATCATGCTGATGTCATAAATCCATTTCGAAGTAATTTAAATAATTAATTAAATTCTAGAAATTAATAAAATCTTTAGAAAAACATATCTTTTAATTCGTAACTCGGATTAAATTATTTTCAACATGAAAGTTGCTCAGAACGACGAGATGAACCCGGATACGCAACCCGTTCGTCCGCCACGCATCCCTAGCATACCGAACTCGCAACTTTCCCCCTCCGGTTCATCTGTCCGAAAACGCGAAACACCGGGAATACTTTCCCGGATGTTTTCCCCCTTCACCAGGTACCACCTCGTACCGCGTTAGGGCACACCTAGCATCACGCTTTGTCATGTCATGCATCATCATGCATTTGTTTGCAATATATTTATTGTTTCTTCCCCTCTTCTCTCGCTAGAGACCGAGACCGACGCCGCTGCTACCCAGTACGACTACGGTGTTGACGACCCCTCTCTCTTGCCAGAGCAACCAGGCAAGCCCCCCCCCCTTTGATCACCAGATATCGCCTACTCTTCTCTCTACTGCTTGCATTAGAGTAGTGTAACATGTTACTGCTTTTCGTTAATCCTATTCTGATGCATAGCCTGTCCTCGCCACTACTGTTGATACCCTTACCTGCAATCCTAATGCTTAGTATAGGATGCTAGTTTATCATCAGTGGCCCTACATTCTTGTCCGCCTACCATGCTATACTATCGGGCCGTGATCACTCGGGAGGTGATCACGGGTATATACTATATACTTTATACATGATACATGTGGTGACTAAAGTCGGGTCGGCTTGTGGAGCACCCGCGAGTGATTCACGGATTGGGGGCTGAAAGGACCTTTGTCCCAACGGCCCTCTGTGTGGATCTTTGTGGCGAAGCGACAGGGTAGGTTGTGACCACCTAGGAGAGAGGTGGGCCTGGCCCTGGTCGGCGTTCGCGGATACTTAACACGTTTAACGAGATCTTGGTATTTGATCTGAGTCTGGCCATTTGGTCTATACGCACTAACCATCTACGCGGGAGTAGTTATGGGTATCCCGGTGTCGTGGTATCAGCCGAAGCCTTCGTGACGTCAGCGATTGAGTGGCGCGCGCCGGATTAGACTGGAACGCCACTAGGCTAGGTCTGCTTTCGGCCGCGTACGCAACGTGCAGGTGTGCTAAGGGCGATGGGCCCAGACCCCTGTGCGCATAGGTTTAGACCGGCGTGCTGACCTCTCTGTTGTGCCTAGGTGGGGCTGCGACGTGTTGATCTTCCGAGGCCGGGCATGACCCAGGAAAGTATGTCCGGCCAAATGGGATCGAGCGTGTTGGGGAATGTGGTGCACCCCTGCAGGGAAGTTAATCTATTCGAATAGCCATGATCTTCGGTAATAGGACGATTTGGAGTTGTACCTTGACCTTATGACAACTAGCACCGGATACTTAATAAAACACACCCTTCCAAGTGCCAGATACAATCGGTGGTCGCTCTCTCACAAGGCGACGAGGGGAGGATCATCGGTTAGGATTATGCTATACGATGCTGCTTGGAGGACTTCAGTCTACTCTCTTCTACATGCTGCAAGACGGAGGCTGCCAGAAGCGTAGTCTTCGAAAGGATTAGTTATCTCCCTCTTATTCTGGCATTCTGCAGTTCAGTCCACATATGATACCCTTATTCCATTTGATACCCATGCATATGTAGTGTAGCTCCTTGCTTGCGAGTACTTTGGATGAGTACTCACGGTTGCTTTCTCCCCCTTTTCCCCCTTTCCTTTCTTTCTGGTTGTCGCAACCAGATGCTGGAGTCCAGGAGCCAGACGCCACCGTCGACGATGACTCCTACTTCACCGGAGGCGCCTACTACTACGTGTTGCCTGCTGACGACGAACAAGAGTAGTTAGGAGGATCCCAGGCAGGAGGCCTGCGCCTCTTTCGATCTGTATCCCAGTTTGTGCTAGCCTTCTTAAGGCAAACTTGTTTAACTTATGTCTATACTCAGATATTGTTGCTTCCGCTGACTCGTCTATGATCGAGCTCTTGTATTCGAGCCCTCGAGGCCCCTGGCTTGTAATATGATGCTTGTATGACTTATTTTATTTGTAGAGTTGTGTTGTGATATCTTCCCGTGAGTCCCTGATCTTGATCTTACACGTTTGCGTGTATGATTAGTGTACGGTCAAATCGGGGGCGTCACATAGGTATTGGATACCGACGATCGAATCTCGGGCAAGTAACATACCGATGACAAAGGGAACAATGTATGTTGTTATGCGGTCTAACCGATAAAAGATCTTTGTAGAATATGTAGGAACCAATATGAGCATCCAGGTTCCGCTATTGGTTATTGACCAGAGACGTGTCTCGTTCATGTCTACATTGTTCTCGAACCCGTAGGGTCCGCACGCTTAAGGTTACCGTGACAGTTGTATTATGAGTTTATGCATTTTGATGTACCGAAGTTTGTTCGGAGTCCCGGATGTGATCACGGACATGACGAGGAGTCTCAAAATGGTCAAGACATAAAGATTGATATATTGGAAGCCTATATTTGGATATCGGAAGTGTTCCGGGTGAAATCGGGATTTTTCCGGAAAACCGGGAGGTTACCGGAACCCCCCGGGAGGTACATGGGCCTTAATGGGCCTTAGTGGAAGAAGAGGAGAGGCGGCCAGGGCTGGGCCGCGCGCCCCTCCCCCCTTAGTCCGAATAGGACAAGGAGAGAGGGGGCCGGCGCCCCCCTCCTTCTCTCTCTCTCTGTTCCCACCTCGCGGATCCTATTCCAACTAGGATTGGGGGGGGGAGTCCTACTCCCGGAGGGAGTAGGACTCCTCCTGGCGCGCCCTATGATGGCCGGCCGGCCTCCCCCTCTTGAACCTTTATATACGGAGGCAGGGGCACCCCTAGAGACACAAGTTGATCCACGTGATCATATTCTTAGCCGTGTGCGGTGCCCCCTTCCACCATAGTCCTCGATAATATTGTAGCGGTGCTTAGGCGAAGCCCTGCGACAGTAGTACATCAAGATCGTCACCACGCCGTCGTGCTGATGGAACTCTTCCCCGACACTTTGCTGGATCGAAGTCCGGGGATCGTCATCGAGCTGAACGTGTGCTAGAACTCGGAGGTGCCGTAGTTTCGGTGCTTGATCGGTCGGGCCATGAAGACGTATGACTACATCATCCGCGTTGTGCTAACGCTTCCGCTGTCGATCTACAAGGGTACGTAGATCACACTCTCCCCTCTCGTTGCTATGCATCACCATGATCTTGCGTGTGCGTAGGAAATTTTTTGAAATTACTATGTTTCCCAACAGTGGCATCCGAGCCTAGATTTTATGTGTTGATGTTATATGCACTAGTAGAACACAAGTGAGTTGTGGGCGATATAAGTCATACTGCTTACCAGCATGTCATACTTTGGTTCGGCGGTATTGTTGGACGAAGCGGCCCGGACCGACATTACGCATACGCTTACGCGAGACCGGTTCTCCCGACGTGCTTTGCACATAGGTGGCTTGCGGGTGACAGTTTCTCCAACTTTAGTTCAACCGAGTGTGGCTACGCCCGGTCCTTGCGAAGGTTAAAACAACACCAACTTGACAAACTATCATTGTGGTTTTGATGCATAGGTAAGATTGGTTCTTGCTTAAGCCCGTAGCAGCCACGTAAAACTTGCAACAACAAAGTAGAGGACGTCTAACTTGTTTTTGCAGGGCATGTTGTGATGTGATATGGTCAAGACATGATGCTAAATTTTATTGTATGAGATGATCATGTTTTGTAACCAAGTTATCGGCAACTGGCAGGAGCCATATGGTTGTCGCTTTATTGTATGCAATGCAATCGCGCTGTAATGCTTTACTTTATCACTAAGCGGTAGCGATAGTCGTGGAAGCATAAGATTGGTGAGACGACAACGATGCTACGATGGAGATCAAGGTGTCGCGCCGGTGACGATGGTGATCATGACGGTGCTTCGGAGATGGAGATCACAGGCACAAGATGATTATGGCCATATCATATCACTTATATTGATTGCATGTGATGTTTATCTTTTATGCATCTTATCTTGCTTTGATTGACGGTAGCATTATAAGATGATCTCTCACTAAATTATCAAGATAAAAGTGTTCTCCCTGAGTATGCACCATTGCCAAAGTTCGTCGTTCCTAGACACCACGTGATGATCGGGTGTGATAAGCTCTACGTCCATCTACAACGGGTGCAAGCCAGTTTTGCACACGCAGAATACTCAGGTTAAACTTGACGAGCCTAGCATATGCAGATATGGCCTCGGAACACTGAGATCGAAAGATCGAGCGTGAATCATATAGTAGATATGATCAACATAGTGATGTTCACCATTGAAAACTACTCCATTTCACGTGATGATCGGTTATGGTTTAGTTGATTTGGATCACGTGATCACTTAGAGGATTAGAGGGATGTCTATCTAAGTGGGAGTTCTTTAAGTAATTTGATTAATTGAACTTAAATTTATCATGAACTTAGTACCTGATAGTATCTTGCTTATGTATGTTTGATTGTAGATAGATGGCCCGTGCAGTTGTTCCGTTGAATTTTAATGCGTTCCTTGAGAAAGCAAAGTTGAAAGATGATGGTAGCAATTACACGGACTGGGTCCGTAACTTGAGGATTATCCTCATTGCTGCACAGAAGAATTACGTCCTGGAAGCACCGCTGGGTGCCAAGCCTGCTGCTGGAGCAACACCAGATGTTATGAACGTCTGGTAGAGCAAAGCTGATGACTACTCGATAGTTCAGTGTGCCATGCTTTACGGCTTGGAATCGGGACTTCAACGACGTTTTGAACGTCATGGAGCATATGAGATGTTCCAGGAGTTGAAGTTAATATTTCAAGCAAATGCCCGGATTGAGAGATATGAAGTCTCCAATAAGTTCTATAGCTGCAAGATGGAGGAGAACAGTTCTGTCAGTGAGCATATACTCAAAATGTCTGGGTATAATAATCACTTGATTCAAATGGGAGTTAATCTTCCAGATGATTGCGTCATTGACAGAATTCTCCAATCACTGCCACCAAGCTACAAGAGCTTCGTGATGAACTATAATATGCAAGGGATGAATAAGACTATTCCCGAGCTCTTCGCAATGCTGAAAGCTGCGGAGGTAGAAATCAAGAAGGAGCATCAAGTGTTGATGGTCAACAAGACCACTAGTTTCAAGAAAAAGGGCAAAGGGAAGAAGAAGGGGAACTTCAAGAAGAACATCAAGCAAGTTGCTGCTCAAGAGAAGAAACCCAAGTCTGGACCTAAGCCTGAAACTGAGTGCTTCTACTGCAAGCAGACTGGTCACTGGAAGCGGAACTGCCCCAAGTATTTGGCGGATAAGAAGGATGGCAAGGTGAACAAAGGTATATGTGATATACATGTTATTGATGTGTACCTTACTAGAGCTCGCAGTAGCACCTGGGTATTTGATACTGGTTCTGTTGCTAATATTTGCAACTCGAAACAGGGACTACGGATTAAGCGAACACTGGCAAAGGACGAGGTGACGATGCGCGTAGGAAATGGTTCCAAAGTCGATGTGATCGCGGTCGGCACGCTACTTGTACATCTACCTTCGGGATTAGTATTAGACCTAAATAATTGTTATTTGGTGCCAGTGTTGAGCATGAACATTATATCTAGATCTTGTTTAATGCGAGACGGTTATTCATTTAAATCAGAGAATAATGGTTGTTCTATTTATATGAGTAATATCTTTTATGGTCATGCACCTTTGAAGAGTGGTCTATTTTTGATGAATCTCGATAGTAGTAACACACATATTCATAATGTTGAAGCCAAAATATGCAGAGTTGATAATGATAGTGCAACTTATTTGTGGCACTGCCGTTTAGGTCATATCAGTATAAAGCGCATGAAGGAACTCCATACTGATGGACTTTTGGAACCACTTGATTATGAATCACATGGTACTTGCAAACCGTGCCTCATGGGCAAGATGACTAAAACACCGTTCTCCGGTACTATGGAGAGAGCAACAGATTTGTTGGAAATCATACATACAGATGCATGTGGTCCGATGAATATTGAGGCTCGTGGCGGATATCGTTATTTTCTCACCTTCACAGATGACTTAAGCAGATATGGGTATATCTACTTAATGAAACATAAGTCTGAAACATTTGAAAAGTTCAAAGAATTTCAGAGTGAAGTTGAAAATCATCGTAACAAGAAAATAAAGTTTCTACGATCTGATCGTGGAGGAGAATATTTGAGTTACGAGTTTGGTGTACATTTGAAACAATGCGGAATAGTTTCGCAACTCACGCCACCCGGAACACCACAGCGTAATGGTGTGTCCGAACATCGTAATCGTACTTTACTAGATATGGTGCGATCTATGATGTCTCTTACTGATTTACCGCTATCGTTTTGGGGTTATGCTTTAGAGACGGCCGCATTCACGTTAAATAGGGCACCATCAAAATCCGTTGAGACGACGCCTTATGAACTATGGTTTGGCAAGAAACCAAAGTTGTCGTTTCTGAAAGTTTGGGGCTGCGATGCTTATGTGAAAAAGCTTCAACCTGATAAGCTCGAACCCAAGTCAGAGAAATGTGTCTTCATAGGATATCCAAAGGAGACTATTGGATACACCTTCTATCACAGATCCGAAGGCAAGACTTTTGTTGCTAAGTTCGGAAACTTTCTGGAGAAGGAGTTTCTCTCGAAAGATGTGAGTGGGAGGAAAGTAAAACTTGACGAGGTAATTGTACCTGCTCCCTTATTGGAAAGTAGTACATCACAGAAACCTGTTTCTGCGACACCTACACCAATTAGTGAGGAAGCAAATGATAATGATCGTGAAACTTCAGAACAAGATACTACTGAACCTCGTAGATCAACCAGAGTAAGATCCGCGCCAGAGTGGTACGGTAATCCTGTTCTGGAAATCATGCTACTAGATCATGATGAACCTACAAACTATGAAGAAGCGATGGTGAGCCCAAATTCTGTAAAATGGCTTGAAGCCATGAAATCTGAGATGGGATCCATGTATGAGAACAAAAGTATGGACTTTGGTTGACTTGCCCGTTGATCGGCAAGCAATTGAGAATAAATGGATCTTCAAGAAGAAGACTGACGCTGACGGTAATATTACTGTCTACAAAGCTCGACTTGTCACAAAAGGTTTTCGACAAGTTCAAGGGGTTGACTACGATGAGACCTTCTCACCCGTAGCGATGCTTAAGTCTGTCCGAATCATGTTAGCAATTGCCGCATTTTATGATTATGAAATTTGGCAGATGGATGTCAAAACTGCATTCCTGAATGGATTTCTGGAAGAAGAGTTTTATATGATGCAACCGGAAGGTTTTGTCGATCCAAAGGGAGCTAACAAAGTGTGCAAGCTCCAGCGATCAATTTATGGACTGGTGCAAGCCTCTCGGAGTTGGAATAAACGCTTTGATAGTGTGATCAAAGCATTTGGTTTTATACAGACTTTCGGAGAAGCCTGTATTTACAAGAAAGTGAGTGGGAGCTCTGTAGCATTTCTGATATTATATGTGGATGACATATTACTGATTGGAAATGATATAGAATTTTTGGATAGCATAAAGGGATACTTGAATAAAAGTTTTTCAATGAAAGACCTCGGAGAAGCTTCTTACATATTAGGCATAAAGATCTATAGAGATAGATCAAGACGCTTAATTGGACTTTCACAAAGCACATACCTTGACAAGATTTTGAAGAAGTTCAAAATGGATCAAGCAAAGAAAGGGTTCTTTCCTGTGTTGCAAGGTGTGAAGTTGAGTCAGACTCAATGCCCGACCACTGCAGAAGATAGAGAGAAAATGAAAGATGTTCCCTATGCTTCAGCCATAGGCTCTATCATGTATGCAATGCTGTGTACCAGACCTGATGTGTGCCTTGCTATAAGTCTAGCAGGGAGGTACCAAAGTAATCCAGGAGTGGATCACTGGACAACGGTCAAGAACATCCTGAAATACCTAAAAAGGACTAAGGATATGTTTCTCGTATATGGAGGTGACAAAGAGCTCATCGTAAACGGTTACGTTGATGCAAGCTTTGACACTGATCCGGACGATTCTAAATCGCAAACTGGATATGTGTTTACATTAAACGGTGGAGCTGTCAGTTGGTGCAGTTCTAAACAAAGCGTTGTGGCATGATCTACATGTGAAGCGGAGTACATAGCTGCTTCGGAAGTAGCAAACGAAGGAGTCTGGATGAAGGAGTTCATATCCGATCTAGGTGTCATACCTAGTGCATCGGGTCCAATGAAAATCTTTTGTCACAATACTGGTGCAATTGCCTTGGCAAAGGAATCCAGATTTCACAAGAGAACCAAACACACAAAGAGACGCTTCAATTCCATCCGGGATCTAGTCCAGGTGGGAGACATAGAGATTTGCAAGATACATACGGATCTGAATATAGCAGACCCATTGACTAAGCCTCTTCCACGAGCAAAACATGATCAGCACCAAGGCTCCATGGGTGTTAGAATCATTACTGTGTAATCTAGATTATTGACTCTAGTGCAAGTGGGAGACTGAAGGAAATATGCCCTAGAGGCAATAATAAAGTTATTATTTATTTCCTTATATCATGATAAAAGTTTATTATTCATGCTAGAATTGTATTAACCGGAAACATAATACATGTGTGAATACATAGACAAACAGAGTGTCACTAGTATGCCTCCACTTGACTAGCTCGTTAATCAAAGATGGTTATGTTTCCTAACCATGGACAAAGGAGTTGTCATTTGATTAACGGGATCACATCATTAGTTGAATGATCTGATTGACTTGACCCATTCCATTAGCTTAGCACCCGATCGTTTAGTATGTTGCTATTGCTTTCTTCATGACTTATGCATGTTCCTATGACTATGAGATTATGTAACTCCCGTGTGCCGGAGGAACACTTTGTGTGCTTCCAAATGTCACAACGTAACTAGGTGATTATAAAGGTGCTCTACAGGTGTCTCCAAAGGTACATGTTGGGTTGACGTATTTCGAGATTAGGATTTGTCACTCTGATCGTCGGAGAGGTATCTCTGGGCCCTCTCGGTAATGCACATCACTTAAGCATTGGAAGCATTGCAACTAATGAGTTAGTTGCGGGATGATGTATTACGGAACGAGTAAAGAGACTTGCCGGTAATGAGATTGAACTAGGTATTGGATACCGACGATCGAATCTCGGGCAAGTAACATACCGATGACAAAGGGAACAATGTATGTTGTTATGCGGTCTGACCGATAAAAGATATTCGTAGAATATGTAGGAACCAATATGAGCATCCAGGTTCCTCTATTGGTTATTGACCGGAGACGTGTCTCGGTCATGTCTACATTTTTCTCGAACCCGTAGGGTCCGCACGCTTAAGGTTACGATGACAGTTGTATTATGAGTTTATGCATTTTGATGTACCGAAGTTTGTTCGGAGTCCCGGATGTGATCACGGACATGACGAGGAGTCTCGAAATGGTCGAGACATAAAGATTGATATATTGGAAGCCTATATTTGGATATCGGAAGTGTTCCGGGTGAAATCGGGATTTTACGGGAAAACTGGGAGGTTACCGGAACCCCCCGGGAGGTACATGGGCCTTAATGGGACTTAGTGGAAGAAGAGGAGAGGCGGCCAGGGCTGGGCCGCGTGCCCCTCCCCCCTAGTCCGAATAGGACAAGGAGAGAGGGGGCCGGCGCCCCCCTCCTTCTCTCTCTCTCTGTTCCCACCTCGCGAATCCTATTCCAACTAGGATTGGGGGGGGGGAGTCCTACTCCCGAAGGGAGTAGGACTCCTCCTGGCGCGCCCTATGATGGCCGGCCGGCCTACCCCTCTTGAACCTTTATATACGGAGGCAGGGGCACCCCTAGAGACACAAGTTGATCCACGTGATCATATTCTTAGCCGTGTGCGGTGCCCCCTTCCACCATAGTCCTCGATAATATTGTAGCGGTGCTTAGGCGAAGCCCTGCGATAGTAGTACATCAAGATCGTCACCGCGCCGTCGTGCTGACGGAACTCTTCCCCGACACTTTGCTGGATCGGAGTCCGGGGATCGTCATCGAGCTGAACATGTGCTAGAACTCGGAGGTGCCATAGTTTCGGTGCTTGATTGGTCGGGCCGTGAAGACGTACGACTACATCAACCGCGTTGTGCTAACGCTTCCGCTGTCGATCTACATGGGTACGTAGATCACACTCTCCCCTCTCGTTGCTATGCATCACCATGATCTTGCGTGTGCGTAGGAATTTTTTTGAAATTACCACGTTTCCTAACAGTAATTTCAAAATTTTCCTACACACACGGAAGATCATTGTGATGCATAGCAACGAGAGGGGAGAGTATGCCTACGTACCCTCATAGACCGAATGCGGAAGCGTTAGCACAACGTGGTTGATGTAGTCGTACGTCTTCATGATCCGACCGATCCATATACCAAACGCACGCCACCTCCGTGTTCTGCACATGTTTAGCTCGATGACGTCCTCGCCTTCTTGATCCAGCAAGAGGGGCAAAGTAGTAGATGAGTTCCGGCAGCACGACGGCGTGGTGACGGTATTGGTGAAGAACAATTTTCGCAGGGCTTCGCCTAAGCACTACGAAAACTATGATGGAGGATAAACTAGAGGGGACGGGGTTGCCGGCACACGGCTTGGTGTTTCTTGATATGTCTTGGGTGCTAGCCCTACCCCTGAAAGTGTGTTATATCGACTAGAGGGGGGTGAATAGGCGATTTTTATGAAAGTCTTCAAAACATGTGAGTTTCGAAGACAAACGATACAAATAAACCTATCATCATGCAGCGGAAGATAGACTACACTAGACAGACAATAGTCAAGCATTCAATGAAGTGAAACCACACTGACTAATAGTAGCTAGGCAGTAAGGATCAGGTACACAGTGAAGACAAATAGATAAAGCAAATAGGCTCTGACTTTACAAGAGCCAACCGTAAATAAAGAGATGAGAAGGATAGAACCAGTGTGTGTGACGAAGACAAAGGTTTGGTAGACCAGTTCCAACTGCTGTGACAGTTTTACGTCTGGTTAGGGCGGATAGGTATTTAAACCTGAGGACACTCAGTCCCGGACACTTAGTCCTGAGCACACAGCTGAGAACACTTAGTCATCTCTGTATTCCCCTTGAGCTAAGGTCACACAGACCTTGCCCAATCACTCTGGTAAGTCTTCAAGGTAAACTTCCAAACCTTCATAGACTTCGTTCACCGGCGATCCACAATGACTCTTGGATGCTCAGAACGCGACGCCTAACCGGCCGGAGGATTCACAGTCCTCCAGTGTAATAAGTCTTTAGACCACACAGACAAGAAGACTTAAGTGATGCCTAACACTCTTTGGCTCTGGGTGGTTAGGGCTTTATCCTCTCAAGGAATTCTCTCTCAAAGGCTTCAAGGTGGGTTGCTCTCAAACGACAAAAGCCGTACTTTAACTCTGAGCAGCCAACCATTTATGGTTGTAGGGGGTGGGCTATTTATAGCCACTAGGCAACCCGGCCTGATTTGTCCGAAATGACCCTGGGTCACTAAGGAACTGGCACGTGTTCCAACGGTCAGATTTCAAACACACACGGCAACTTTACTTGGGCTACAAGCAAAGCTGACTTGTCCAACTCTGAAGAAGATTCGCTCTCATAGTCTTCACTCGAAGACATAGGATTTTGGTTAAGCATCACTTCAGTCATTCTGACTAGTTTTCTTGGACCCCACTTAACAGTACGGTGGTTCCTATGACTCAACAAAGAAGAAAAAGAACTACGAAAGATCTAAGTCTTCGCGCTCCATAGTCTTCATGCGATGTCTTCTCTTGTCATAGTCTTCAATGTGAATGTCTTCACATACCACCTTTGACTTCAGTGTCTTCATACATTTTTAGGGGTCATCTCTGGTAGGAAAACCGAATCAATGAGGGACTTCTACCTGTGTTATCCTGCAATTCTCACAAACACATTAGTCCCTCAACTAGGTTTGTCGTCAATACTCCAAAACCATCTAGGGGTGGCACTAGATGCACTTACAATCTCCCCCTTTTTGGTGATTGATGACAAACTAGTTGAAGTTTTCAACGGGGAATATAATATGTGAAATTGTAAAGGATAAGGAATTGTCTTCATAAGTTGCATGGGCTCCCCCTGAAGATGTGCATATAAGTAATTTGCTTTTGGAATGCAAATGCACATGGCAGGTTGTACTTGTGGAGATCCTCTTCAACTTATGATGACAATTCATCACGCATGAAAGGTATGTGAAGATAATGAACATGCATAATGAAAAATGGACGTTTGCAAAATGATCTAAGTGCAGAATTTATCATCGCACATGCGGAATTTATGATCGCATCACAAAATAGCAAATAAGTAGCAGACGACCATCGAGTTTAAGTGTTACAACCCAAAGAACCAAATGTATCAAAACAAGAGTTGTAAACACTAGGCAAAACATAAAGTAACCGCCCATATGGACCCGCTTGAAGACTATCAAACTCATAAGCTTCTCCCCCTTTTGTCAGTGAGGACCAAAAAGGTTTGAAGACATAGAGCATTTACTCGTTCCCACAAAGAGGAGGTGAGGCAGCAGGGTCGTCAGTGGTGTTCGGCGGTGCAGAAGAACTTGGGCAGTGTCGAGGCGTGCAGAAGTAGGGGGCGGTGAAGTGGCATCATCTTCGTCCTCGATCACTCTGGCATTCACAGTTGCCGCAGAGGAAGAAAACTCAGAGTCTTTAGGAGATGGGGTTCGTCGCAGCACAGCCCTTCTGGGAGGTGTGGAGTTAAACTTGAAACGTTCAGAGAAGCCATCCTCTTGAAGATCATCCTCAGGACACATAAGCGTCAGCCCTTTCCATGTACGCCGACAAGTTTCATGGGCTACAAAGGCATTCTTGGTGGCAAGATTGCGAATGCGGTTGACATCCACCAAGAGGCTTTGCATTTGGCGCTTCAGCCAGTCATGATGCCTATCCTGTTTCTGATGAAGAGCAACCAGAAGCTATCGGTCATTGAGAACACAAGATCGCTTCTTGGGTCGTTGGGCAATAGTGCTTTCAGTGGCTTCAGTAAGAGCACGATGAGGTGCACGTGTAGTACCTGCCAGAGGATAAACACGAGTGACTGCTTCAACTCCTTCAATGTTCTGAGTGAAACTTTGATGCTCCGCATTCTGAAGACTGAGAGGTTCCTTGGCAGGCTCAGGATAAATGGCTTCAACGGACATATCCACATCAGGCAGAAAGATCCGATGATTGCGAGCAGATGGCTGATATGAGATACCTGAGTGGAGTTTAATCAGACGCATTATCCATGGAGCGTAGAACTTCAAGCCAAAAAGATCAGATCCTGATGCAGCAAGTTGGCGGATGAAGAAGTCTTGTGTACTGAAGCATTTGCCATGAAGAATATAGAAGACCAAAGTCTTCATTGCACCTTCCAGCTTTGCATGTGGAGAATGTCCTTTGATGGGCCAGAGAGTTCGCCTTATAATGTGATAGATAGTCCTTGGCAGATACTCAAGGTCTTCAACAAAGAACTCCTTAGGATATGCAGCATCTTGTGGCAAAGGCTTCATCATACTGAGCATCTGACTCATGTTCGGTTCAGGCCTCTGAAAGATGCTTTCCATAGCTTCACTGTGAAGTTGACATCCAGGTTCATAGAGATCTCCAGGAGTGGGCAGACCAGTGAGCTCAATGATATCAAACGCTTTGGCTTCGTGATGAACATTTCCTGTCATCCACTCCAGGACCCAAGTCTTCGGATCTTTGTTGTAACCACGTATGTGAAGTGTGGCATAAAATTGGAGCAGCAACTATTCATTCCAGTGCTCTTGGTCGGTGATGAAGGGCAACAATCCAACCTCTTTGAAGCAATCCAGAGCTTCTTCCAAACAAGGCAGACCAGCTATTGCTTCGGTGTCAAGACGCATATGTGGGAAGATGCGACCTTGATTGTACAGAATGCAGGAGTAATAGCTTTGCTGCGGATAGCTCCAGAACCGATCAGAAGATATTCGTTCCCTTGAGTAGGGGTTCTTGGAGCTATTGAAGAAGGTGTTGTCTGCTTTGAAGCCGTTGACATTGAAGGATCCAGGTGCTGTTGCAGGACCTGGAAACATGGGCAATCTTGGCATTGGCTTCTATACCTGAGGCCTATGCTCAATATGATAGTAAACTGAGGACCAGCAGCAGGCGCAGGGACAGAAGCAGTAGTATCATTGGCTTCGCTGACTTCTGGTTCTTGGGTTGGTGCAGGCTCCACATTTGCTTCGGACTCGAAGACTTGAGACCTTGGTCCTTTACGAAGCCTGCGTAACGCAGGCGACGCCTTTGGAGATGGAGTTGGCTAGGCCTCAAAGTCATCTTCTTCTTCTTGCTGGGGTGGTGTGACTTGTTGTTGTTGTGGGTGATCAGCCCATGTTGCATCCTGAGCAATTGGCGTCAGAGGACGACCAATGCTGATGAGTTCGCTGTGCGTAAGCACAGGCGATGATACCTGTTGGTGCTCGATCTGAGGAAGAACTACATCATCTTCAACATGGTCATGATGACCAATGTCTTCAGCAGCGGTGGGATCAGTTGCTGGTATGTCTTCAACTTCATGAGCCTCTGTGAAAGCAGGCTCATGGACAGTCAGTTGGCGCTCTTGATGTTCAGCAGCAGGGCGGACCATGGAGATAGGTTCAACAATTAAGGGCTCTGTGGGAGCAGCCCGTTCCTTCTTGGTCTTGCGCTTCTTTTTGGAGGGAGCAGCAGCAGAGGCTTCAGGATGTTTCCTCTTTCTGGCTTCAGCCTTAGCTGTCCTCGTCTTCTTCAGGTCTGAAGCGGTAGACCCGGCCTTTGGCTTCGAGCCAGTCATGCTGGTTGGGAAGACAATGGGATGTGCTTCCTGCCTTAGTGCGTCGGGTTCGGCCATAGCGGGCTTCTTCTTCTGCTTTGCAGCCATCCTGGGGTCAATGCCAGGACGCCCAAGAGCCTTGCGCTTCTCAGCCTCATTGTAGGCTTGCACACACTTGTCAGCCAGGCTCTTCATGCGCTCACGAGAACCTTGAGCTTCTTCACGCTTCTTGAGAAAAGCTTCTTTGAGCTCGTGCAGCATGATCTTGAAGTTCTTGACCTCTTGCACACTGAGCTTGGCCACATGCTTCTTGAACTGAGCTTTCTCAAAGTCAATCTTCTGCTTCAGTTCAACGATGCGCTGGGCTATAGCTAACTCTGAAGCAATGGCGCCATGGAAAGCGACACTGAGGCCAATGGGAAGTTGCAAATCTTCAAAGCTAAGGTTGGGCGTGTCAAACCACTCATCGATGAAGTCGTGGATGATTGCCACGTCAAAGAGAGGCAAATTGTTGAAGATTTGTGCTTCTTCTTTTCTCTTGATCAGTTGCTCAAGAGCGTCATCTGCAAGATCTTCATCACTGGATAGATCAATGGTATCGTTGCGCAGAATAGCAGCAGCAGTTAGTTCTTGGCTGGTATGTGGCAGAGGCATCTTGACTCTTGGGGGCTTGGAGATGCGTGACAGATCTTCAGACTGCACACTGTCTTCAGGAGGTGCAGTAGCCAGTGGCTTCGCCCGTGAGATTTTTGGTGCTGAGGCAGGCTTTGAAGCTTTAGGCAGCTTTGACTTCTGCAGCTTTGGAGTAGGAGCTGGGGCTTCATCAGTGTCAGCATCATCATCAAAATGATCCACTTTGGCACCTTGAATAGCAATGTGAGTGATGAGGCCATCCAGGTTGTAGAACGGACCGACGACATTGGGTTCGGCATTGCGGGTGCCATCTGCACGGGGAGCAGAGGGACCAGGATTGAAGTCTAGTCCCAATGACTTCTTGTTCTGCTTCGCCGAATTCTGGGCAAACTGGAAGTTGCGCTTGAACAGATTGTCGTCACGACACCAGAGCAGTGACGATGTGTCAGCATCCGCAGGCTGTGGTCCACGGACCATGCAGGGATAGAAGCCTTGTTCAATGGCTTCATCTCTGGACCTGGGTTGAAGATTTTTGTATAGGATGTCTCCCCATGGTCGCTTGATGGCATTCTTTTCAGCATATTCCTTTGTCACAAATCTGTACATGAACCACTGTTCTGCCCAATATCGTCGAATCCATTGGATTCGTGTCTTGCGCTGATTATAATCCTCTTCTGGATCTGTCTTGTACAATTCTGAGAGGTCATCGGGCAGATCTCTTGATGTCTCACCTCGACGCTTTCTGCCACCCTTCCTTGCTGATTTCTCTGCAGCCATGAACTTTAAACTGAATGGCTTCAATACGTTCAAAGGCTTCAAGGGCTTTCGCTTGCTGGACAAACAAGAATTGGCTTCGGGAGAATTTATGTGATGCTGTAAGAATTCTCCCACGGACATGTACCTGTGACAGCATTAAGGTGCGAGGGAAGGGGAAGAGGTCATATGCATTCTCCGAAGATTTTGAAGATAAATTAGTTTAGAAGACATTGACCTCATCGTGCGAAGACATTCACTCATAGATAAGGAGTTGGTTCCAGATTTGTATGAATCCACAGATCAGTACAAGTGAGGAATCTAACTACTTTGTGAAGCATAAGTGAACATACTAGGCATAATATGAGATGTAGTATGAAGTGGATCCAACTTGTGTGAACAGAAACTGCTTGTGGTAGAAAGTGACGAATCTATAGGATCAAAGAGGCCGTAAAAAGGGAGTTTTATTTACCACACAAGAAACTGCTAGACGGAGTGTAATAGGAGGCCGAGCAGTTCGATCGTCCGTGCCCTAACTTGGCGACGGAGGACACCTACAGCAACGGCGGAGAAGACGATGTCCGCGGCCGGCGTCGGAGAGGTCGCGGCAGCTAAGCGCTTCGTCGCCGGCGTCATCGAGGGATAGCGGTGGCGCTAGGGTTCGTGCGAGAGTGGAAGAAGGATAATGACTGTTGTGAGGCGTGTATTTATAGGGACAGGGACGACACATCGTTATTACACAGGTGCCCCTGACGATTCACATCTGAAGAACATGTGGCCATCATGCAACCTATCGGAGGTTGTTCCACGTTCCCACGCACACCTGGATTGTCGGGTGGTCGTTCCCACTTCCCTGGGTTTCAGGTGAAGGAATTGGCATTGAAAACGGACTTAATGTTTATCTCTGTATCTTCTGCTGACAAGGACGCAGAGAAGACATTTGACAGTTTCAATAGAATGCACATGATTTGGAGAGATAGAGTTTGAGATAGAAAGCATAGAGAGGTTAGGGTCCGATCACATTCACTTAGTTCAAAAGATTCAACAAGAAGACATAGCTATAAGTGAATGTTGTAGAGGACAAAACACTATGTATATATATGTATGTGAAAAAGACAATCAAATCAACATAGTGAAGATAATCATGAGGACAAGTTGAGAATGAAGACAAACAAAATGTGAAGACATAGCAAATGTAACGCCATGGGTAAAACACTTCAAACAGAAGAATTTGGTGGTGGCGTTACCCACCGTATAGGAAGTATTAGACCCAGACACGGCGCACAATTATCGTGGCGCTCCGAAGTCAAATTCCACATTAATGTATTCACACTTAGAATGTATGTCTTCATTGATTGAAGATATACTTTACTTCGTGTGTTGCACATCTAAGTCATCAATATGCATAAGTGTTAGGATGTGTGCCTGATCACAGGACATTTGAGGATTCCAAGATATTTAGCTCACACCGTAACTTGCAAAATCTCTTCTCATCCAAGGGCTTGGTGAAGATATCTGCCAATTGCTCTTCAGTGTTGACGTGTATGATATCAATGTCTTCCTTCACAACATGATCTTTGAGAAAGTGATGACGAATTTCGATGTTCTTTGTCTTCGAGTGCTAAACTGGGTTATTGGCAATATTGATGGCGCTTTCGTTGTCGCAGTAGAGTGGCACTCGCTTCAGATGAATGCCATAGTTTTTGAGTGTTTGCTTCATCCACAGAAGCTGAGCGCAGCAAGATCCAGCAGCAATGTATTCAGATTCAGCAGTGGAGAGAGATACACAATTCTGCTTCTTTGAAGACCAACATACAAGTGATCGTCCCAGAAAGTGACATGTGCCTAATGTAGACTTACGATCCACCTTGTCACCAGCATAATCAGCATCCGAAAATCCAACCAAATCAAACTCTGAGCCCTTTGGATACAATAATCCTAGAGTTGGGGTGTAAGCCAAATATCGAAGAATTCGCTTCACAGCTAAGTGATGCGATTCCTTTGGTGCCGCTTGGAATCAAGCACACATGCAAACACTAAGCATAATATCTGGCCTAGATGCACATAGATAAAGTAAGGAACCAATCATGGAGCGGTATACCTTTTGATCGAACTCTTTACCATTGTCGTCGGGACCCAGATGATGTTTGGCTGGCATTGGCGTTGTGAAACCTTTGCAGTCTTGCATACCAAACTTCTTCAGGCAATCTTTGAGATACTTCTCTTGAGATATAAAGATGACGTTGCATTGCTGACGTATTTGAAGACCAAGGAAGAACTTTAGCTCACCCATCATGGACATCTGATATTGCTCTTGCGTCATATATCCAAACTCTTCACTGTATTTCTGATTGGTGCAGCCAAAGATAATGTCATCCACATATATTTGGCACACAAACAGTTCACCATCATATGTCTTCGTGAAGAGAGTGGGGTCGAGGGAACCAGATTTGAAGCCTTTGCTCTTCAGGAAGTCTTTGAGTGTGTCATACTAAGCCCGAGGGGCTTGTTTGAGGCCATACAGTGCCTTGTTGAGCTTGTATACAATGTCAGGATGTTTTGGATCTTCAAAGCCAGGTGGTTGTGCGACATACACTTCTTCTTCAATCTTGCCATTGAGAAAAGCGCTCTTCACATCCATTTGATACAGAAGTATGTTATGATGATTTGCATAGGCCAGCAGTATGCGTATGGCTTCAAGTCTAGCCACAGGAGCAAATGTTTCATCGAAGTCAATCCCTTCAACTTGAGTGTATCTTTGAGCAATGAGACGAGCTTTGTTTCTGACAACTTGACCATGCTCATCTTGCTTGTTGCGATATATCCATTTGGTGCCTATTATATTGTGCTTCCGAGGATCAGGACGCTTAACCAGTTCCCATACATTATTCAGCTCAAACTGTTGAAGCTCTTCTTGCATAGCTTGAATCCATTCAGGTTCCATGAAGGCTTCTTCAACTTTCTTGGGCTCTGTTATTGAGACGAATGCGAAGTGCCCACAGAAATTTGCTAGCCGAGTTGCCCTTGAACGAGTGAGTGGACCTGGTGCATTGATGCTATCGATTATTCTCTCAATCTGCACTTCATTTGCAACACGAGGATGTACAGGACGAAGATTTTGCTCTTGCTGATCATTGTCATTGTTAGAGGGATTGTCTTCAGGCTGAGCATTATCTTCAGGTTGATCAGGTGCAGAGATGATGAGTTCTTCTTCGGTTGAGCTTCAGAAGGTATGATTTCTCCAGTTCCCATAAGTTTAATTAATTCACTAGATGGAACTTCATCTAACACATTTGGCAGCTGCTCTCTTTGTGAGCCGTTAGTTTCATCGAACCGCACATCCACTGTTTCAACCACTTTGTAATGAAATAGATTGAAGACTCTGTAGGAGTGCGAATCCTTTCCATATCCAAGCATAAAACCCTCATGTGCTTTTGGTGCAAATTTTGGAGTGTGATGTGGATCCTTGATCCAGCACTTAGCGCCAAATACTCTGAAGTAGCTGACATTTGGCTTCTTGCCATTAAGGAGCTCATAGGATGTCTTGTTCAGAAGCTTGTGAAGATAAACACGGTTGATGATATGGCATGCAGTGTCAATGGCTTCAGGCCAGAATTTTCTTGGAGTCTTGTATTCATCAAGCATCGTTTGAGCCATCTCAATAAATGTTCTGTTCTTGCGTCCGATGACGCCATTCTGCTGTGGTGTGTACGGAGCTGAGAATTCATGTGTGATGCCCAAAGTATCAAGATATGTATCAAGGCCAGTGTTCTTGAATTCAGTGCCATTGTCACTTCTAATGTGCTTTATCTTGGCGCCATAGTTGTTCATTGCTCGATTGGCGAAGCGTCTGAAGACATCCTGCACTTCAGTCTTGTAAAGGATTATATGCACCCAAGTATATCTTGAATAATCATCAACAATGACAAAGCCATAGAGACAAGCAGTAGTAGTAAGAGTTGAGTAATGAGTGGGACCGAAAAGATCCATGTGTAGCAGTTCGAAGGGTTGAGTCGTTGTCAAGATTGTCTTCGAGGGATGCTTGGCCCTCGTCATCTTTCCTGCTTCACAGGCACCGCATAAGTGATCCTTCTTGAACTTGACGCCCTCGATGCCTATGACATGCTTCTTCCTTACAAGGGTGTGGAGGTTCCTCATGCCAGCATGCCCTAGCCTTCGATGCCAGAGCCAGCATTCAGATGCTTTTGCTAGAAGACATGCTGCAAGTTGTGGTCCTGCTGAGAAATCTACCACATACAAATCATCTTTTCGATACCCTTCAAACACTAGAGACTTGTCATATTCCATTAGTACAAGGCAACGATATTTTACGAACATCACAATCATGTTTAAATCGCAAAGCATTGAAACAGACATTAAGTTGAAACCAAGGGATTCAACAAGCATGACTTTATCCATGTGTTGATCCTTTGAGATTGCAACTCTACCTAGACCCAATACCTTGCTTTTACTAGTGTTAGCAAATGTGATGTGACTTTCGTCTGATGGACGTAAAGTTGAGTCCATGAGAAGGCTTCGCTTGCCAGTCATGTGATTTGTACACCCACTATCAATAATCCATTCTGAAGCAGCTGGTGTCATACCCTACAGTGCAGTTAGGGGGATAGGCTTCACGAAGAGAATTGTGAAGAAAAAACATTTGACGAACCAGTGGATTATTAAAGCTTAGGTCAAGATTAGGACTGATAGGGCAAGTTGCAAGCGATTTAGAAACAAAGTACATAGTAAGACCATTTGGGCATTTGATCTTGCACCCTACAAGATGTTTAAGGTCCCCAGCAATAGTGTCAGACGATTTTGGTTTTCGGCTGGAGACCTTTCCCTGCAAAAGAGAGTTAAGCTTTCTTAGCCACCCACATCTTTAGGGGTGGCTTCGAAGCAATGAGTCTAAGTGCAGCATCTGAGAACTTTGGCTTTGGAGCCCTAGCAAAAAGTCTTGCAGGTGGACAGTAGTACTCATAAGAATAAGCAAAATAGTTCTTGGTCTTATGAACATGGCGGTTTAAAGGACCGCGCTCATATTCATAGGCCTGAGTATGGCTTCCCTGCAAAACATTTGCGTTAGTTTGACTCCGGTGAGTCCTCTGTCTGTATGAAGCCTTTGGACCGTATGAAGACTGTGGTCTGGGGTTTGTCTTCTTCACCTGTGGTGTCATGATGACATTCACAGGAAGATTCTCCAAACACCTTTTCGGCACCCAGATCTTCTTCATAGGCGGTCCATTCCTGCAGTTAGTACCAATGTACTTGGCAAACACTTCACCATTCTGATTCTTAAACAGTTTATATTTTGCATCAAAGGATTCATCAATAACAATGGGGTTAGCACAAGTGAAGCCAGATAGAGTGGATGGATCTGCTGAAGGTTCCTTTGCAGCAACCCATGTGGTTTTGGGGTACTGCTCAGGTTTCCAGTAAGAGCCATTAGCATTCATTTTCCTTACGAATCCAACACCCTCTTTCCTAGGGTTTCGGTTCAGGATCTGCCTTTTGAGGACATCACAAAGTGTCTGATGCCCTTTAAGACTTTTGTACATCCCTATTTCAAGCAGTGTCTTCAACCTAGCATTCTCATCAGCAATAGCAGTGGTGTCCTCAGTAGAGGGGTTAGTTTCCACATCAACAGTTGAAGATATTGCAACAGTAGCAGCAGTAGAGCATTCAGCAACAGAAGTAGCATTATCACGCTCAATGCATTTAAGACATGGTGGTTCAAATTCTTCCTGAGCTGAACTGATCTATTCGGCGCGAAGTGACTTGTTTTCCTTTTGAAGATCTTCGTGAGCCGCTCTCAATTTCTCGAGTTCTTCATGAGTTGTTGAGAGCGTTTCATGACGACTTTCAAGTTCCTCATACTTAATATGAAGATTTTTATGTCTTCAATTAAGGACTGAGATCGAGTTATTTCAGCGTCCAACAGGTCATCGCTTTTGTCTAACAGTTTTTGAATATGTTCCATAGCTTTTTTTTGTTTAGTGACAAGGGAAGCAAGTTTTGCATAGCTGGGTCCAAATTCATCACCAGATTCATCATCACTGGATTCAGATAGATAGCATTCAATTACCTTAGCATCATTTGCCATAAGGCATGATGCAGAAGATGATGATTCTGGTTCGAAAGTCATCGCTTTGAGTGACTCCTTGAAGTCCTCGAAGCGAGGATCATGACGAGTTCGATGACCCTCATAGACCTCAGAGAGACGGTCCCAGATGAGCTTTGCATGATCGAGATGCATGACATTCCTAAACTAATTTTGAGATAGACAGGAGCAGATGACGTCCTTCGCCGTGAGGTTGAGAAGAGTGTACTTGCGAATGTCATCAGCTTCCGCCATTTTGCACAGATCGGTCAGACCAATCTCAGTGACGGTCCACACCTCGCTGTTTGCTTCCATGAGGCGCTTCTTCATCATGGCCTTCCACTTGGGATACTCGTGACTGTCAAAGATGGGGCTTGACACAGTCTTCATACCTGTGGTTGACATAACTGAAACTCCAGGCGGTTAAACCAAAATCACATAGAATAAGGGAGTACCAGGCTCTGATACCAATTGAAAGTGTGTTATATGGACTAGAGGGGGGGGTGAATAGGCGATTTTTATGAAAATCTTCAAAACATGTGAGTTTCGAAGACAAACGATAGAAATAAACCTATCATCATGCAGCGGAAGATAGACTACACTAGACAGACAATAGTCAAGCATTCAATGAAGTGAAACCACACTGACTAATAGTAGCTAGGCAGTAAGGATCATGTACATAGTGAAGACAAATAGATAAAGCAAATAGGCACTGACTTTACAAGAGCCAACCGTAAATAAAGAGATGAGAAGGATAGAACCAGTGTGTGTGACGAAGACAAAGGTTTAGTAGACCAGTTCCAACTGCTGTGACAGTTGTACGTCTGGTTAGGGCGGATAGGTATTTAAACCTGAGGACACTCAGTCCCCGACACTTAGTCATGAGCACACAGCTCAGAACACTTAGTCCTCTCCGTATTCCCCTTGAGCTAAGGTCACACAGACCTTGCCCAATCACTCTGGTAAGTCTTCAAGGTAAACTTCCAAACCTTCACAGACTTCGTTCACCGGCGATCCACAATGACTCTTGGATGCTCAGAACGCGACGCCTAATCGGCCGGAGGATTCACAGTCCTCAAGTGTAATAAGTCTTCAGATCACACAGACAAGAAGACTTAAGTGATGCCTAACACTCTTTGGCTCAGGGTGGTTAGGGCTTTATCCTCTCAAGGAATTCTCTCTCAAAGGCTTCGAGGTGGGTTGGTCTCAAATGACAAAAGTCGTACTTTAACTCTGAGCAGCCAACCACTTATGGTTGTAGGGGGTGGGCTATTTATAGCCAGTAGGCAACCCGACCTGATTTGTCCGAAATGACCCTGGATCACTAAGGAACTGGCACGTGTTCCAACGGTCAGATTTCAAACACACACGACAACTTTACTTGGGTTACAAGCAAAGCTGACTTGTCCAACTCTGAACAAGATTCGCTCTCATAGTCTTCACTCGAAGTCATAGGATTTTGGTTAAGCATCACTTTAGTCATTCTGACTGGTTTTCTTGGACCCCACTTAACAGTACGGTGGTTCCTATGACTCAACAAAGAAGAAAAAGAACTACGAAAGATCTAAGTCTTCGCGCTCCATAGTCTTCATGCGATGTCTTCTCTTGTCATAGTCTTCAATGTGAATGTCTTCACATACCACCTTTGACTTCAGTGTCTTCATACATTTTTAGGGGTCATCTCTGGTAGGAAAACCGAATCAATGAGGGACTTCTACCTGTGTTATCCTGCAATTCTCACAAACACATTAGTCCCTCAACTAGGTTTGTCGTCAATACTCCAAAACCAACTAGGGGTGGCACTAGATGCACTTACAACCCCTCTATTTATATGTTGAGCCTTGGGGTCGAAACTTGGAGTAAAAGCCTCCACAAATTCGGTTTCACCCGAAAGGCAAGAGTCCTTCTCGGACTATAGGGCCAGACGTCAGGGTTCCCGGCGTCTGGACCCAGACGCCAGGGACCCTGGCGTCTGGCCCCTAGACTCTGCAAAACTTCCTTTTGCGCTTTCCAAAAACCTCGTGGGCTTTCCCCTTTGGCCCAAATAAAGTGTTCTCGTAACCAAACATTTCGGGAAACATCCGGAACCCCTTCCAGAGATCAAACACTATTATCCCATATATCAAACTTTATCTCTGGACCATTCCGGAGTTCCTCGTCATGTCCGTGATCTTATCCGGAACTCCGAACAACATTCGGTTACCAACATACATAACTCATAAATACTATATCGTCAACGAACGTTAAGCGTGTGGACCCTATGGGTTCAAGAACTATGTAGACATGACCGAGACACCTCTCTGGTCAATAACCAATAGCGGAACCTGGATGCCCATATTGGCTCCTACACATTCTACGTAGATCTTTATTTGTCGAACCGCATAACAACATACGTTGTTCCCTTTGTCATTGGTATGTTACTTGCCCGAGATTCGATCGTTGGTATCTCAATACCTAGTTCAACCTCGTTACCGGCAAGTCTCTTTACTCGTTTCGTAATACATCATCCTGCAACTAACTCATTAGTTACAATGCTTGCAAGGCTTATAGTGATGTGCATTACCGAGTGGGTGCAGAGACACCTCTCCGACAATCAGAGTGACAAATCCTAATCTCGAAATACGCCAACTCAACAAGTTCCTTCGGAGACACCTGTAGAGCACCTTTATAATAACCCAGTTACGTTGTGACATGATGACCCACAAGTATAGGGGATCTATCTTAGTCCTTTCGATAAGTAAGAGTGTCGAACCCAACGAGGAGCAGAAGGAAATGATAAGCGGTTTCCAGCAAGGTATTCTCTGCAAGTACTGAAATAAGTGGTAACAGATAGTTGTTGTGATAGGATAATTTGTAACGAGCAACAAGTAACAAAAGTAAATAAAGTGAAGCAAGGTGGCCCAATCCTTGTTGTAGCAAAGGACAAGCCTGGACAAACTCTTATATAGAGAAAAGCGCTCCCGAGGACACATGGGAATATCGTCAAGCTAGTTTTCATCATGTTCGTATGCTTCGCGTTCAGTACTTTGATAATTTGGTATGTGGGTGGACCGGTGCTTGGGTACTATCCTTACTTAGACAAGTATCCCACTTATGATTAACCTCTATTGCAAGCATCCACAACTACAACAAAAGTATTAAGGTAAACCTAACCATAGCATGAAACATATGGATCCAAATCAGCCCCTTACGAAGCAACACATAAACTAGGGTTTAAGCTTCTGTCACTCTAGCAACCCATCATCTACTTATTACTTCCCAATGCCTTCCTCTAGGCTCAAATAATGGTGAAGTGTTATGTAGTCGACGTTCACATAACACCACTAGAGGAGAGACAACATACATCTCATCAAAATATCGAAGGAATACCAAATTCAAATGACTACTAATAGCAAGACTTCTCCCATGTCCTCAGGAACAAACGTAACTACTCACAAAGCATATTCATGTTCATAATCAGAGGGGTATTAATATGCATATAGGTTCTGAACATATGATCTTCCACCAAATAAACCAACTAGCATCAACTATAAGGAGTAATTAACACTACTAGCAACCTACTAGAACCAATCCCGGACCTGAGGACAAGAATTGGATACAAGAGATGAACTAGGGTTTTGAGAGGAGATGGTGCTGATGAAGATGTTGATGGAGATTGCCTTCTCCCGATGAGAGGAGCGTTGGTGATGACGATGGCGATGATTTCCCCCTCCCGGAGGGAAGTTTCCCCGACAGAACAGCTCTGCCGGAGCCCTAGATTGGTTACGCCAAGGTTCCGCCTCGTGGCGGCGGAGTTTCGTCCGAGAAGATGGCTTATGATTTTTTCCCATCGAAAGACTTCATATAGCAGAAGATGGTCATCGGAGGGCCACCAAGGGGCCCACGAGGTAGGGGGCACGCCTAGGGGGTAGGGCGCGCCCCACCCTCGTGGGTAGGGTGTGGCCCCCCTGGTGAACTTCTTGCACTCAATATTTATTATATATTCTGAAATTGTCTTCCGTGAAGTTTCAGGACTTTTGGAGCTGTGCAGAATAGGTCTCTAATATTTGCTCCTTTTCTAGCCCTGAATCCCAGTTGCCGGCATTCTCCCTCTTTATGCAAACCTTGTAAAATAAGAGAGAATAGGCATAAGTATTGTGACATAATGTGTAATAACAGCCCATAATGCAATAAATATCAATATAAAAGCATGATGCAATATGGACGTATCAACTCCCCTAAGCTTAGACCTCGCTTGTCCTCAAGCGAAAGCCGAAATCGAAAAATATGTCCACATGTTTAGAGATAGAGGTGTCGATAAAAGTAAAATACGAACATGAGGGCATCATGATCATTCTTAGAACATCAACTTACATAATCTTGTCATATGATTTCTTATGCTAGAGTAATAATTCAATCACAATTTCAAGTATGAATCGTAAACTTCATTGAAAACTAACAAACTATAATCTCAGTTATTGGAGCAATTGCAATTTATCATAACATAGGAAAGAGTCAATGTATAAGAGCTTTTCAGCAAGTCCACATACTCAACTATCATATAGTTTTTCACAATTGCTGACACTCACGCAATACTTATGGGTATGGAGTTTTAATCTGACACAGAGAAAGATAGGGGCTTATAGTTTTGCCTCCCAACGTTTTACCTCAAGGGTAATGTCAACAATAATAGTTAATGAAAACTCACATCCAATTAGCCATATATACCAGGATCTTTCCAACATACCGTGCTTGCCAAAGGATAAAATGTAAAAAGGAAAGGTGAAGATCATCATGACTCTTATGTAATGTAGGAGATTGAACATATAAACCCTAAGGGACTGCGCCCAACTAGCCGCCGTGACCACGTCTCCTTTTATTCCTGCGCGTGTTACTGTAGCGACGAGGGGAAGGGATAAGGTCCCGAGCGCCGCGTCCAGCATCCTCTCTCATCTCCCTTTCCCCTCGCTCGCTTCCTCCTCCCGAGCCCGCAGATCCCTAGCCGCCTTCTCCCGCAGCACCTCAGCCGCCTCCTCTCGCTCTCCACCCAGCTGCTCGCCACCACTTCGCCGCCTCCTCCTCCCCTGCTCCTCTGACCTCGAAGCCCCAACGCATGGTTGCCGCCGCCGCTCGTGTCTTTCTTCCCGCAGCCTCCTGCGGGACGATGCCTCCCCATCCTCCATTAGTCGCCGCTGTGGGATGTGGTTCTGGACCGGTCCCAGGTCGCTGCCGAGGAGCAGAGGAGGACGATCGTGGGGGGAAGGAGCAGAGGAGGACGTCACGGGGGAAGGTGCAGCGAGCCTCCCCATCCTCCATTAGCCGCCGCTGTGGGATGTGGTTCTGGACCGGTCCCAGGTCGCTGCGGAGGAGCAGAGGAGGACGACAGCGAGGGGAAGGAGCAGAGGAGGACGTCACTGGGGAAGGTGCAGCGAGCCCGAAGGTCCAGACGGCGCCCTCGTCATGTGCCGGATGCTGCTCGCCAGCCCTCTTTGTCGTCCTCAATCTAGGTCGCCCATCTACGTCTCGCCTTCTTCTTCCCCCGAATTTCACCTTAGTTACTGATGATCTGATTTCAATCGTTGGTTTACTGTTTGTCTAAGCAAGATGTGTGAAGATCCGAGACAGAAAAGAGGAGGAAGAATTTTGACGAAGAGTTCGGTGATGGGGAACATGTGAACTCTCTCTCAGCCACGTCTTTTCCTGCTACAGTTTGATTTTGATGTTATGGTTGATTCTACCCCTGATGTGGCCTAATTCTTTCTTTGTCACCCTTTTGATATGTGTTATCAAAGTTAGTGATTGGAGTTTCTCTGTTATGTCAGTACACATTGCTACTTTCAGGTTGTTTAATTACTTTATATGAAACACATTGACATTATATGGAAAAGAGGCATATATATGATTCTCTGTGTATTTGCAATGTCGTGACTGCAGAGGTATCCTTCTCTCTGTAACAAGTCTAATTATTTGCGAATTGGGTGTGCATATGCTTGCGTCTACCTACTCTATTTGCGCTCAAATACCATATATGTATGGACTGGTAGAGGTAAAAGATAAATTCAGAAAGATAAAAAGGAAATGACATCTATTCCCGAATTTATGTTTCTATGGTGTCATGGGTTCAGTTTGTGTTGCACATTTATGTGTCAACGACGACTATCAAACAAGAAAATTGTTCACCAGCTATGGCCACCTCCGCGTTTATCTTTTCATGGTCATGGAAAATGAAATGTTCATGAATCGCCGGTTGCTTTCAGGCCGACACGGGCTGCCGGTCCACCCAGCGCGCGGGTAGCTGTGCAGATCTCTAATCGGCACCCTCCCTATGGCACCGCTCCACAATGCCGACCAGCATTGAATATGCCATGGATCCGCCAAGCAGACGCCTCAGGACGGTCATCCAGAATGCTATCCTGCCTCCATTCAAGCCCAGGTCAATCGTCCTCTTCCATTCTGCGGCTATTACCTGGAATATTAATGACCATTTATTTGCTGACAGTGGTTGCATTTTCCTTAAATTTTAGGCGCTCTTCACTTGCTTCATAATTTCTGAATAAATGCATCTATGTTCAGTCTGATTTTAAATTGCACTGAAACTAGAAAGCAGTGGATGCCTTGGTGTTATGTTCCAACAAAAAATAGGAAGGAAGCAGAAAGTGGAATAGGTAAATAGTCACAGTGCACTATAGATTGTCCATAACTTTTTCTAGGTCAGCTGTAGTACTGGTATGGATAAAAGTAAATATGTCACTGGTGTTACATCTTCCTAATCCATCATATGTGTAAAGCTAAGATCAGATATTTGAATTGTCAGACTCTTTTGCTCATTGTCAGACCATGACTAAGGCTTCCTATTAAAATTGTGTGGAATGCTACTAAAAAGTGGAAAAAATTATTATTCTATGGTATTCTTTATTCTCCTAGCCCCTACAAGGCTTCCGGTTAAAGTTCATCGATGTGCTCCTGAAAGTGAATTAGTGGCACCCAAGTATGCGCTCGTGCTTTCCTTCTGTTATGGCTTACCTATTTGCCTTGGAGTGTGCTTTTTTTCGGGGCTCATATTCTTGGCATATGCATGTATGTACAATGAATCTTTTTTTATCTGATCACTTGTCTCTTTATCTAGAACTTGAAGGATAAAAAATATGAGGAAAATGAAAGCAGTTACCACGGCCATCTGAAAAGCTAAAAAATTGGAGAAGGTCCTGAAAGTAAAAAGCAAGAGGTCAAGGATTCAGTCTGCCAAGTCTTTGTATGATTAAAATTTTAGTGGCTAGCATAATTTTTTGTACCAGTATGTTTCCGACTTTCCGCCTGCAGATCAACCACATCTATGTGTTTGAAAAGAACCTGCTTTCCTCAAAAGATTGCTACTACCTGCTTCTTTACAACACTTCACGGATGACTTGTGATGACACCTGGTATTAATTAGTACAGTAGGAACGATGGGTTTTTCATCACATTCTTTGATGTCAATCATTGCAAAGTTGTAACGTACTAAATCCTAATATGCCAATGCAGCAAAAAAAGTCTTATTTTTCAGATTGCACCAAGAAAAAACTGCTTCCATGGCTTCCTTGGCCTCCCTGTCGTGCTCGAGATGGAGATGCCTCCCTGCTTCACCACTGCTAGGTACCTCTTCTTCCTCAGCTTCGTCCTCCTCCTAGCAGTGGATGCTGCAGGCCCATCTCCCCAAGCACCCCACCCTCGCCATGGATGTGAGTGCTCGAGTCTCTTCCCTTACCGTCCTATCTTATTTTCCTCCATACAATAACAGCGTTACCTAACGGTTAATAATTTTCTGATATCTGAATGACTCTGTATGACTGGATGTTTGGATGGATAATTTGGTAGGTCGCAATCTAAAAGTTTCTTGTTTCTGTGCTGGATGCAGTGAGTGGGAGGTCAGTTTGCTCTGAATCCCTGAGAGTTTTGGTCCTGCATCTCTTGCTCAATCAGCGGGCTGATCTTTGCCGGTGCCGGGGTGACATCACCAGAACTGCTGCATCTTCATCTGGTTTGCTTTAGATAACGAGAGCAAGGCAAGCAGCTTGCCAAAAACAAAGGTCCACACTCTGTTTCAGTCACATGTGTGGCCTTACTTTTCTGAATTTTAGTACAGACAATGACCACATTGTCAATTCCAGGTGGATGCAGAAGGAACATCACTTGTTGGCTCCCTTGACAGAAATGCGGAGTTTTACATGATTTACGAGGACATGTCTTCTTGGATGGATGTGGATTATTTGGTTCCTTTGTGGGAACTGATAACATTTTGTTTACATATTTACTGCTCGACCGTATGCCCATAAGGATTGTTTGATCTCTTTTTCTACGCAGACTGCAGGTGTAGGTCCCCTGCTCACTAAGGACAAGGTCAGATTGCTTTAGGTATTTTAAGATGATTAATCCTTGAGCACCATAGTTGATTGAAATCAAATATGCAGATCACTTTTCCTTACAATTAAAATGAAATATGTTGCAAAATAAAGTGGTGTATATTGTGAGACTATGTACTGTATGAGTTATTTGAGTAATGATGTGAAAGCAATGTATAAACTTGGTGAATTCACTTCAGTTTACTGATACTGGTTTATCAATATGTGGCCATCAAGTGTGATGTGCAAGTTATATATATATTAGGCATCTAATGTACTATGTATTTACAAACTTTTCTGTGTGTTCCACAGTACCAAGTCGAGCATCCAATAACAGATTTGGTTCTAATCAAGGATCACACATTTCATGCTTGCACTATAGTTTATTTCTCCATTCATGCATTATCAGTCTTAGTACTTGCTCTTGTGCCTGCCCGGCTTGCTCTATTACTGACTTTGCCTTCTCTTCCTAAATAGCAGACCTGGTTTTCTTTATGTCCTTGAAGCAAATACCACAATGTTAGCTTGAAAGTATTTAGGATACATACAGAGCCAGAAGGTAAATAAGGGATTTGACAAAAAGAGTACACACTGATTTTAGGTGCTGCACTTCAGAAGCAATCCCCTCCTTTACCCCCACAGGCTCCTACAGGCAAATCAACCTGCAGTCAGCATATTTTTATATTTGTTGCTTGGAACAACAAGCTGAATCAACTGAATTACTCACGTTATGGCAGGTCTTGGTGTACAAGACTGCAACCACTAATAAAAAATAAAATATCATGTTAGACAGCTATTTATCTATAGTAGATACACTACAGTGCAATTGATGCATCGGTCTCACGAAACGATGTTGTGCTGGGTCTCATAGGATCACTTGCGTTTTGATCGAATTTCTATGAAGCCTACAAACTAGGATCACTTTTTTTTCGAGAAAACACAAAGGACCTTTGCATTTCATTTCATGGAAAAGGTAGAACAGACCTCCTAGGAGGTGAGCGGTACAGTGTCATGCATCCTATCAATGGACATCCCAGGTTGTGGGCAGGACAACCCGAAACCCCTGGGCTCCAGCGTTTTCCCAACATCGGGTCTCATCTTTGATCCTATCCACTAATGGTTCGATGGACGGCGTGGCGTAGTCGAAGACACATGCGTGCAGATCACTCTTATTTTCTCACACGAAGCATTTCAAGCCGATGAGCTGTAGTTGTAGTTCTTTTCAAACTGCCATGATTTTAACCAAAAGTTTAGTACAGGTGCAGATTCTAATTTGTGTGATAAGTTTATGACATTTTTGTCTTGCATGTGTATTTATAGCTAATATCTCTTATTGCAATTCGTAGGATCAGAATCGGGACATGAATCTGAACTATGATATTTGGATTTACGATCTCATTCATGGAAATTGTGCAAGATAATGAGCAACAGACATTATTTCATCCCAGTGAAGCTCCAAGTTTGGCTATTTGCTGGGGATACGAGTTCTAGACTGTATAAGAAATATAAAATAGAATTAAGCTGGAAAAGATATACATATTATAATATCTGCATTGCCTTTTATTAAACAAAATATATAACATTGTGATGGGGTAATGACAATACTGAAACATCGTCAGCTACCACTATCTATTTTGTGGGATCATTAGAAGGTGAAACTTATGTACGGTTCTATCATCCTGGTCATTAATTTGTTGGCGTGTAGCTGATGCAATATTAGTGTGTGTGCTTGTGTGTCGCTATTTTGCTGAAACAAGTACTATTATTGCATAGGTTATCATTTATCACTATTAGAGTTGCAGTTTACCTTTTCCATATAGATACTGTTCTTACCTCAAGTTGGTAAACAATATGTGTTCTTACCTCAAATTGACATATAGTGCATTCCAGGCATCAAATTTTATCACTATTAAATTAGATATATCAAATTGAGTTCAGTAGTCTATCATTGGAACCTTGATGATTTATCTCATTTGAACATAATCTAACCCCTCTGATTTTTGTCAGTACATGATTGTACACCTCCTATGCCCGCTTAATTGTGTGTTCATTTTGTTAATCAAGAAGCATTTGATTTTATGGCTGGGTACGTTGAAAATATATAAAACCTTTCTTCTTTTGGATAATTTGTTTCCCTTTGACCAATCTTTGTTACTTGCCTACACATCTGCTGCTCCAGCGCGACTGCTTCGTGTGCTGCCTCGAGTCGCGCGGCCACTACGCCCGCGCCGAGGCGGAGGCCGCTGCCACTCTCGACGCCCTCCGCTGCGCGCTCTCGCCGGCGGCGTTCGCAAAGCCTTGTCGCGGCGCTGCAAGTGTTGCCCCCCTCCTCCCCAAGGGCAAGGTGAAGGAAGGTGCCTGTGTGGTTCTTCTGCAGCTCGCAGCGAGGATTGCTGTGTCCAACCTGCACAAGAATGCCAAGAAGTCCTCAGAGACGTAAGCCACGGCGCATGTTTCTGCCATTATTTTCTTCGGTTAGATTTCGCGGATTTAGGTGTTGAAATTTTTTGGGCTGTGGATGCAGGATTAAGGACACGTACCTGTACTACAACGAGAGATATCTGGGCTGCTTCTTTGTGGCTTCCAAACATGAAATTTTTGTTTGGAAGTTAGTTTAGTTTTTTGTTGTGGATTCACAGCTTCTCACATGTACCATCCTTTTAGACCTTCAGGTTCCGAAAGAAACTAAATGAAGATACGGTGGTATGGTCTCAATAGTACAACTTAAAGCCTTCAAAGCTTTATATTTTCTCTGAAATTTGCTCTTGAAGAATTATGTATCTATGTTAGATCTGGTGAGTAAAGACGGCTTCCAAGCAGAGGATGCGGGAGTGTTGGCCACATTTGGTTTTCGACTTGGGTGTCTAAATATTCTCACAATACTTGGCTCCCTTTCGCCCTTGCGCCATTGGCGTAACGAGTCATCTAGTAAAAGTAAAAGATAGGCCCTTCGCAGAGGAAAGCAGAGGTTGTCATGCACTTTTATGGTTGGATGCACAAAATCTTAATGTGAAAGAACGTCACTTTATATTGCCACTTGTGATATGGACCTTTATTATGCAGTCTGTCGCTTTTATTTCTTCCATATCACACGATCGTATAAAGCTTATTTCTCCCACACTAATAAGTCATACATATTTAGAGAGTAATTTTTATTGCTTGCACTGATGCCAACTTACTTGGAGGATCTTACTCAATGCATAGGTAGGTATGGTGGACTCTCATGGAAAAACTGATTTAAGGGTATTTGGAAGCACAAGTAGTATCTCTACTTGGTGCGATGAATTTGGCTAGCATGAGGGGGAAAGGCAAGCTCAACCATGTTGGATGATCCATGACAATATAATTTATCTCAGATGTAAGAAAACATAACCCATTACGTTGTCTTCTTTGTCTAACATCAACTCTTTAGCATGTCATATTTTAATGAGTGCTCACAATCATAAAAGATGTCCAAGATAGTATATTTATATGTGAAGACCTCTCTTCCTTTATTACTTCCTATTAATTGCAACGATGACCAAAACTATGTTTGTCAACTCTCAACAACTTTTATTCATCATACTTTTTCTATGCGAGCTCATTACTCTCCATAAGATTCACATGATCTCTTTGTTTCTTTTTATTTCTTTCTCTTTTCTTTTATTCACTTAGGATCATGGCAAAATAATCAAGCCCTTGACTCAACACTAATCTTTATTATATAGCTCATGGACTCGATTACATAGAGGAATTATAAAGCAAAAATCACGACTAGATCATACTAAAACTTTTATTCTACTAGATCAAGATATTGCCAAAAGGATCGAACTAAGAAAAAACGGTAAAGATAAAATGATGGTGATACGATACCGGGGCACTCCCCCAAGCTTGGCAGTTGCCAAGGGGAGTGCCCATACCGATGTGATTATGTCTCTCTTTTCGGGGATGGTGATGTGATATTCTTGGCGATGATGCCCCTCATGATACGATTCTCCTCCTAGAGCTTATTGACTTGCTGCTTGAGGTCCATTATTTCCTTTCGGAGTTTTCCTGTAACAGTCAAAGCTCCCTGCACCCAAGGGTGCTGCATAGCTGCGGGAGAACCAGTGACACTTTTTTTCATATTCTCATAAGAAAGAAATCTAACATTGGAAGGGATAACCGAGTTTGGAACAGCCGAGCTCTGCGGTTCTCCCATTGTGAATCCAGCTCGGAAGCGGGAAGTGACTTCTTGATCCTCTTCCATGGCATCTATCCTTTTCAAATCAGCCTCCATCTCTTCCTCCGTTGCTGGCCCAAAGAGGTCAACATTGTTGTTTGTCATTGATCCCGGTGTCGGGTGAGACACCCGGCTCTCCCCGACTGACTCTTTCGAAGACATCTTGCTCTAATCTGTAGCAGCAATATCTCGAAACACAAACAGAGGATAATTGCGTGATACAGGAGTCAAAACCCCCGGGAGATTATATAATGAATTTTTACCTACCAAAATACGTGTCGTGTAAAAAACGGAGTCCGGAAAGCGCACGAGGTGCTCACGAGGTAGGGGGGCGCGCCCAGTAGGGTAGGGCGCGCCCTCCACCCTCGTGGAGGCCTCGTGTCCATCCCGTACTGCTTCTTAGTTTTCTATTTTTCTAAATATTCCAAAACGGAGAAATATTGCCTTATAAACTGTTTTGGAGTCGGTTTACTTACCGTACCACATAGCTATTCCTTTTCGGAGTCCGAAACATTCCGTAAAGTGTCCCTTATGTATTCCTCCGGGGTTACGGTTTCAATAACATTGGTTTCAACATTTATTGGATTACCTGAGATATAATGTTTGATTCTTTGACCGCTCACCACCTTCGGATTTGTGCCTTCGAAGTTGTTGATTTTTATGGCACCGGAACGACAGACCTCCTCGATAACGTAAGGACCTTCCCATTTCGAGAGAAGTTTTCCTGCAAAAAATCTTAAACAAGAGTTGTATAGAAATACATAATCACCTACATTAAACTCACGCTTTTGTATCCTTTTATCATGCCATCTTTTAACTTTTTCTTTAAACAACTTGGCATTTTCGTAGGCTTGGGTTCTCCATTCATCGAGTGAGCTAATATCAAATAACCTCTTCTCACCGGCAAGTTTAAAATCATAATTGAGATCTTTAATAGCCCAATATCCCTTGTGTTCTAGTTCGAGAGGTAAGTGACATGTTTTTTCCATAAACCATTTTATACGGAGACAAACCCATAGGATTTTTATATACAGTTCTATAGGCCCATAATGCATCATCAAGTTTCTTGGACCAATTCTTTCTAGATCTATTAACCGTCTATTGCAAAATTAATTTGAGCTCTCTATTAGTCAATTCTACTTGACCACTAGACCGAGGGTGATAAGGGGATGCAATTCTATGATTAACATCATACTTAGCAAGCATTTTACGGAAAGCACCATGAATAAAATGTGAACCACCATCAGTCATTAAATATCTAGGGACTCCAAATCTTGTAAAAATAACTTCTTTAAGCGTTTTAATAGAAGTGTTATGATCAGCACTACTAGTTGGAATAGCTTCTACCCACTTAGTAACGTAATCAACAACAACTAAAATATGTGTATATCCATTAGAGGAAGGAAAAAGTCCCATATAGTCAAAGCCCCAAACATCAAATGGTTCAATACCGAGAGAATAGTTCATAGGCATTTCTTGACGTCTACTAATATTACCAATTCTTTGACATTCATCACAAGATAAAACAAACTTACGGGCATCCTTGAAGAGAGTAGGCCAATGAAAACCAGATTGCAATACCTTATGTGCAGTCCTATCTCCAGCATGGTGTCCTCCATAAGCTTCGGAGTGACACTTGCGTAGGATCTGTTCCTGTTCATGCTCAGGTACACAACGTCTAATAACACCACCTACTACTTCTTTATAAAGATGTGGGTCATCCCAAAAGTAATGCCTCAAATCATAGAAGAACGTTTTCTTTTGCTGGTATGTGAAACTAGGTGGTATAAACTTAGCAACAATGTAATTAGCATAATCCGCATACCATGGAGCAGTATGAGAAGCATTTATAACATTTAATTGCTCATCAGGAAAGCTATCATCAATAGGTAGTGGGTCATCAAGCACATTTTCTAACCTAGACAAGTTGTCTGCAATGGGGTTCTCAGCTCCCTTTCTATCAACAATATGTAAGTCAAATTCTTGTAGCAAGAGAACCCATCTAATAAGTCTAGGTTTAGCATCTTTCTTTTCCATGAGATATTTAATAGCAGCAAGATCAGTGTGAATAGTTACTTTAGAATCAACAATATAAGGTCTAAACTTATCACAAGCAAATACAAATGCTAAAAGTTCTTTTTCAGTAGTAGCATAATTTCTTTGGGCATTGTCTAGGGTTTTACTAGCATATTGAATAACATTTATTTTCTTATCAACTCTTTGCCCTAGAACAGCACCTACAACATAATCACTAGCATCACACATAATTTCAAAGGATAGATTCCAATTAGGTGGCTGAACAATAGGTTCAGAGATCAATGCTTTCTTAAGTATTTCAAATTCTTCTACACAATCATCATCAAAGACAAATGGTATATCTTTTTGTAATAAATTAGTCAGAGGCCGAGAATTTTTTGAGAAGTCCTTAATGAACCTCCTATAAAATCTGGCGTGACCAAGGAAACTTCTTATACCTTTGATGTCCTTGGGGCATGGCATCTTCTCAATAGCATCAACCTTGGATTTATCAACTTCAATACCTCTTTCAGAAACTTTATGCCCCAAGACAATACCTTGATTAACCATAAAGTGGCACTTTTCCCAATTCAAGACAATATTAGTTTCTGCACATCTCTGCAAAACTCGATCAAGGTTGCTCAAGCAATCATCAAAACAAGATCCATAGACGGAGAAATCGTCCATGAAAACCTCACAAATCTTTTCACAGAAGTTAGAGAATATAGCCACCATCCATCTTTGAAAGGTAGCAGGTGCATTACATAAACCAAAAGGCATACGTCTATAAGCAAAAGTACCAAAAGGGCAAGTAAAAGTAGTCTTTGATTGATCTTTGGCTGACACAGGTATTTGAGAGAAGCCAGAATAACCATCTATAAAGCAAAAATGTGTATGTTTGGATAATCTTTCTAGCATTTGATCGATAAAAGGTAAGGGGTAATGATCCTTTTTAGTGGCCTCATTTAATTTGTGGAAATCAATTACCATCCTACAACCTGTAATAATTCTTTGAGGAATCAATTCATCTTTATCATTAGGAACAACAGTAATACCTCCCTTCTTAGGGACACAATGGACAGGACTTACCCACTGACTATTAGCAACGGGATAGATTATACCTGCCTCAAGGAGCTTTAGTATTTCTTTTCTTACCACTTCTTTCATTTTAGGAGTCAGCCGTCGTTGATGATCACGAACTGGTTTAGCATCTTCTTCCAGATTTATTTTATGTTGACATAGAGTGGGCTAATGCCCTTAAGATCATCAAGAGTACAACCAATAGCAACACGGTGCTTCTTCAGAGTTTTCAATAATCTCTCTTCCTCATGCTCTGAAAGGTTAGCACTAATAATAACAGGATATATCTTTTTCTCATCAAGATAAGCATATTTAAGAGTATCAGGCAATGGTTTAAGCTCAAACACGGGATCACCCATGGGTGGAGGAGGATCCCCTAGGATTTCAACAGGAAAATTGTGTTTCAGAATAGGTTCCTGTTTAAAGAATACTTCATCTATTTCCCTTCTTTCATTCATAAACATATCATTTTCATGGTCTAGCAAATATTGTTCTAAAGGATCACTAGGAGGTACGGCAATAGAAGCAAGACCAATAATTTTATCCTTACTAGGTAATTCTTCTTCATGGTGTTGTCTACTAAATTTAGAGAAATTAAATTCATGAGACATATCATCTAAACCGATAGTAACAACATCCTTTTTGCAATCTACCTTAGCATTAACAGTGTTTAAGAAGGGTCTACCAAATATAATGGGACAAAAGTGTTGGAAATATGCCCTAGAGGCAATAATAAAAGCATTATTATTATATTTCCTTATTCATGATAATTGTCTTTATTCATGCTATAATTGTGTTATCCGGAAATCGTAATACATGTGTGAATAACAGACACCAACATGTCCCTAGTAAGCCTCTAGTTGACTAGCTCGTTGATCAACAGATAGTCATGGTTTCCTGACTATGGACATTGGATGTCATTGATAACGAGATCACATCATTAGGAGAATGATGTGATGGACAAGACCCAATCCTAAACATAGCACAAGATCGTATAGTTCGTTTGCTAGAGTTTTTCCAATGTCAAGTATCTTTTCCTTAGACCATGAGATCGTGTAACTCCCGGATACCGTAGGAGTGCTTTGGGTATACCAAACGTCACAATGTAACTGGGTGACTATAAAGGTAGACTACGGGTATCTCCGAAAGTGTCTGTTGGGTTGACATGGATCAAGACTGGGATTTGTCACTCCGTATGACGGAGAGGTATCACTGGGCCCACTCGGTAATGCATCATCATAATGAGCTCAAAGTGACCAAGTGTCTGGTCACGGGATCATGCATTACGGTACGAATAAAGTGACTTGCCGGTAACGAGATTGAACGAGGTATTGGGATACCGACGATCGAATCTCAGGCAAGTAACATATCGATTGACAAAGGGAATTGCATACGGGGTTGATTGAATCCTCGACATCGTGGTTCATCCGATGAGATCATCGTGGAGCATGTGGGAGCCAACATGGGTATCCAGATCCCGCTGTTGGTTATTGACCGGAGAGTCGTCTCGGTCATGTCTGCTTGTCTCCCGAACCCGTAGGGTCGACACACTTCAGGTTCGGTGACGCTAGGGTTGTGAAGATATGTATATGCAGTAACCCGAATGTTGTTCGGAGTCCCGGATGAGATCCTGGATGTCATGAGGAGTTCCGGAATGGTCCAGAGGTAAAGAATTATATATAGGAAGTGCTATTTCGGCCATCGGGACAAGTTTCGGGGTCATCGGTATTGTACCGGGACCACCGGAGGGGTCCCGGGGGCCCACAGGGTGGGGCCACCTGCCCCGGGGGGCCACATGGGCTATAGGGGGTGCGCCTTGGCCTATATGGGCCAAGGGCACTAGCGCCTATAGGCCCATGCGCCTAGGGTTTCCACAGGGGAGGAGTCCCACTAGTGGAAGGCACCCCTAGGTGCCTTGGGGGGAGGGAAACCTCCCCTTGGCCGCCGCCCCTAAGAGATTGGATCTCCTAGGCTGGCGCACCCCCCCTTGGCCCTCCTATATATAGTGGGGGAGAGGAGGGACTTCATACCACAGCCTTTGGTGCCTCCCCCTCTCCCCGTTACGTCTCTCTCTCGTAGTATAGGTGAAGCCCTGCTACTGTGACGCCCTGCATCCACCACCACGCCGTCGTGCTGCTGGATCTTCATCAACCTCTCCTTCCCCCTTGCTGGATCAAGAAGGAGGATACGTCTCCCGTCCCGTACGTGTGTTGAACGCGGAGGTGCCGTCCGTTCGGCGCTTGGTCATCGGTGATTTGGATCACGTCGTGTACGACTACCTCATCCCCGTTCTTTGAACGCTTCCGCACGCGATCTACAAAGGTATGTAGATGCATCCGATGACTCGTTGCTAGATGAACTCCTAGATGGATCTTGGTGAAACGAGTAGGAAAATTTTTGTTTTCTGCAACGTTCCCCAACAGTGGTATCAGAGCTAGGTCTATGCGTAGTTCTTCTTGCGCGAGTAGAACTCAATTTGTTGTGGGCGTAGATTTGTCAACTTTCTTGCCGCTACTAGTCTTTTCTTGCTTCAGCGGTATTGTGGGATGAAGCGGCCCGGACCAACCTTACACGTACGCTTACGTGAGACCGGTTCCACCGACTAACATGCACTAGTTGCATAAGGTGGCTGGCGGGTGTCTGTCTCTCCCACTTTAGTTGGAGCGGATTCGATGAAAAGGGTCCTTATGAAGGGTAAATAGAAGTTGACAAATCACGTTGTGGCTTTCACGTAGGTAAGAAGACGTTCTTGCTAGAACCCTAATTCAGCCACGTAAAACTTGCAACAACAATTAGAGGACGTCTAACTTGTTTCTGCAGCAAGTGGTTTGTGATATGATATGGCCAAAGTTGTGATGAATGATGAATGATCTATATGTGATGTATGAGATGTTCATGCTATTGTAATAGGAATCACGACTTGCATGTCGATGAGTATGACAACCGACAGGAGCCATAGGAGTTGTCTTTATTTTTTGTATGACCTGCGTGTCATTGAGAAACGCCATGAAAATTACTTTACTTTATTGCTAAACGCGTTAGCCATAGTAGTAGAAGTAATAGTTGGCGAGCAACTTCATGGAGACACGATGATGGAGATCATGATGATGGAGATCATGATGATGGAGATCATGGTGTCAAGCCGATGACAAGATGATCATGGAGCCCCAAGATGGAGATCAAAGGAGCTATGTGATATTGGCCATATCATGTCACATTTATTATTTGATTGCATGTGATGTTTATCATGTTTTGCATCTTGTTTACTTAGAACGACGGTAGTAAATAAGATGATCCCTCATATTAATTTCAAGAAGTGTTCCCCCTAACTGTGCACCGTTGCGACAGTTCGCTGTTTCAAAACACCACGTGATGATCGGGTGTTTTATTCAGACGTTCACATACAACGGGTGTAAGACAGATTTACACATGCAAACACTTAGGTTGACTTGACGAGCCTAGCATGTACAGACATGGCCTCGGAACACAGAAGACCGAAAGGTCGAGCATGAGTCGTATAGAAGATACGATCAACATGAAGATGTTCACCGACATTGACTAGTCCGTCTCACGTGATGATCGGACACGGCCTAGTTGACTCGGATCATGTTATACTTAGATGACTGGAGGGATGTCTATCTAAGTGGGAGTTCATTAATAATTTGATTAGATGAACTTAATTATCATGAACTTAGTCTAAAATATTTTACAATATGTCTTGTAGATCAAATGGCCCACGTAGTCCTCAACTTCAACGTGTTCCTAGAGAAAACCAAGCTGAAAGACGATGGCAGCAACTATACGGACTGGGTCCGGAACCTGAGGATCATCCTCATAGCTGCCAAGAAAGATTATGTCCTACAAGCATCGCTAGGTGAAGCTCCCGTCCCACAGAACCAAGACGTTATGAACGCTTGGCAGACACGTGTTGACGACTACTCCCTTGTTCAGTGCGGCATGCTTTACAGCTCAGAGCTGGGGCTCCAAAAGCGTTTTGAGAGACATGGAGCATATGAGATGTTCGAAGAGCTGAAAATGGTTTTTCAAGCTCATGCCCGGATCGAGAGATATGAAGTCTCTGATAAGTTCTTCAGCTGTAAGATGGAGGAAAATAGTTCTGTCAGTGAGCACATACTCACTATGTCTGGGTTACATAACCGCTTGTCTCAGCTGGGAGTTAATCTCCCGGATGATGCGGTCATTGACAGAATCCTCCAGTCGCTTCCACCAAGCTACAAGAGCTTCGTGATGAACTTCAATATGCAAGGGATGCAAAAGACCATTCCTGAGGTATTTGCAATGCTGAAATCAGCAGAGGTAGAAGTCAAGAAGGAACATCAAGTGTTGATGGTCAATAAAACCACTAAGTTCAAGAAGGGCAAGGGTAAGAAAGCCTTCAAGAAGGACGGCAAGGAAGTTGCCGCGCCCGGCAAGCAAGCTGCCGGGAAGAAGCAAAAGAATGGACCCAAGCCCGAGACTGAGTGCTTTTATTGCAAGGGAAGCGGTCACTGGAAGCGGAATTGCCCTAAATACTTAGCAGACAAGAAGGCCGACAAAACAAAAGGTATATGTGATATACATGTAATTGATGTGTACCTTACTAGTGTCCGTAGTAGCTCCTGGGTATTTGATACCGGTGCAGTTGCTCACATTTGTAACTCAAAGCAGGGGCTGCGGAATAAGCGGAAACTGGCAAAGGACGAGGTGACGATGCGCGTCGGGAATGGTTCCAAGGTCAATGTGATCGCCGTCGGCACGCTACCTCTATATTTACCTTCGGGATTAGTTTTAAACCTTAATAATTGTTATTTAGTGCCAGCTTTGAGCATGAACATTGTATCGGGATCTCGTTTAATTCGAGATGGCTACTCATTTAAATCTGAGAATAATGGTTGTTCTATTTATATGAGAGATATGTTTTATGGTCATGCTCCTATGGTGAATGGTTTATTCTTTATGAATCTCGAACGTAATGCTACACATGTTCATAATGTGAGTACCAAAAGATGTAAAGTTGATAATGATAGTCCCACATACTTGTGGCACTGCCGCCTTGGTCACATAGGTGTCAAACGCATGAAGAAGCTCCATGCAGATGGACTTTTAGAGTCTCTTGATTATGAATCATTTGACACGTGTGAACCATGCCTCATGGGTAAGATGACCAAGACTCCGTTCTCAGGAACAATGGAGCGAGCAACCAACTTATTGGAAATCATACATACTGATGTGTGCAGTCCAATGAGTGTTGAGGCTCGCGGTGGCTATCATTATGTTCTCACGCTCACTGATGATTTAAGTAGATATGGGTATATCTACTTAATGAAACACAAGTCTGAAACCTTTGAAAAGTTCAAGGAATTTCAGAGTGAGGTTGAAAATCAACGTGACAGGAAAATCAAGTTTCTACGATCAGATCGTGGAGGAGAATACTTGAGTCACGAATTTGGCACACACTTAAGAAAATGTGGAATAGTTTCACAACTCACGCCACCTGGAACACCTCAGCGTAACGGTGTGTCCAAACGTCGTAATTGCGCTCTATTAGATATGGTGCGATCTATGATGTCTCTTACCGATTTACCGCTATCCTTTTGGGGCCATGCTTTAGAAACTGCCGCATTCACTTTAAATAGGGCTCCGTCGAAATCCGTTGAGACGACACTGTATGAATTATGGTTTGGGAAGAAACCTAAGCTGTCGTTTCTAAAAGTTTGGGGATGCGATGCTTATGTCAAGAAACTTCAACCTGAAAAGCTCGAACCCAAGTCGGACAAATGCGTCTTCATAGGATACCCAAAAGAAACTATTGGGTATACCTTCTACCTCAGATCCGAAGGCAAGATCTTTGTTGCCAAGAATGGGTCCTTTCTAGAGAAAGAGTTTCTCTCGAAAGAAGTAAGTGGGAGGAAAGTAGAGCTTGATGAAGTATTACCTCTTGAACCGGAAAATGGCGCAACTCAAGAAAATGTTCCTGAGGTGCCTGCACCGACTAGAGAGAGTTAATGATCAAGATACTTCTGATCAAGCTCCTACTGAAATTTGAAGGTCCACAAGGACACGTTCCGCACCAGAGTGGTACGGCAACCCTGTCTTGGAAATCATGTTGTTAGAAAACGGTGAACCTTCGAACTATGAAGAAGCGATGGCGGGCCCGGATTCCGACAAATGGCTAGAAGCCATGAAATCTGAGATAGGATCCATGTATGAAAATGAAGTATGGACTTTGACTGACTTGCCCGTTGAACACGAGCCATAGAAAATAAATGGATCTTTAAGAAGAAGACAGACGCGGATGGTAATGTGACCATCTATAAAGCTCGACTTGTCGCTAAGGGTTATCGACAAGTTCAAGGGGTTGACTACGATGAGACTTTCTCACCGGTAGCGAAGCTAAAGTCCGTCCGAATCATGTTAGCAATTGCCGCATTCTACGATTATGAGATATGGCAAATGGACGTCAAAACGGCATTCCTTAATGGTTTCCTTAAGGAAGAATTGTATATGATGCAGCCGGAAGGTTTTGTCGATCCTAAGAATGCTGACAAGGTGTGCAAGCTCCAACGCTCGATTTATGGGCTGGTGCAAGCATCTCGGAGTTGGAACATTCGCTTTGATGAGATGATCAAAGCGTTTGGGTTTACGCAGACTTATGGAGAAGCCTGCGTTTACAAGAAAGTGAGTGGGAGCTCTGTAGCATTTCTCATACTATATGTAGATGACATACTTTTGATGGGAAATGATATAGAACTCTTGGACAGCATCAAGGCCTACTTGAATAAGAGTTTTTCAATGAAGGACCTTGGAGAAGCTGCTTATATATTAGGCATCAAAATCTATAGAGATAGATCGAGACGCCTCATAGGTCTTTCACAAAATACATACCTTGATAAGATATTGAAGAAGTTCAATATGGATCAATCTAAGAAGGGGTTCTTGCCTGTGTTACAAGGTATGAAATTGAGCTCAGCTCAATGTCCGACCACGACAGAAGATATAGAAGAGATGAGCGTCATCCCCTATGCATCAGCCATAGGTTCTATTATGTATGCCATGCTGTGTACCAGACCTGATGTAAACCTTGCCGTAAGTTTGGTAGGAAGGTACCAAAGTAATCCCGGCAAGGAACACTGGACAGCGGTCAAGAATATCCTGAAGTACCTGAAAAGGACTAAGGAAATGTTTCTCGTTTATGGAGGTGACGAAGAGCTCGTCGTAAAGGGTTACGTCGACGCTAGCTTCGACACAGATCTGGATGACTCTAAGTCACAAACCGGATATGTGTATATTTTGAATGGTGGGGCAGTAAGCTGGTGCAGTTGCAAGCAAAGCGTCGTGGCGGGATCTACATGTGAAGCGGAGTACATGGCAGCCTCGGAGGCAGCACATGAAGCAATATGGGTGAAGGAGTTCATCACCGACCTAGGAGTCATACCCAATGCGTCGGGGCCAATCAAACTTTTCTGTGACAACACTGGAGCTATTGCACTTGCCAAGGAGCGCAGGTTTCACAAGAAGACAAGGCACATCAAGCGTCGCTTCAACTCCATTCGTGAAAATGTTCAAGATGGAGACATAGATATTTTTAAAGTACATACGGACCTGAATGTAGCAGATCCGTTGACTAAACCTCTCCCTAGAGCAAAACATGATCAACACCAGAATTCCATGGGTGTTCGATTCATCACAATGTAACTAGATTATTGACTCTAGTGCAAGTGGGAGACTGTTGGAAATATGCCCTAGAGGCAATAATAAAAGCATTATTATTATATTTCCTTATTCATGATAATTGTCTTTATTGATGCTACAATTGTGTTATCCAGAAATCGTAATACATGTGTGAATAACAGACACCAACATGTCCCTAGTAAGCCTCTAGTTGACTAGCTCGTTGATCAACAGATAGTCATGGTTTCCTGACTATGGACATTGGATGTCATTGATAACGAGATCACATCATTAGGAGAATGATGTGATGGACAAGACCCAATCCTAAACATAGCGCAAGATCGTATAGTTCGTTTGCTAGAGTTTTTCCAATGTCAAGTATCTTTTCCTTAGACCATGAGATCGTGTAACTCCCGGATACCGTAGGAGTGCTTTGGGTATACCAAACGTCACAACGTAACTGGGTGACTATAAAGGTAGACTACGGGTATCTCCTAAAGTGTCTGTTGGGTTGACATGGATCAAGACTGGGATTTGTCACTCCGTATGACGGAGAGGTATCACTGGGCCCACTCGGTAATGCATCATCATAATGAGCTCAAAGTGACCAAGTGTCTGGTCACGGGATCATGCATTACGGTACGAGTAAAGTGACTTGCCGGTAACGAGATTGAACGAGGTATTGGGATACCAACGATCGAATCTCGGGCAAGTAACATATCGATTGACAAAGGGAATTGCATACGGGGTTGATTGAATCCTCGACATCGTGGTTCATCCGATGAGATCATCGTGGAGCATGTGGGAGCCAACATGGGTATCCAGATCCCGCTGTTGGTTATTGACCGGAGAGTCGTCTCGGTCATGTCTGCTTGTCTCCCGAACCCGTAGGGTCTACACACTTAAGGTTCGGTGACGCTAGGGTTGTGAAGATATGTATATGCAGTAACCCGAATGTTGTTCGGAGTCCCGGATGAGATCCCGGTTGTCACGAGGAGTTCCGGAATGGTCCAGAGGTAAAGAATTATATATAGGAAGTGCTATTTCGGCCATCGGGACAAGTTTCGGGGTCATCGGTATTGTACCGGGACCATCGGAGGGGTCCCAGGGGCCCACAGGGTGGGTCCACCTGCCCCGGGGGGCCACATGGGCTATAGGGGGTGCGCCTTGGCCTATATGGGCCAAGGGCACCAGCCCCTATAGGCCCATGCACCTAGGGTTTCCACAGGGGAGGAGTCCCACTAGTGGAAGGCACCCCTAGGTGCCTTGGGGGGGGGGGAGGGAAACCTCCCCTTGGCCGCCGCCCCTAGGAGATTGGATCTCCTAGGCTGGCACACCCCCCCTTGGCCCTCCTATATATAGTGGGGGAGAGGAGGGACTTCATACCACATCCTTTGGTGCCTCCCTCTCTCCCCGTTACGTCTCTCTCTCGTAGTATAGGCGAAGCCCTGCTACTGTGACGCCCTGCATCCACCACCACGCCGTCGTGCTGCTGGATCTTCATCAACCTCTCCTTCCCCTTGCTGGATCAAGAAGGAGGAGACGTCTCCCGTCCCGTACGTGTGTTGAACGCAGAGGTGCCGTCCGTTCGGCGCTTGGTCATCGGTGATTTTGATCACGTCGTGTACGACTACCTCATCCCCGTTCTTTGAACGCTTCCGCACGCGATCTACAAAGGTATGTAGATGCATCCAATGACTCGTTGCTAGATGAACTCCTAGATGGATCTTGGTGAAACGAGTAGGAAATTTTTTGTTTTCTGCAACGTTCCCCAACAAAAAGCTATCTTGTGGGGAACCAAGAACAAGAAAATCAGCAGGATATTTAGTTTTCCCACACAAGACTTCAACATCTCTAACAATTCCCATTGGTGAAATAGTATCTCTATTGGCAAGTTTAATTGTGACATCAATATCTTCTAACTCAACAGGTGCAATATCATGCATAATTTCTCTATATAGGCTAATAGGTATTGCACTAGCACTGGCACCCATATCACATAAGCCATGATAACAATGATCTCCTATTTTAACAGAAATAACAGGCATGCCTACCACAGGTCTAGGTATATCTTTAGCACAAGTTTTAGCAATTCTAGCAGTTTCATCACAGAAATAAATAACATGCCCATCAATATTATCAGCCAAGAGATCTTTAACAATAGCAATATCAGGTTCAACTTTAATTTGCTCAGAAGGTGTATAAGTTTTAATATTGCTTTTACGAACCACAGTTGAAGCTTTAGCATGATCCTTTATCCTGACAGGAAAAGGTGGTTTCTCAACATAAGAAGTAGGAACAATAGGATCAGTATAAGTGATAGTCCTTTCTTCAACTTTAATAGGTGCATCTACTTTTACTTCTATGGGAGGGTGATATTTAAACCACTTCTCCTTGGGGAGATCAACATGAGTAGCAAAAGATTCACAGAAAGAAGCTACTATCTCAGAGTCAAGTCCATACTTAGTGCTAAATTTATGTAAAACATCGGTATCCATAAAAGATTTAACACAATCAAAGCTAGGTGTCATACCTGACTCCTTACCTTTGTCGAGGTCCCAATCTTCATAGTTGCGTTTAATTCTTTCCAATAAATCCCATTTGAGGTCAATAGTCTTCATCATAAAAGAGCCAGCACAAGAAGTATCAAGCATTGTGCGATTGCTATCAGAAAGCCAAGCATAAAATTTTTAAATAATCATTTCTCTTGAGAGCTCATGATTGGGGCATGAATATAACATTGATTTAAGCCTCCCCCAAGCTTGAGCGATGCTTTCTGATACGTCCATTTTGCATCATGCTTTTATATCGATATTTATTGCATTATGGGCTGTTATTACACATTATGTCACAATACTTATGCCTATTCTCTCTTATTTTACAAGGTTTACATAAAGAGGGAGAATGCCGGCAGCTGGGATTCTGGGTTGGAAAAGGAGCAAATATTAGAGACCAATTCTGCAGAGCTCTAAAAGTCCTGAAACTCCACGGAAGACGTTTTCCAAATATATAAAAAATACTCAGAGCAAGAACTTCACCAGGGGGGCACACCCTGCCCACGAGGTTGGGGGCGCGCCCTACCCCCTGGGCGCGCCCCCTACCTCATGGCCCCCCTGTTGGTCCTCCGGTGACCATCTTCTGTTATATGAATTCTTTCGATGGGAAAAAATCATAAGCCATCTTCTCAGACGAAACTCCGCCGCCACGAGGCGGAACCTTGGCGGAACCAATCTAGGGCTCCGGCGGAGCTGTTCTGCCAGGGAAACTTCCCCCCCGGAGGGGGAAATCATCGCCATCATCATCACCAATGCTCCTCTCATCGGGAAAGGGCAATCTCCATCAACATCTTCATCAGCACCATCTCCTCTCAAAACCCTAGTTCATCTCTTGTATCCAATTCTTGTCTCCAAGTCCGGGATTGGTGCTAGTAGGTTGCTAGTAGTGTTAATTACTCCTTGTAGTTGATTCTAGTTGGTTTATTTGGTGGAAGATCATATGTTCAGATCCTATATGCATATTAATACCCCTCTGATTATGAACATGTTTATGCTTTGTGAGTAGTTACTTTCGTTCCTGAGGACATGGGAGAAGTCCTGCTATTAGTAGTCATGTGAATTTGGTATTCGTTCGATATTTTGCTGAGATGTATGTTGTCTCTCCTCTAGTGGTGTTATGTGAACGTCGACTACATGAAACTTCACCATTGTTTGGGCCTAGAGGAAGGCATTGGGGATTAATAAGTAGATGATGGGTTGCTAGAGTGACATAAGCTTAAACCCTAGTTTATGCGTTGCTTTGTAAGGGGCTGATTTGGATCCATATGTTTCATGCTATGGTTAGGTTTACCTTAATACTTTTGTTGTAGTTGTGGATGCTTGCAATAGAGGTTAATCATAAGTGGGATGCTTGTCCAATTAAGGGCAGTACCCAAGCACCGGTCCACCCACATACCAAATTATCAAAGTACCGAACGCGAATCATATGAGCGTGATGAAAACTAGCTTGACGATATTCCCATGTGTCCTCGGGAGCGCTTTTCTCTATATAAGAGTTTGTCCAGGCTTGTCCTTTGCTACAAAAAGGATTGGGCCACCTTACTGCACTTTATTTACTTTTGTTACTTGTTCTCGTTATAAATTATCCTATCACAAAACTATCTGTTACCACTTGTTTCAGTACTTGCAGAGAATACCTTGCTGGAAACCGCTTATCATTTCCTTCTACTCCTCGTTGGGTTTGACACTCTTACTTATCAAAAGGACTACGATAGATCCCCTATACTTGTGGGTCATCAATACTCTTTTTTGGCGCCGTTGCCGGGGAGTGAATCGCCTTTGGTAGGTGGAATTTGGTAAGGAAAAATTTATATAGTGTGCTGAAAATTACTATCACTTGTTACTGTTGGGGAACGTAGTAATTTCAAAAAAATTCCTACGTACACGCAAGATCATGATGATGCATAGCAACGAGAGGGGAGAGTGTTGTCTACGTACCCTCGTAGACCGAAGTGGAAGCGTTGACGCAACGTAGAGGAAGTAGTCGTACGTCTTCCCGGTCCAACCGATCCAAGCACCGTTACTCCGGCACCTCCGAGTTCTTGACACACGTACATCTCGATGACACACCCCGGGCTCCGATCCAGCAAAGCTTCGGGGAGGAGTTTCGTCAGCACGATGGCGTAATGACGATCTTGATGTTTAACCGTCGTAGGGCTTCGCCTAAGCACCACTACAATATGATCGAGGTGTAATATCGTGGAGGGGGCACGGCTAAGGAACGATCACAAAGATCAACTTGTGTGTCCTAGGGTGCCCCCTTGCCCCCGTATATAAAGGAGCCAAGGGGGGGTGTGGCCGGCCCTAGTAGGAGGCGCGCAGGAGGAGTCCTACTCCTACCGGGAGTAGGACTCCCCTCCCTTTCCTTGTCCAAGTAGGAGAGGGGGAAGGAAGGGAGAGAGGAGAGGAAGGAAAGGGGGGGGGGCGCCGCCCCTCCCTCCTTGTCCAATTCGGACTAGGGGGAGAGGGCACGCGCGGCCTGCCCTGGCTGCCTTTCCTCTTCTCCACTTTAGGCCCATGAGGCCCATTAACCCCCCGGGGGTTCCGGTAACCCCCTGGTTCTCCGGTTTTATCCGAAACTTCCCCGGAACACTTTCGGTGTCCGAATATAGCCGTCCAATATATCAATCTTTATGTCTCGACCATTTCGAGACTCCTCGTTATGTCCGTGATCATATCCGGGACTCTGAACAACCTTCGGTACATCAAAATACATAAACTCATAATGAAACTGTCATCGTAACTTTAAGCGTGCGGACCCTACGGTTCGAGAACAATGTAGACATGACCGAGACACGTCTCCGGTCAATAACCAATAGCGGGACCTGGATGCCCATATTGGCTCCTACATATTCTACGAAGATCTTTATCGGTCAGACCGCATAACTACATACGTTGTTCCCTTTGTCATCGGTATGTTACTTGCCCGAGATTCGATCGTCGGTATCCAATACCTAGTTCAATCTCGTTACCGGCAAGTCTCTTTACTCGTTCCGTAATACATCATCTCACAACTAACACATTAGTTGCAATGCTTGCAAGGCTTATGTGATGTGTATTACCGAGAGGGCCCAGAGATACCTCTCCGTCAAACGGAGTGACAAATCCTAATCTCGAAATACGCCAACCCAACATGTACCTTTGGAGACACCTGTAGAGCTCCTTTATAATCACCCAGTTACGTTGTGACGTTTGGTAGCACACAAAGTGTTCCTCCGGTAAACGGGAGTTGCATAATCTCATAGTCATAGGAACATGTATAAGTCATGAAGAAAGCAATAGCAACATACTAAACGATCGGGTGCTAAGCTAATGGAATGGGTCATGTCAATGAGATCATTCAACTAATGATGTGATCCCGTTAATCAAATAACAACTCTTTGTCTATGGTTAGGAAACACAACCATCTTTGATTAACGAGCTAGTCAAGTAGAGGCATACTAGTGACACTTTGTTTGTCTATGTATTCACACATGTATTATGTTTCCGGTTAATACAATTCTAGCATGAATAATAAACATTTATCATGATATAAGGAAATAAATAATAACTTTATTATTGCCTCTAGGGCATATTTCCTTCAGTCTCCCACTCGCACTAGAGTCAATAATCTAGATTACACATTAATGATTCTAACACCCATGGAGCCTTGGTGCTTATCATGTTTTGCTCGTGGAAGAGGCTTAGTCAACAGGACTGCTACATTCAGATCCGTATGTATCTTGCAAATCTCTATGTCTCCCACCTGGACTAGATCCCGGATGGAATTGAAGCGTCTCTTGATGTGCTTGGTTCTTTTGTGAAATCTGGATTCCTTTGCTAAGACAATTGCACCAGTATTGTCACAAAAGATTTTCATTGGACCCGATGCACTAGGTATGACACCTAGATCGGATATGAACTCCTTCAGCAGCTATGTACTCCGCTTCACATGTAGATCCCGCCACGACGCTTTGTTTAGAACTGCACCAACTGACAGCTCCACTGTTTAATGTAAACACGTATCCGGTTTGCGATTTAGAATCATCCGGATCAGTGTCAAAGCTTGCATCAAGGTAACCGTTTACGATGAGCTCTTTGTCACCTCCATATACGAGAAACATATCCTTAGTCCTTTTTAGGTACTTCAGGATGTTCTTGACTGCTGTCCAGTGATCCACTCCAGGATTACTTTGGTACCTCCCTGCTAAACTTATAGCAAGGCACACATCAGGTCTGGTACATAGCATTGCATACATGATTGAGCCTATGGCTGAAGCTTAGGGAACATTTTTCATTTTCTCTCTATCTTCTGCAGTGGTCGGGCATTGAGTCTTACTCAACTTCACACCTTGTAACACAGGCAAGAACCCTTTCTTTGCTTGATCCATTTTGAACTTCTTCAAAACTTTGTCAAGGTATGTGCTTTGTGAAAGTCCAATTAAGCATCTTGATCTATCTCTATAGATGTTAATGCCCAATATGTAAGCAGCTTCACCGAGGTCTTTCATTGAAAAACTCTTATTCAAGTATCCCTTTATGCTATCCAGAAATTCTATATCATTTCCAATCAGTAATATGTCATCCAGATACAATATCAGAAATGCTACAGAGCTCCCATTCACTTTCTTGTAAATACAGGCTTCTCCGAAAGTCTGTATAAAACCAAATGCTTTGATCACACTATCAAAGCGTTTATTCCAACTCCGAGAGGCTTGCACCAGTCCATAAATGGATCGCTGGAGCTTGCACACTTTGTCAGCTCCTTTTGGATCGACAAGACCTTCCGGTTGCATCATATACAACTCTTCTTCCAGAAATCCATTCAGGAATGCACTTTTTACATCCATCTGCCAAATTTCATAATCATAAAATGCGGTAATTGCTAACATGATTCGGACAGGCTTAAGCATCGCTATGGGTGAGAAGGTCTCATCGTAGTCAACCCCTTGAACTTGCCGAAACCCTTTTGCGACAAGTCGAGCTTTGTAGACAGTAATATTACCGTCAGCGTCAGTCTTCTTCTTGAAGATCCATTTATTCTCAATTGCTTGCCGATCATCGGGCAAGTCAACCAAAGTCCATACTTTGTTCTCATACATGGATCCCATCTCAGATTTCATGGCTTCAAGCCATTTTGCGGAATCTGGGCTCACCATCGCTTCTTCATAGTTCGTAGGTTCATCATGATCTAGTAGCATGACTTCCAGAACATGATTACCGTACCACTCTGGTGCGGATCTTACTCTGGTTGATCTACGAGGCTCAGTAGTAACTTGATCTGAAATTTCATGATCATCATCATTAAATTCCTCACTAATTGGTGTAGGTATCGCAGAAACCGGTTTCTGTGATGAACTACTTTCCAATAAGGGAGCAGGTACAGTTACCTCATCAAGTTCTACTTTCCTCCCACTCACTTCTTTCGAGAGAAACTCCTTCTCTAGAAAGGATCCATTCTTAGCAACAAATGTCTTGCCTTCGGATCTGTGATAGAAGGTGTACCCAACAGTCTCCTTTAGGTATCCTATGAAGACACATTTCTCTGATTTGGGTTCGAGCTTATCAGGTTGAAGTTTTTTCACATAAGCATCGCAGCCCCAAACTTTAAGAAACGACAACTTTGGTTTCTTACCAAACCATAGTTCATAAGGCGTCGTCTCAATGGATTTCGATGGTGCCCTATTTAACGTGAATGCGGCCGTCTCTAAAGCATAACCCCAAAATGATAGCGGTAAATCAGTAAGAGACATCATAGATCGCACCATACCTAGTAAAGTACGATTACGACGTTCGGACACACCATTACGATGTGGTGTTCCGGGTGGCGTGAGTTGCGAAACTATTCCGCATTGTTTCAAATGTACACCAAACTCGTAACTCAAATATTCTCCTCCATGATCAGATCGTAGAAACTTTATTTTATTGTTACGATGATTTTCTACTTCACTCTGAAATTCTTTTAACTTTTCAAATGTTTTAGACTTATGTTTCATTAAATAGATATACCCATATCTGCTTAAATCATCTGTGAAGGTGAGAAAATAACGATATCCGCCATGAGCCTCAACATTCATCGGACCACATACATCTGTATGTATGATTTCCAACAAATCTGTTGCTCTCTCCATAGTACCGGAGAACGGCGTTTTAGTCATCTTGCCCACGAGGCACGGTTGCAAGTACCAAGTGATTCATAATCAAGTGGTTCCAAAAGTCCATCAGTATGGAGTTTCTTCATGCGCTTTACACCGATATGACCTGAACAGTAGTGCCACAAATAAGTTGCACTATCATTATCAACTCTGCATCTTTTGGCTTCAACATTATGAATATGTGTATCACTACTATCGAGATTCATCAAAAATAGACCACTCTTCAAGTGTGCATGACCATAAAAGATATTACTCATATAAATAGAACAACCATTATTATCTGATTTAAATGAATAACTGTCTCGCATCAAACAAGATCCAGATATAATGTTCATGCTCAACGCTAGCACCAAATAACAATTATTTAGGTCTAATATTAATCCCGAAGGTAGATGTAGAGGTAGCGTGCCGACCGCGATCACATCGACTTTGGAACCATTTCCCACGCGCATCGTCACCTCGTCCTTTGCCAGTGTTCGCTTAATCCGCAGTCCCTGTTTCGAGTTGCAAATATTAGCAACAGAACCAGTATCAAATACCCAGGTGCTACTGCGAGCTCTAATAAGGTACACATCAATAACATGTATATCACATATACCTTTGTTCACCTTGCCATCCTTCTTATCCGCCAAATACTTGGGGCAGTTCCGCTTCCAGTGACCAGTCTGCTTGCAGTAGAAGCACTCAGTTTCAGGCTTAGGTCCAGACTTGGGTTTCTTCTCTTGAGCAACAACTTGCTTGCTGTTCTTCTTGAAGTTCCCCTTCTTCTTCCCTTTGCCCTTTTTCTTGAAACTAGTGGTCTTGTTGACCATCAACACTTGATGCTCCTTTTTGATTTCTACCTCCGCAGCTTTCAGCATTGCGAAGAGCTCGGGAATAGTCTTATTAATCCCTTGCATATTATAGTTCATCACGAAGCTCTTGTAGCTTGGTGGCAGTGATTGGAGAATTCTATCAATGACGCAATCATCTGGAAGATTAACTCCCATCTGAATCAAGTGATTATTATACCCAGACATTCTGAGTATATGCTCACTGACAAAACTGTTCTCCTCCATCTTGCAGCTATAGAACTTACTGGAGACTTCATATCTCTCAATCCGGGCATTTGCTTGAAATATTAACTTCAACTCCTGGAACATCTCATATGCTCCATGACGTTCAAAACGTCGTTGAAGTCCCGATTCTAAGCCGTAAAGCATGGCACACTGAACTATCGAGTAGTCATCAGCTTTGCTCTGCCAGACGTTCATAACATCTGGTGTTGCTCCAGCAGCAGGCCTGGCACCCAGCGGTGCTTCGAGAACGTAATTCTTCTGTGCAGCAATGAGGATAATCCTCAAGTTACGGACCCAGTTCGTGTAATTGCTACCATCATCTTTCAACTTTGCTTTCTCAAGGAACGCATTAAAATTCAACGGAACAACAACACGGGCCATCTATCTACAATCAAACATACATAAGCAAGATACTATCAGGTACTAAGTTCATGATAAATTTAAGTTCAATTAATCATATTACTTAAGAACTCCCACTTAGATAGACATCCCTCTAATCCTCTAAGTGATCACGTGATCCAAATCAACTAAACCATAACCGATCATCACGTGAAATGGATTAGTTTTCAATGGTGAACATCATTATGTTGATCATATCTACTATATGATTCACGCTCGACCTTTCGGTCTCCGTGTTCCGAGGCCATATTTGCATATGCTAGGCTCGTCAAGTTTAACCTGAGTATTCTGCGTGTGCAAAAACTGGCTTGCACCCGTTGTAGATGGACGTAGAGCTTATCACACCCGATCATCATGTGGTGTCTGGGCACGACGAACTTTGGCAATGGTGCATACTCAGGGAGAACACTTCTTGATAATTTAGTGAGAGATCATCTTATAATGCTACCGTCAATCAAAGCAAGATAAGATGCATAAAAGATAAACATCACATGCAATCAATATAAGTGATATGATATGGCCATCATCATCTTGTGCTTGTGATCTCCATCTCCGAAGCACCGTCATGATCACCATCGTCACCGGCCCGACACCTTGATCTCCATCGTAGCATCGTTGTCGTCTCGCCAATCTTATGCTTCCACGACTATCGCTACCGCTTAGTGATAAAGTAAAGCATTACAGTGCGATTGCATTGCATACAACACCATATGGCTCCTGCCAGTTGCCGATAACTCGGTTACAAAACATGATCATCTCATACAATACAATTTAGCATCATGTCTTGACCATATCACATCACAACATGCCCTAAAAAACATGTTAGACGTCCTCTACTTTGTTTGTTGCAAGTTTTACATGGCTGCTACGGGCTTAAGAAAGAACCAATCTTACCTACGCATCAAAACCACAACGATAGTTTGTCAAGTTGATGCCGTTTTAACCTTCGCAAGGACCGGGCGTAGCCACACTCGGTTCAACTAAAGTTGGAGAAACAGTCACCCACAAGCCACCTATGTGCAAAGCACGTTGGGAGAACCGGTCTCGCGTAAGCGTACGTGTAATGTCAGTCCGGGCCACTTCATCCAACAATACCGCCGAACCAAAGTATGACATGCTGGTAGGCAATATGACTTATATCACCCACAACTCACTTGTGTTCTACTCGTGCATATAACATCAAATCATAAAACCTGGCTCTGATACCACTGTTGGGGAACATAGTAATTTCAAAAAAATTCCTACGTACACGCAAGATCATGGTGATGCATAGCAACGAGAGGGGAGAGTGTTGTCTACGTACCCTCGTAGACCGAAGCGAAAGCGTTGACGCAACATAGAGGAAGTAGTCGTACGTCTTCCCGGTCCAACCGATCCAAGCACCGTTACTCCGGCACCTCCGAGTTCTGGACACACGTACAGCTCGATGACACAACCCAGGCTCCAATCCAGCAAAGCTTCGGGGAGGAGTTTCGTCAGCACGACGGCGTGATGACGATCTTGATGTTTAACCGTCCCAGGGCTTCGCCTAAGCACCGCTACAATATGATCGAGGTGTAATATCATGGAGGGGGGCACCGCACATGGCTAAGGAACGATCACGAAGATCAACTTGTGTGTCCTAGGGTGCCCCCTTGCCCCCGTATATAAAGGAGCCAAGGGGGGGTGTGGCCGGCCCTAGTAGGAGGCGCGCAGGAGGAGTCCTACTCCTACCGGGAGTAGGACTCCCCTCCCTTTCCTTTTCCAAGTAGGAGAGGGGGAAGGAAGGGAGAGAGGAGAGGAAGGAAAGGGGGGGGGCGCCCCTCCCTCCTTGTCCAATTCGGACTAGGGGGAGAGGGGGCGCACGGCCTGCCCTGGCTGCCTTTCCTATTCTCCACTTTAGACCCATGAGGCCCATTAACCCCCCGGGGGGTTCCGGTAACCCCCCGGTTCTCCGGTTTTATCCGAAACTTCCCCGAAACACTTCCGGTGTCCGAATATAGCCGTCCAATATATCAATCTTTATGTCTTGACCATTTCGAGACTCCTCGTTATGTCCGTGATCATATCCGGGACTCCGAACAACCTTCGGTACATCAAAATACATAAACTCATAATGAAACTGTCATCATAACTATAAGCGTGCGGACCCTATGGTTCGAGAACAATGTAGACATGACCAAGACACGTCTCCGGTCAATAACCAATAGCGGGACCTGGATACCCATATTGGCTCCTACATGTTGTATGAAGATCTTTATCGGTCAGACCGCATAACTACATACGTTGTTCCCTTTGTCATCGGTATGTTACTTGCCCGAGATTCGATTGTCAGTATCCAATACCTAGTTCAATCTCGTTACCGGCAAGTCTCTTTACTTGTTCCGTAATACATCATCTCACAACTAACACATTAGTTGCAATGCTTGCAAGGCTTATGTGATGTGTATTACCGAGAGGGCCCAGAGATACCTCTCCGTCAAACGGAGTGACAAATCCTAATCTCGAAATACGCCAACCCAACATGTACCTTTGGAGACACCTGTAGAGCTCCTTTATAATCACCCAGTTACGTTGTGACGTTTGGTAGCACACAAAGTGTTCCTCCGGTAAACGGGAGTTGCATAATCTCATAGTCATAGGAACATGTATAAGTCATGAAGAAACCAATAGCAACATACTAAACGATCGGGTGCTAAGCTAATGGAATGGGTCATGTCAATGAGATCATTCAACTAATGATGTGATCCCGTTAATCAAATAACAACTCTTTGTCTATGGTTAGGAAACACAACCATCTTTGATTAACGAGCTAGTCAAGTAGAGGCATACTAGTGACACTTTGCTTGTCTATGTATTCACACATGTATTATGTTTCCGGTTAATACAATTCTAGCATGAATCATAAACATTTATCATGATATAAGCAAATAAATAATAACTTTATTATTGCCTCTAGGGCATATTTCCTTCAGTCTCCCACTTGCACTAGAGTCAATAATCTAGATTACACATTAATGATTCTAACACCCATGGAGCCTTGGTGCTTATCATGTTTTGCTCGTGGAAGAGGCTTAGTCAACGGGTCTGCTACATTCAGATCCGTATGTATCTTGCAAATCTCTATGTCTCCCACCTGGACTAGATCCCGGATGGAATTGAAGCGTCTCTTGATGTGCTTGGTTCTTTTGTGAAATCTGGATTCCTTTGCTAAGGCAATTGCACCAGTATTGTCACAAAAGATTTTCATTGGACCCGATGCACTAGGTATGACACCTAGATCGGATATGAACTCCTTCATCCAGACTCCTTCGTTTGCTGCTTCCGAAGCAGCTATGTACTCCGCTTCACATGTAGATCCCGCCACGACGCTTTGTTTAGAACTGCACCAACTGACAGCTCCACCGTTTAATGTAAACACGTATCCGGTTTGCGATTTAGAATCGTCCGGATCAGTGTCAAAGCTTGCATCAACGTAACCGTTTACGATGAGCTCTTTGTCACCTCCATATACGAGAAACATATCCTTAGTCCTTTTTAGGTACTTCAGGATGTTCTTGACTGTTGTCCAGTGATCCACTCCAGGATTACTTTGGTACCTCCCTGCTAAACTTATAGCAAGATACACATCAGGTCTGGTACATAACATTGCATACATGATAGAGCCTATGGCTGAAGCATAGGGAACATCTTTCATTTTCTCTCTATCTTCTGCAGTGGTCGGGCATTGAGTCTTACTCAACTTCACACCTTGTAACACAGGCAAGAACCCTTTCTTTGCTTAATCCATTTTGAACTTCTTCAAAACTTTGTCAAGGTATGTGCTTTGTGAAAGTCCAATTAAGCGTCTTGATCTATCTCTATAGATCTTAATGCCCAATATGTAAGCAGCTTCACCGAGGTCTTTCATTGAAAAACTCTTATTCAAGTATCCCTTTATGCTATCCAGAAATTCTATATCATTTCCAATCAGTAATATGTCATCCAGATACAATATCAGAAATGCTACAGAGCTCCCACTCACTTTCTTGTAAATACAGGCTTCTCCGAAAGTCTGTATAAAACCAAATGCTTTGATCACACTATCAAAATGTTTATTCCAACTCCGAGAGGCTTGCACCAGTCCATAAATGGATCGCTGGAGCTTGCACACTTTGTCAGCTCCTTTTGGATCGACAAGACCTTCCGGTTGCATCATATACAACTCTTCTTCCAGAAATCCATTCAGGAATACACTTTTTACATCCATCTGCCAAATTTCATAATCATAAAATGCGGCAATTGCTAACATGATTCGGACAGACTTAAGCATCGCTACGGGTGAGAAGGTCTCATCGTAGTCAACCCCTTGAGCTTGCCGAAACCCTTTTGCGACAAGTCGAGCTTTGTAGACAGTAATATTACCGTCAGCGTCAGTCTTCTTCTTGAAGATCCATTTATTCTCAATTGCTTGCCGATCATCGGGCAAGTCAACCAAAGTCCATACTTTGTTCTCATACATGGATCCCATCTCAGATTTCATGGCTTCAAGCCATTTTGCGGAATCTGGGCTCACCATCGCTTCTTCATAGTTCGTAGGTTCATCATGATCTAGTAGCATGACTTCCAAAATAGGATTACCGTACCACTCTGGTGCGGATCTTACTCTGGTTGATCTACGAGGCTCAGTAGTAACTTGATCTGAAATTTCATGACCATCATCATTAAATTCCTCACTAATTGGTGTAGGTATCACAGAAACCGGTTTCTGTGATGAACTACTTTCCAATAAGGGAGCAGGTACAGTTACCTCATCAAGTTCTACTTTCCTCCCACTCACTTCTTTCGAGAGAAAATCCTTCTCTAGAAAGGATCCATTCTTAGCAACGAATGTCTTGCCTTCGGATCTGTGATAGAAGGTGTACCCAACAGTCTCCTTTGGGTATCCTATGAAGACACATTTCTCTGATTTGGGTTCGAGCTTATCAGGTTGAAGTTTTTTCACATAAGCATCGCAGCCCCAAACTTTAAGAAACGACAACTTTGGTTTCTTACCAAACCATAGTTCATAAGGCGTTGTCTCAATGGATTTCGATGGTGCCCTATTTAACATGAATGCGGCCGTCTCTAAAGCATAACCCCAAAACGATAGCGGTAAATCAGTAAGAGACATCATAGATCGCACCATATCTAGTAAAGTACGATTACGACGTTCGGACACACCATTACGCTGTGGTGTTCCAGGTGGCGTGAGTTGCGAAACTATTCCGCATTGTTTCAAATGTACACCAAACTCGTAACTCAAATATTCTCCTCCACGATCAGATCGTAGAAACTTTATTTTCTTGTTACGATGATTTTCTACTTCACTCTGAAATTCTTTGAACTTTTCAAATGTTTCAGACTTATGTTTCATTAAATAGATATACCCATATCTGCTTAAATCATCTGTGAAGGTGAGAAAATAACGATATCCGCCACGAGCCTCAACATTCATCGGACCACATACATCTGTATGTATGATTTCCAACAAATCTGTTGCTCTCTCCATAGTACCGGAGAACGGCGTTTTAGTCATCTTGCCCACGAGGCACGGTTGCAAGTACCAAGTGATTCATAATCAAGTGGTTCCAAAAGTCCATCAGTATGGAGTTTCTTCATGCGCTTTACACCGATATGACCAAAACGGCGGTGCCACAAATAAGTTGCACTATCATTATCAACTCTGCATCTTTTGGCTTCAACATTATGAATATGTGTATCACTACTATCGAGATTCATCAAAAATAGACCACTCTTCAAGTGTGCATGACCATAAAAGATATTACTCATATAAATAGAACAACCATTATTCTCTGATTTAAATGAATAACCGTCTCGCATCAAACAAGATCCAGATATAATGTTCATGCTCAACGCTAGCACCAAATAACAATTATTTAGGTCTAATATTAATCCCGGAGGTAGATGTAGAGGTAGCGTGCCGACCGCGATCACATCGACTTTGGAACCATTTCCCACGCGCATCGTCACCTCGTCCTTTGCCAGTGTTCGCTTAATCCGTAGTCCCTGTTTCGAGTTGCAAATATTAGCAACAGAACCAGTATCAAATACCCAGGTGCTACTGCGAGCTCTAGTAAGGTACACATCAATAACATGTATATCACATATACCTTTGTTCACCTTGCCATCCTTCTTATCCGCCAAATACTTGGGGCAGTTCCGCTTCCAGTGACCAGTCTGCTTGCAGTAGAAGCACTCAGTTTCAGGCTTAGGTCCAGACTTGGGTTTCTTCTCTTGAGCAGCAACTTGCTTGCTGTTCTTCTTGAAGTTCCCCTTCTTCTTCCCTTTGCCCTTTTTCTTGAAATTAGTGGTCTTGTTGACCATCAACACTTGATGCTCCTTTTTGATTTCTACCTCCACAGCTTTCAGCATTGCGAAGAGCTCGGGAATAGTCTTATTCATCCCTTGCATATTATAGTTCATCACGAAGCTCTTGTAGCTTGGTGGCAGTGATTGGAGAATTCTGTCAATGACGCAATCATCTGGAAGATTAACTCCCATCTGAATCAAGTGATTATTATACCCAGACATTCTGAGTATATGCTCACTGACAGAACTGTTCTCCTCCATCTTGCAGCTATAGAACTTAATGGAGACTTCATATCTCTCAATCCGGGCATTTGCTTGAAATATTAACTTCAACTCCTGGAACATCTCATATGCTCCATGATGTTCAAAACATCGTTGAAGTCCCGATTCTAAGCCGTAAAGCATGGCACACTGAACTATCGAGTAGTCATCAGCTTTGCTCTGCCAGACGTTCATAACATCTGGTGTTGCTCCAGCAGCAGGCCTGGCACCCAGTGGTGCTTCCAGGACGTAATTCTTCTGTGCAGCAATGAGGATAATCCTCAAGTTACGGACCCAGTCCGTGTAATTGCTACCATCATCTTTCAACTTTGCTTTCTCAAGGAACGCATTAAAATTCAACGGAACAACAACACGGGCCATCTATCTACAATCAAACATACATAAGCAAGATACTATCAGGTACTAAGTTCATGATAAATTTAAGTTCAATTAATCATATTACTTAAGAACTCCCACTTAGATAGACATCCCTCTAATCCTCTAAGTGATCACGTGATCCAAATCAACTAAACCATAACCGATCATCACGTGAAATGGATTAGTTTTCAATGGTGAACATCATTATGTTGATCATATCTACTATATGATTCACGCTCGACCTTTCGGTCTCCGTGTTCCGAGGCCATATTTGCATATGCTAGGCTCGTCAAGTTTAACCTGAGTATTCTGCGTGTGCAAAAACTGGCTTGCACCCGTTGTAGATGGATGTAGAGCTTATCACACCCGATCATCACGTGGTGTCTGGGCACGACGAACTTTGGCAATGGTGCATACTCAGGGAGAACACTTCTTGATAATTTAGTGAGAGATCATCTTATAATGCTACCGTCAATCAAAGCAAGATAAGATGCATAAAAGATAAACATCACATGCAATCAATATAAGTGATATGATATGGCCATCATCATCTTGTGCTTGTGATCTCCATCTCCAAAGCACCGTCATGATCACCATCGTCACCGGCGCGACACCTTGATCTCCATCGTAGCATCGTTGTCGTCTCGCCAATCTTATGCTTCCACGACTATCGTTACCGCTTAGTGATAAAGTAAAGCATTACAGCGCGATTGCATTGCATACAATAAAGCGACAACCATATGGCTCCTGCCAGTTGCCGATAACTCGGTTACAAAACATGATCATATCATACAATAAAATTTAGCATCATGTCTTGACCATATCACATCACAACACGCCCTACCAAAACAAGTTAGACGTCCTCTACTTTGTTTGTTGCAAGTTTTACGTGGCTGCTACGGGCTTAAGAAAGAACCAATCTTACCTACGCATCAAAACCACAACGATAGTTTGTCAAGTTGATGCCGTTTTAACCTTCGCAAGGACCGGGCGTAGCCACACTCGGTTCAACTAAAGTTGGAGAAACAGTCACCCGCAAGCCACCTATGTGCAAAGCACGTCGGGAGAACCGGTCTCGCGTAAGCGTACGCGTAATGTCAGTCCGGGCCGCTTCATCCAACAATACCGCCGAACCAAAGTATGACATGCTGGTAGGCAATATGACTTATATCGCCCACAAATCACTTGTGTTCTACTCGTGCATATAACATCAAATCATAAAACCTGGCTCTGATACCACTGTTGGGGAATGTAGTAATTTCAAAAAAAATCCTACGTACACGCAAGATCATGGTGATGCATAGCAACGAGAGGGGAGAGTGTTGTCTACGTACCCTCATAGACCGAAGCGGAAGCATTGACGCAACATAGAGGAAGTAGTCGTACGTCTTCCCGGTCCAACCGATCCAAGCACCGTTACTCCGGCACCTCCGAGTTCTGGACACACGTACAGCTCGATGACACAACCTAGGCTCCGATCCAGCAAAGCTTCGGGGAGGAGTTTCGTCAGCACGACGGCGTGATGACGATCTTGATGTTTAACCGTCGCAGGGCTTCACCTAAGCACCGCTACAATATGATCGAGGTGTAATATCATGGAGGGGGGCACCGCACACGGCTAAGGAACGATCACGAAGATCAACTTGTGTGTCCTAGGGTGCCCCCTTGCCCCCGTATATAAAGGAGCCAAGGGGGGGGGGGTGTGGCCGGCCCTAGTAGGAGGCGCGCAGGAGGAGTCCTACTCCTACCAGGAGTAGGACTCCCCTCCCTTTCCTTGTCCAAGTAGGAGAGGGGGAAGGAAGGGAGAGAGGAGAGGAAGGAAAGGGGGGGCGCCGCCCCTCCCTCCTTGTCCAATTCGGACTAGGGGGAGAGGGGGCGCACGGCCTGGCCTGGCTGCCTTTCCTCTTCTCCACTTTAGGCCCATGAGGCCCATTAACCCCCCGGGGGGTTCCGGTAACCCCCCGGTTCTCCGGTTTTATTCGAAACTTCCCCAGAACACTTCCGGTGTCCGAATATAGCCGTCCAATATATCAATCTTTATGTCTTGACCATTTCGAGACTCCTCATTATGTCCGTGATCATATCCGGGACTCCAAACAACCTTCGGTACATCAAAATACATAAACTCATAATGAAACTGTCATCATAACTTTAAGCGTGCGGACCCTACGGTTCGAGAACAATGTAGACATGACCGAGACACATCTCCGGTCAATAACCAATAGCAGGACCTGGATACCCATATTGGCTCCTACATATTCTACGAAGATCTTTATCGGTCAGACCGCATAACTACATACGTTGTTCCCTTTGTCATCGGTATGTTACTTGCCCGAGATTCGATCGTCGGTATCCAATACCTAGTTCAATCTCGTTACCGGCAAGTCTCTTTACTTGTTCCGTAATACATCATCTCACAACTAACACATTAGTTGCAATGCTTGCAAGGCTTATGTGATGTGTATTACCGAGAGGGCCCAGAGATACCTCTCTGTCAAACGGAGTGACAAATCCTAATCTCGAAATACGCCAACCCAACATGTACCTTTGGAGACACCTGTAGAGCTCCTTTATAATCACCCAGTTACATTGTGACGTTTGGTAGCACACAAAGTGTTCCTCCGATAAACGGGAGTTGCATAATCTCATAGTCATAGGAACATGTATAAGTCATGAAGAAAGCAATAGCAACATACTAAACGATCGGGTGCTAAGCTAATGGAATGGGTCATGTCAATGAGATCATTCAACTAATGATGTGATCCCGTTAATCAAATAACAACTCTTTGTCTATGGTTAGGAAACACAACCATCTTTGATTAACGAGCTAGTCAAGTAGAGGCATACTAGTGACACTTTGTTTGTCTATGTATTCACACATGTATTATGTTTCCGGTTAATACAATTCTAGCATGAATAATAAACATTTATCATGATATAAGGAAATAAATAATAACTTTATTATTGCCTCTAGGGCATATTTCCTTCAGTTACTATGGAAATTTATCCTTTGAGGGGCTTGTTCGGGGTATCTTCACCCCGACCAGTAGAGCAAAGAGTTGCTCCTCAACCTACTGAACCTACTGAAAATGAAAATGACTTCTTTCGAATTCCTTCGAGTATGATAGAAAAACCGCTAGCTAATCCCTTTTTAGGAGATGGAACAAAACATCCTAATGAGCATCTAATATATGTGGATGAGGTTTGTGGACTATTTAAGCTTGCAGGTGTACCCGGAGATGTTGTTAAGAAGAAGGTCTTCCCTTTATCTTTGAATGGAGACGCATCGACCTGGTATAGGCTATGTGATGATATGGGGTCTTGGAATTACAAACGATTGAAATTCAAATTTCATCAAAAGTTTTATCCTATGCATCTTGTTCATCGTGATCGCAATTACATATATAATTTTTGGCCTCGCGAAGGAGAAAGCATCGCTCAAGCTTGGGGGAGGCTTAAATCAATGTTATATTCATGCCCCAATCATGAGCTCTCAAGAAAAATGATTATTCAAAATTTTTATGCTCGGCTTTCTTATAACAATCGCACCATGCTTGATAATTCTTGTGTTGGCTCTTTTTTGATGAAGACTATTGAATTCATATGGGATTTATTGGAAAGAATTAAACGCTACTATGAAGATTGGGACCTCGACAAAGGTAAGGAGTCAGGTATAACACCTAGTTTTGATTGTGTTAAATCTTTTATGGATACCGATATTTTCCATAAACTTAGCACTAAATATGGACTTGACTCTGACATAGTATAGCTTCTTTCTGTGAATCTTTTGCTACTTATGTTGATCTCCCCAAGGAGAAGTGGTTTAAATATCATCCTCCCATAGAAGTAAAAGTAGCTGCACCTATTAAAGTTGAAGAAAAGATTGTCACTTATAATGATCCTATTGTTCCTACTTCTTATGTTGAGAAACCACATTTCCCTGTTAGGATAAAGGATCATGCTAAAGCTTCAATTGTAGTTCGTAAAAGCAATATTAAAACATATACACCTCCTGAGTAAGTTAAAGTTGAACCTAATGTTGCTATTGTTAAAGATCTCTTGTCTGATAATATTGATGGGCATGTTATTTATTTCTATGATGAAACTGCTAGAATTGCTAAACCCTATGCTAAAGATAAACCTAGACCTGTGGTAGGCATGCCTGTTGTTTTTGTTAAAATAGGAGATCATTGTTATCATGGCTTATGTGATATGGGTGCTAGTGCTAGTGCAATACCTTATTCCTTATACAAAGAAGTTATGCATGATATTGCACCTACCGAGATGGAAGATATTGATGTCACAATTAAACTTGCCAATAGATACTATTTCACCAATGGGAATTGTTAGAGATGTTGAAGTCTTGTGTGGGAAAACTAAATATCCTGTTGATTTTCTTGTTCTTGGTTCCCCACAAGATAGCTTTTGTCCCATTATATTTGGCAGACCCTTCTTGAACACTATTAATGCTACCATAGATTGCAAAAGGGATGTTGTTACTGTCGGTTTAGATGATATGACTCATGAATTTAATTTCTCTAAATTTAGTAGACAACACCGTGAAGAAGAATTACCTAGTAAGGATGAAATTATTGGTCTTGCTTCTATTGCCGTACCTCCTAGTGATCCCTTAGAACATTATTTGCTAGACCATGAAAATGATATGTTTATGAATGAAAGAAGGGAAATAGATGAAGTATTCTTTAAACAGGAACCTATTCTGAAAAACAATTTACCTGTTGAAATCCTAGGGGATCCTCCTCCACCCAAGGGTGATCCCGTGTTTGAGCTTAAACCGTTACCTGATACTCTTAAATATGCTTATCTTGATGAGAAAAAGTTATATCCTGTTATTATTAGTGCTAACCTTTCAGAGCATGAAGAAGAGAGATTATTGGAAACTCTGAAGAAGCACCGTGCTGCTATTGGGTATATTCTTGATGATCTTAAGGGCATTAGCCCGACTCTATGTCAACATAAAATTAATTTGGAAGAAGATTATAAACCAGTTCGTGATCATCAACGCCGGCTAAATCCTAAAATGAAAGAAGTGGTAAGAAAGGAAATACTAAAGCTCCTTGAGGCAGGTATAATCTATCCCGTTGCTGATAGTCATTGGGTTAGTCATGTCCATTGTGTCCCTAAGAACAGATGTATTACTGTCGTTCCTAATGATAAAGATGAATTGATTCCTCAAAGAATTATTACATGTTATAGGATGGTAATTGATTTCCGCAAATTAAATAAGGCAACTAAAAAGGATCATTACCCCTTACCTTTTATCGATCAAATGTAGAAAGATTATCCAAACACACACATTTTTGCTTTCTAGATGGTTATTCTGGTTTCTCTCAAATACATGTGTCATCCAAAGATCAATCAAAGACTACTTTTATATGCCCTTTTGGTACTTTTGCTTATATACGTATGCCTTTTGGTTTATGTAATGCACCTGGTACCTTTCAAAGATGCATGATGGCTATATTATCTGACTTTTGTGAAAAATTTGTGAGGTTTTCATGGACGATTTTTCCGTCTATGGGTCTTCTTTTGATGATTTATTAAGCAACCTTGATCGAGTTTTGCATAGATGCAAAGAAACTAATCTTATCTTGAATTGGGAAAAGTGCCACTTTATGGTTAATGAAGGTATTGTCTTGGGGCATAAAGTTTCTGAAAGAGGTATTGAAGTGGATAAAGCCAAGGTTGATGCTATTGAAAAGATGCCATGTCCCAAGGACATCAAAGGTATAAGAAGTTTCCTTGGTCATGCCGGATTTTATAGGAGGTTCATTAAGGACTTCTCAAAAATTGCTCGGCCTCTGACTAATTTATTACAAAAAGATATACCATTTGTTTTTGATGATGATTGTGTAGAAGCATTTGAAATACTTAAGAAAGCATTGATTTCTGCACCTATTGTTCAGCCACCTGATTGGAATTTACCCTTTGAAATTATGTGTGATGCCAGTGAATATGATGTAGGTGCTGTTCTAGGGCAAAGAGTTGATAAGAAATTAAATGTTATTCAATATGCTAGTAAAACCCTAGACAATGCTCAAAGAAATTATGCTACCACTGAAAAAGAATTCTTAGCAGTTGTATTTGCTTGTGATAAGGTCAGACCTTATATTGTTGATTCTAAAGTAACTATTCACACTTATCACACTGCTATTAAATATCTCATGGAAAATAAAGATGCTAAACCTAGGCTTATTAGATGGGTTCTTTTGCTACAAGAATTTGACTTACATATTGTTGATAGAAAGGGAGCTGAGAACCCTGTTGTAGACAACTTGTCTAGGTTAGAGAATGTTCTTGATGACCTATTGATGATAGTTTTCCTGATGTCATAAACACTTCTCATACTACTCCATGGTATGCTGATTATGCTAATTACATTGTTGCTAAGTTTATACCACCTAGTTTCACATACTAGCAAAAGAAAAAGTTCTTCTATGATTTGAGGCATTACTTTTGGGATGACCCATCTCTTTATAAAGAAGGAGTAGATGGTGTTATTAGAGGTTGTGTACCTGACCATGAACAGGAACAGATCTTACGCAAGTGTCACTCCGAAGCTTATGGAGGACACCATGCTGGAGATAGGACTGCACATAAGGTATTGCAATCTGGTTTTTATTGGCCTACTCTCTTCAAGGATGCCTGTAAGTTTGTCTTATCTTGTGATGAATGTGAAAGAATTGATAATATTAGTAGACGTCAAGAAATGCCCATGAATTATTCACTTGTTATTGAACCATTTGATGTTTGGATCTTTGACTATATGGGACCCTTTCCTTCCTCTAATGGATATACACATATTTTAGTTGCTGTTGATTACGTTACTAAGTGGGTAGAAGCTATTCCAACTAGTACTGCCGATCATAACACTTCTATTAAAATGCTTAAAGAAGTTATTTTTCCAAGATTTGGAGTCCCTGAATATTTAATGACTGGTGGTGGTTCACATTTTATTCATGGTGCTTTCCGTAAAATGCTTGCTAAATATGATGTTAATCATAGAATTGCATCTCCTTATCACCCACAGTCTAGTGGTCAAGTAGAATTGAGTAATAGAGAGCTTAAATTAATTTTGCAAAAGACTATTAATACATGTAGAAAGAATTGGTCCAAGAAACTTGATGATGCATTATGGGCCTATAGAACTGCATATAAAAATCCTATGGGTATGTCTCAGTATAAAATTGTTTATGGAAAAGCATGTCACTTACCTCTCGAACTAGAACACAAGGCATATTGGGCTATTAAAGAACTCAATTATGATTTCAAACTTGCCGGTGAGAAGAGGTTATTTGATATTAGCTCACTTGATGAATGGAGAACCCAAGCCTATGAAAATGCCAAGTTGTTTAAAGACAAAGTTAAAAGATGGCATGACAAAAGGATACAAAAGCGTGAGTTTAATGTAGGTGATTATGTATTACTATACAACTCTCGTTTAAGATTTTTTGCAGGAAAACTTCTCTCTAAATGGGAAGGCCCTTACGTTATAGTGGAGGTCTATCGTTCCGGTGCCATAAAAATCAACAACTTCGAAGGCACAAATCCGAAGGTGGTGAACGGTCAAAGAATCAAACACTATATCTCAGGTAATCCCATAAATGTTGAAACCAATGTTATTGAAACCGTAACCCCGGAGGAATACATAAGGAACACTTTCCGGAATGTTTCAGACTCCAAAAAGGAATAGGTATGTGGTACAGTAAGTAAACCGACTCCAAAACAGTTTTTAAGGTAATATTTCTCCGCGTTGGAATATTTAGAAAAATAGAAAAATAAGAAGCAGTCCGGGAAGGACATGATGGCCCCACGAGGGTGGAGGGCGCGCCCCCTACCTCGTGGGCACCTCGTGTGCTCTCCGGACTCCGTTTTCATACACGACACGTATTTTGGTTGGTAAAAATTCATTATATAATCTCCCGGGGGTTTTGCCTCCTGTATCACGCAAATGTCTCTTGTCTTTGTTTTGAGCTGTCCTGCTGCAGACAGAGCAACATGTCGTCCCAGGATTCGGAAGGAGAAAGCTATGTGGCTGATTACCTTGCAGATCCTAAGGTCTATGGGGATGTGGAGCATTGCGGTTGGACTACAAAAGAAGAAGAGGACTATGAACCCAAGGGAAAGGAGGAGACGAGCTCAGATGAAGATGAAGTCCCACTACCTTAACCTGGGGACATGCATGTGGAGTTCAAAAAGTCAATCCTCCTAGATAGGGAAAAGAAACCTAAGATCGAGTTTATCCCTTTTCGCCTCTTGCAGGAAAACAAGCAGGAACTATGCAAAAAGATACTGAGCCTGGAGGAGGAGATTGAGGACCTAAGGGACCAAAATTCTGTCCTCAAGTGCAAATTAAGTAAGAAGCCTACGCCATCAACAAAACCATCACCTTCTTCACCAACAAAGAAGAACTGAGCAGTGAGTATGGGCACTCCACTTGGCAACTGCCAAGCTTGGGGGAGTGCCCCGGTATCGTATCACCATCACTTTCATCTCTACCGTTTTCTTAGTTCGATCCCTTTGGTAATATCTTGATCTAGTAGAATAAAAGTTCTTAGTATGATCTAGTTGTGAGTTTTGCTTTATTATCCTTCTATGTAATCGAGTCCGTGAGCTATATATAATAAAGATTAGTCTTGAGTCAAGGGCTTTATTATTTTTCCATGATCCTAAGTGAATAAAAGAAAAGAGAAAGAAATAAAAAGAAACAAAGAGATCATATGGATCTTATGGAGAGTAATGAGCTCACATAGAAAAAAGGGGTATGATGAATAAAAGTTGTTGAGAGTTGACAAACATAGTTTTGGTCATCGTTGCAATTAATAGGAAGTAATAAAGAAAGAGAGGTCTTCACATATAGATACACTATCTTGGACATCTTTTATGATTGTGAGCACTCATTAAAATATGACATGCTAAAGAGTTGACGTTGGACAAGGAAGACAACATAATGGGTTATGTTTTCTTACGTCTGAGATAAATTATATTGTCATGGATCATCCAACATGGTTGAGCTTTCCTTTCCCCCTCATGCTAGCCAAATTCATCGCACCAAGTAGAGATACTACTTGTGCTTCCAAATACCCTTAAACCAGTCTTGCCATGAGAGTCCACCATACCTACCTATGGATTGAGTAAGATCCTCCAAGTAAGTTGTCATCGGTGCAAGCAATAAAAATTGCTCTCTAAATATGTATGACTTATTAGTGTGGGAGAACATAAGCTTTATACGATCGTGTGATATGGAAGAAATAAAAGCGACAGACTGCATAATAAAGGTCCATATCACAAGTGGCAATATAAAGTGACGTTCTTTCGCATTAAGATTTTGTGCATCCAACCATAAAAGCGCATGACAACCTCTGCTTCCCTCTGCGAAGGGCCTATCTTTTACTTTTATCTCCTACCCTGCATAAGAGTCATGGTGATCTTGACCTTTCCTTTTTACATTTTATTCCTTTGCAAGCACAGTATGTTGGAAAGATCCTGGTATATATGGCTAATTGGATGTGGGTTTTCAAGAACTATTACTGTTGACATTACCCTCGAGGTAAGACGTTGGGAGGAAAAACTATAAGTCCCTATCTTTCTCTGTGTTCGATTAAAACTCCATACCCATAAGTATTGCGTGAGTGTCATGAATTGTGAAAGACTATATGATAGTTGAGTATGTGGACTTGCTGAAAAGCTCTTATATATTGACTCTTTCCTATGTTATGATAAATTGTAATTGCTCCAATGACTAAGATTATAGTTTGTTAGTTTTCAATGAAGTTTGCGATTCAAACTTGATATTGTGATTGAATTATTACTCTAGCGTAAGAAATCATATGACCAGAATTATATAAGTTGATGTTCTAAGAATGATCATGATGCCCTCATGTCCGTATTTTATTTTTATCGACACCTCTATCTCTAAACATGTGGACATATTTTTCGATTTCGGCTTTTCGCTTGAGGACAAGCGAGGTCTAAGCTTGGGGGCGTTGATACGTTTATTTTGCATCATGCTTTTATATCAATATTTATTGCATTATGGGCTGTTATTACACATTATGTCACAATACTTATGCCTATTCTCTCTTATTTTACAAGGTTTACATAAAGAGGGAGAATGCCGGCAGCTGGGATTCTGGGCTGGAAAAGGAGCAAATATTAGAGACCTATTTTGCACAGCTCCAAAAGTCTTGAAACTCCACGGAAGACGTTTTCCAAATATATAAAAAATACTGAGAGCAAGAACTTCACTAGGGGGGCCACACCCTGCCCACGAGGATGGGGCGCGCCCTACCCCCCTGGGCGCGCCCCCCTACCTCATGGGCCCCATGGTGGCCCTCCGGTGACCATCTTCCGCTATATGAAGTCTTTCGATGGGAAAAAATCATAAGCCATCTTCTCGGACGAAACTCCGCCGCCACGAGGCGGAACCTTGGTGGAACCAATCTAGGGCTCTGGCGGAGCTGTTCTGCCGGGGAAACTTCCCTCCCGGAGGGGGAAATCATCGCCATCGTCATCACCAACGCTCCTCTCATCGGGAGAGGGCAATCTCCTTCAACATCTTCATCAGCACCATCTCCTCTCAAAACCCTAGTTCATCTCTTGTATCCAATTCTTGTCTCCAAGTCCGGGATTGGTGCTAGTAGGTTGCTAGTAGTGTTAATTACTCCTTGTAGTTGATGCTAGTTGCTTTATTTGGTGGAAGATCATAAGTTCAGATCCTATATGCATATTAATACCCCTCTGATTATGAACATGTTTATGCTTTGTGAGTAGTTACTTTCGTTCCTGAGGACATGGGAGAAGTCTTGCTATCAGTAGTCATGTGAATTTGGTATTCGTTCGATATTTTGATGAGATCTATGTTGTCTCTCCTCTAGTGGTGTTATGTGAATGTCGACTACATGAAACTTCACTTTCTCCTTAACGAGGCCAAACATTATATATATAATTGCGATCACGATGAACAAGATGCATAGGATAAAACTTCTGATGAAATTCCAATTTCAATCATTTGTAGTTCCATGACCCCATATCATCACATATCCTATACCATGTCGATGCATCTCCCTTCAAAGATAAAGCGAAGACCTTCTTCTTAACAACATCTCCGGGTACACCTGCAAGCTTAAATAATCCACAAACCTCATCCACATATATTAGATGCTCATTAGGATGTTTTGTTCCATCTCCTAAAAAGGGATTAGCTAGCGGTTTTTCTATCATACTCGAAGGAATTTGAAAGAAGTCATTTTCATTTTCAGTAGGTTCAGTAGGTTGAGGAGCAACTCTTTGCTCTACTGGTCGGGGTGAAGATACCGCAAACAAGCCCCTCAGAGGATTACTTTCCATAGTAACAAGTGACAGTAAATTTTAGCACACTATATAAATTTTTCCTTACCAAATTCCACCTACCAAAGGCGCTTCACTCCCCGACAACGGCGCCAGAAAAGAGTCTTGATGACCCACAAGTATAGGGGATCTATCGTAGTCCTTTCGAACCCAACGAGGAGCAGAAGGAAATGATAAGCGGTTTCCAGCAAGGTATTCTCTGCAAGTACTGAAGTAAGTGGTAACAGATAGTTTTTGTGATAGGATAATTTGTAACGAGCAACAAGTAACAAAAGTAAATAAAGTGCAGAAAGGTGGCCCAATCCTTTTTGTAGCAAAGGACAAGCCTGGACAAACTCTTATATAGAGAAAAGCGCTCCCAAGGACACATGGGAATATCGTCAAGCTAGTTTTCATCACGTTCGTATGATTCGCGTTCTGTACTTTGATAATTTGGTATGTGGGTGGACCGGTGCTTGGGTACTATCCTTACTTGGACAAGTATCCCACTTATGATTAACCTCTATTGCAAGCATCCGCAACTACAACAAAAGTATTAAGGTAAATCTAACCATAGCATGAAACATATGGATCCAAATCAGCCCCTTACAAAGCAATGCATAAACTAGGGTTTAAGCTTCTATCACTCTTGCAACCATCATCTACTCATTACTTCCCAATGCCTTCCTCTAGGCCCAAATAATGGTGAAGTGTTATGTAGTCAACGTTCACATAACACCACTAGAGGAGAGACAACATACATCTCATCAAAATATCGAACGAATACCAAATTCACATGACTACTAATAGCAAGACTTCTCCCATGTCCTCAGGAACAAACGTAACTACTCACAAAGCATATTCATGTTCATAATCAGAGGGGTATTAATATGCATATAGGATCTGAACATATGATCTTCCACCAAATAAACCAACTAGCATCAACTACAAGGAGTAATTAACACTACTAGCAACCTACTAGCACCAATCCCGGACCTGAGGACAAGAATTGGATACAAGAGATGAACTAGGGTTTTGAGAGGAGATGGTGCTGATGAAGATGTTGATGGAGATTGCCCTCTCCCGATGAGAGGAGCATTGGTGATGACGATGGCGATGATTTCCCCCTCCCGGAGGGAAGTTTCCCCGGCAGAACAGCTCTGCCGGAGCCCTAGATTGGTTACGCCAAGGTTTCGCCTCGTGGCGGCGGAGTTTCGTCCGAGAAGATGGCTTATGATTTTTTCCCATCAAAAGACTTCATATAGCAGAAGATGATCATCAGAGGGCCACCAGGGGGCCCACGAGGTAGGGGGGCACGCCCAGGGGGTAGGGCGCGCCCCCACCCTCGTCGGCTGGTTGTGGCCCCCCTGGTGAACTTCTTGCGCTCAATATTTATTATATATTCTGAAATTGTCTTCCGTGAAGTTTGAGGACTTTTGGAGCTGTGCAGAATGGGTCTCTAATATTTGCTACTTTTCTAGCCCAGAATCCCAGTTGCCGGCATTCTCCCTCTTTATGCAAACCTTGTAAAATAAGAAAGAATAGGCATAAGTATTGTGACATAATGTGTAATAACAACCCATAATGCAATAAATATCAATATAAAAGCATGATGCAAAACGGACGTATCATGACGTTTGGTAGCACACAGAGTGTTCCTCCGGTAAACGGGAGTTGCATAATCTCATAGTCATAGGAACATGTATAAGTCAGGAAGAAAGCAATAGCAACATACTAAACGATCAAGTGCTAAGCTAACAGAAGGGGTCAAGTCAATGGCATCATTCTCTAATGATGTGATCCCGTTAATCAAATGACAACTCATGTCTATGGCTAGGAAACTTAACCATCTATGATTCAACGAGCTAGTCAAGTAGAGGCATACTAGTGACACTCTGTTTGTCTATGTATTCACACATGTATTATGTTTTTGGTTAATACAATTCTAGCATGAATAATAAACATTTATCATGAAATAAGGAAATAAATAATAACTTTATTATTGCCTCTAGGGCATATTTCCTTCATTTCCAAACCCAGACGTCAAGCTATGGGGGAGGAGCTAGCCAAGCTAATCGAGGCCATATTCATTAGAGAAATAAAACACCCGGACTGGCTAGCAAACTTGGTGATGGTGCCAAAGAAGGATAAATCCTGGCACCTGTGCGTCAATTTCAAAGACCTCAATAAGGCCCGCCCTAAGGATCCCTTCCCCCTCCCCGCATCGACCAGATCATTGATGCCACCGCAGGACACGACTCACTGTGCTTCCTCGTTGCATATACAGATACCATCAAATCAAAGTGAAGGAGTCCGATCAAGCCGCAACGACATTCATTACCCCATATGGGCCATTCTGCTTCAACACCATGCCCTTCGGGCTCAAAAATGCCGGGGCCACCTACCAATGCATGATTCAAACATGCCTGGAGAAATAGATCGACAAGACAGTTGAAGCATACGTGGACGACGTCGTCATTAAAACTAGGCACGTCGATTCACTAATAGACGATTTACGTCTCACATTCAACAACCTCCGTGCATATGACATCAAGCTCAATCCGGAAAAGTGTGTTTTTGGTGTCCCTGCTGGAAAGCTGCTGGGCTTCATCGTTTCCAATAGAGGAATTGAAGCAAATACAGCAAAAATCTGAGCTTTGTCACAATTGGCTACGCCAATGGACCTTAAACAGGTCCAAAAACTCACAGGATGCATGGCAGTCTAAGCTGCTTTATCTCCAGATTGGGAGAAAAGGCATTGCCACTATATCTGGCGCACCGATCACTTCGAGTGGACGGATGCGGCAACAGCCGGACTAGAAGAAATAAAAACCCTTCTCGCGAGCAACCCAATCCTGGCCGCGCGAACGTCGGAGAACCCATGTTATTATACATATCGGCAACACACCAGGTGGTGAGAACCATGCTCGTCGTTGAGCGAGATTAGGACGGACACAAATTCCCGCTTCAGAAGTCGGTATATTACATATACACTGTCCTCACACCATGCAAATCCCGGTACCCTCATTACCAAAAGATAGCATACGCGGTCTTCATGGCATCCTGGAAGCTAGGACACTACTTCCAAGAATGTTCCATCACAGTGGCTTCCGAAGTACCACTCAATGACATAATAAACAACCACAATGCTATGGGCCGGATAGCCAAATGGGCCATTGAGCTCCTTCCATTCGACATAACATACAAACTACGTCGAGCCATCAAATCCCAAGTACTGGTGGACTTCGTCGCCCAGTGGACAAAGGCCGAATTCCCTAAAGAGTACGACACATATTCCAACTGGGTTATGTATTTCGATGGTTCCAAAATGCTGGCAGGATTAGGAGCGGGCGTCATTTTAATGTCCCCCACTGGAGACGTAGTCCAGTACGTACTCCAAATATTATACACAGACTCCAAGAACGCGGCCGAATACAAGGCCTTATTGCATGGTCTCTGGATGGCTGTCTCCATGGGCATACAACACCTGGAAGTGCGCAAGGACTCAAACCTCGCAATATCTCAAATAAATGGAGATTTTGATGCCAAAGATCCGAAGATGGCGGATTATCGCAACGCCGTCCTAAAAATGTTGGCTCGGTTCGAGGGGCTCAAGTTTCATCACGTGGCTCGAGAAAGTAATCAAGCGGCAGACGTCCTTGCTCACATCAGTGCTAAGCATGACCCCGTCCCACCTAACATCTTTCTGGAAAGGCTTTTTAAGCCGTCCGTGGTGTGGAAAGGGGAGAGCGGCAACACCAGTCCGGATTCGAACACAACCCCAGATTCTGAACACAATGATATCATTGGGGGCTCAACCACTGAAATAACACCGTCGGCCCATCTCATCATGGAAGTCATTGCCCCATGGACCGAACCCTTCTTGGCCTACCTTAACAGAAGAGAACTCCCGGAGGATCAGAACGAAGCTCGCCGCATTGTCCGGCGTTCGAAGACCTACAAGGTTCATGACGGAGAGCTCTATAATAAAAGCGCTACCGAAGTTCTTCAAAGATGTATCTCCGAGGAAGAGGGGCGGCAACTCTTAGCTGAAATTCATGCCGGTCTCGGCGGTCACCACGCCGCAGCTCGGGCCCTTGTTAGCAAGGCCTTCCATACAGGTTTTTACTGGCCGACGGCCCGAGCGGATGCACATGACCTTGTCCAACGTTGTGTCAGATGCCAGATCTTCACCAACCAAAGCCATATGCCCCCACCGCTCTACAAATGGTCCCCATCACGTGGCCTTTCGCGGTCTGGGGGCTTGATATGGTCAGACCCCTTAAAGGAGGAAGCCACAAGAGAAAGTATCTGCTGGTCATGGTGGATAAATTCACTAAGTGGATAGAGGCCAAACCAGTTAAAACGGCCGAGGCGGGGCCAGTGATAGAATTCATATCCAGCGTGGTGCACCGTTATGGTGTTCCACACAGCATCATCACCGATAACGGCTCCAATTTCATAGCCGATGAGGTGAAAACTTGGTGTGCTAATCTGGGCATTTAAGCTCGATTATGCCTCTGTCTATCACCCGCAAACAAACGGTCAAGTCGAACGGGCCAATGGTCTTATTATGAGCGGCATCAAACCCTGACTAGTGCGGTCTTTGAGAGAATCGGACATGCACTGGGTTGAGGAGCTTGACTTCGTACTCTGGGGGCTGCGGACCACGCCCAACCACACTACTGGATATACACCTTTCTTCATGGTGTACGACGCGGAGGCTATGTTGCCCTGCGATATTATTCATGACTCGTCTCAAGTGTGCATGTACGAAGAGAGAGAGAGAGAGAGAGGCTGAGCTTGATCGACATGACAGCCTAGATGCCCAGGAGGATGAGCGTGATGTTGCAAAAGCCCGTTCCGCATTTTATCAACAACAGGCCCGCAGATATCAAAGCAGAGAAGTACGGGCCAAGACTTATAATGTTCGTGAACTCGTTCTATGCTTGCCGGAGAAGAAAAAGGACAAACTCAAGCCCAAGTGGGAAGGTCCCTTCATCATTGACGAAGTTCTCACTGGAGGAGCGTACCGCCTGCGTGCTGCATCAGACAATTGCCTAGAGCCGAACCCCTGGAACGCGGCCAGACTCTAAAGATTCTATGCCTAGCGCCGAACTATTTGTTCGTCTCCTTCTCCCTGTTGTTTCCTTTATTTTTCCTCTCTTTTCGTTCTTCCTTTTTTCTAAGCCTTAAAGCTTTCGCACAGCTAAAACGTGCACCTGTGATGTACACATCCTCGAACATGTACGTCCATTATACCTGGGGGCTTCCCGGACATAAGCTTATTCTTATTTTCCAAGCATCAAGCTCATCACATATGCGTTTTTCCCATATGTACCTTTTCTTCGCCATTATATGCATCAATATGACTTATGTTTTGGCCAACCTAGGTTGCCTGGCTCCTGTGCTTATGCCCTACGTTCCCGTTAGTTCAGCTAGGGCATAAAGGGAGCACCTCTGCGATTGTTACTGCCGGGTCATCCGGATGTGTACCTCAGACTAGGTGAAGCCGAAAGCTAGCGTTCTTAAGGGAATATTTGGTTGATGGATTAAAGATGTTTTTGCATTCACCCCATGGTGAACCCCCAGATGTTACGTGTACTATATTTTTTCCAATCACAGTTCGGACATGCATTTTAACGCATGCACACCCCGGGAAAGGAACCCTTAACGGAACTATTCTCTCTGGAAGATGTTTCTTACAATCATAATGTAATATAACATAACTATCCGGATACAACTTATCTGTTCAAGCAACTATGACCCCTACGCCTGGTTTCCACGCATACCCCGGTCTATTTTACCGCTCAGGTATTCGGAAACACTCAGCACCTTCGGGTTCAGAGGTCGAAGCGAAAAGGTCTTCCATGACAATCGTTTTACAATTCAGCTAGAGTTACATATGTCAAGGAAAGTACATAGTCACTTGGACTCAAAAATTTCCTCCTCTATACCGTCCAGCAGGCTGTCTAACTTACAATCCTGCTGGGAATACTTGGCAGCTACTTCTACTTGGTCATATACCAAATTAATGGGAACTTCTTTCCCATCTGACCCTAGAGGTACGACCCGAGCCATATGATTCAGATCAAGGTTGGTATACCGTGTTTTCACCATGGCCCAGGTGAGGGAGTCCTGGATTAGGGGGTATCCGGACAGCCGGACTATATCCTTCGGCCGGACGGTTGGACTATGAAGATACAAGATTGAAGACTTCGTCCCGTGTCCGGATGGGACTGGAAGGCAAGCTTGGCAGTACGGATATGTAGATCTCCTTCCTTGTAACTGACTCTGTGTAACCCTAGCCCCCTCCAGTGTCTATATAAACTGGAGGGTTTAGTCCATAGGACCAAGAACAACAATCATACCATAGGCTAGCTTCTAGGGTTTAGCCTCTCTGATCTCGTGGTAGATTAACTCTTGTATTACTCATATTATCAAGAACAATCAAGCAGGACGTAGGGTATTACCTCCATCAAGAGGGCCCGAACCTGGGTAAACATCGTGTCCCCTGCCTCCTGTTACCATCTGCCTTAGATGCACAGTTCGGGACCCCCTACCCGAGATCCGCCGGTTTTGACACCGACATTGGTGCTTTCATTGAGAGTTCCTCTGTGTCGTCATCGTTAGGCTGGATGGCCCCTTCAATCATCGATAGCGATGTAGTCCAGGGTGAGACTTTCCTCCCCGGACAGATCTTTGTATTCGGCGGCTCCGCACTGCGGGCCAACTCGCTTGGCCATCTAGAGCAGATCGAGAGTTACGCCCCTGGCCACCAGGTCAGTTTTGGAAGCATAAACCACACGGCCGACATCCACGGAGACTTGATCTTCGGCAGTTTCGAGCCCTTGCCGAGTGCGCTGCACGGTCACGATGAGCATGATTTAGCTCTACCATCGGACAGTGTTCGGGAGATCGCACCGGCGACCGTTCCGACCCTCAATTCGGAGCCCATTGCGCCATCCAAGCATGGGTGGATAGACCCCGTCACGGAGGCTGCATCTTCAGCGGCGATCGAGCCAAATACCGACCTTACCCTTCACGCGAGCCGTGATGACGAACTATCGGACTCTTCCCTGGCCACGGACTCGGAACCGCCTGCGCCCGTGCCTATCGAATCCGACTGGGCGCCGATCATAGAGTCCACCTCCGCGGATATCTTTCAGCACTCGCCCTTCGGTGACATACTGAATTCATTAAAGTCTCTCTCCTTGTCAGGAGAGTCCTGGCCGAACTATGTCCAGCAGGATTGGGATGCGGAGGATGAAGAAATTCGCCGCCCACCCACCACCCACTTAGTAGCCACTATCGACGATTTGACCGACATGCTCGACTTCGACTCCGAACACATCGACGGTATGGACGATGATGCAGGAGACGAACAGGAGCCACTGCCCACAGGGCACTGGACGCCCACTTCATCATATGATGTATACACGATGGACACACCCAAAGAAAATGACGACGAGGAATGGAAGGACGCAGCGAAGGATCGATCCCTCGAGAAGCATTCAAAGCGGTGGCGTAAGCGCCACTCCAAATCCCGCCTCGGCAGAAACAACGATCATATAGACCCAGCGATAGAGCAGGGTGAGCCAGCGGACGACGAACACAACATTGAACCACCGTCCGACCACGGCAACACGGAGAATCAAACCGAACAACCCGTCTCCGGAGAAGATAGCAGTCCGGATGACATCACATCGGACAGGCACCCAGAGCAATAGAATCCCCATCAAAGGCTTGTTGCCACTGCGAGGAGTCTGAAAAAGCAGAAGCAAAGGCTCAGGGCTGCACAAGACATACTCAGAATTAGATGGAGTAAAGTACTCAACACCGTAGCAAAGTACGGTGGCAGTAGCCACGCAAAGAGCTACCCGAAGCGAAAGCTGCTACCTGAATTCAATGATGAGGCCTTAGAGCCCCCGCAATCAAAAAACAAAACAACCATCCAGTCGGATAGACGACCTCGTGGCCAACATAGAGTGGCAAACGACGCCGCACACAAGACAGTAAGCGATCCACGTGAGGACGGGCATCAAAAGGACGGCGCAACCAGATCCATCTACGGGCCAAGCAAGCGCGCTCCAGCAAGCAATGCAACACAACAAAAATCTGAACACCATGGTACACCCAAATACAGGGGTGCCGCACACCCCCTATGTTTCACCTATGAGGTGCTAGACCATGGATTTCCAGAGGGATTCAAACCCGTAAACATAGAGGCGTACGGCGAAACGACAGACCCTGGGGTCTGGATTGAGGACTACATCCTCCATATCCACATGGCTCGAGGAGACAATCTCCATGCCATCAAGTACTTACCCCTCAAGCTCAAAGGACCAGCTTGGCACTGGCTTAAAAGCCTCCCCAAAACTCCATCGGAAGCTGGGAAGAGCTCGAGGACGCTTTTCGGGCAAATTTTCAAGGGACCTATGTCCGACCACCGGATGCAGACGATTTAAGTCATATAACTCAACAGCCCGGAGAGTCAGCCCGAAAGCTTTGGAACAGGTTTCTCACTAAAAAGAACCAAATAGTCGACTGTCCGGACGCCGAATCCTTAGCAACTTTCAAGCACAACATTTGAGACGAATGGCTTGCCAGACACCTCGGCCAAGAAAAGCCGAGAACAATGGCAGCATTAACAAGCCTCATCACCCGCTTTTACGCGGACGAGGACAGCTGGCTGGCCCGATGTAGCACCAGTGATCCAATTACATCCGAAGTCAGGGACGGAAACGGGAAGCCACGACGCAGCAAAAACAATCGCCGGAATAAAGAAGACAGCCCGAAGAGCACGGCGATAAACGCCGTATTCAGAAGCTCTCGGCCAGGTCAGCAAAAGCTGCCCTCCAAAGGCAACAGAGACGAACTGTCCAGCCTACACAAGATTCTGGACAAAATATGTCAGATCCACAACACCCTCGATAAACCTGCAAATCATACCCATAGAGAATGTTGGGTCTTCAAGCAGTCCGGCAAGCTCAACGCCGAACACAAGGGGCAGGATACACCAAGCGAAGACGAGGACGAGCCTCGCAAGGAAAGCAATGGGGAACAGAAGAAATTCCCACCAGAAGTCAAAACAATAAACGTGTTACACGTGATTAAGGGGAGAAACAAAGCGGCACTCCTAGAGACACATGCCCCAGGGCCTATCACCGCGGAGTTCTGCCACTGGTCGTCCCAACCGATCACCTTTGACCATCGGGACTACTCGGCAAGTATCCGGCATGCAGGATGGGCTGCCGTGGTGTTAGACCCAATAATTGACGGATACCGCTTCACACGAGTCCTGATGGACGGCGGCAGTAGTTTAAACCTGATATATCAGGACACCGTCCGCAAAATGGGGATAGACCCAACAAAAATCAGCCATAGCAATACTACCTTTAAAGGAGTAACGCCAGGCCCAGAAGCCCATTGCGTGGGATCCCTGCTACTAGAGGTTATATTCGGCTTTCCCGATAACTTCCGCAGCGAAAAGTTAACCTTCCACATCGCTCCATTCCAAAGTGGCTATAAAGCACTACTCGGACGCGAAGCTTTCGCTCGCTTTAACGCAATATCGCATTACGCTTACCTCATTCTCAAGATGCCTGGTCCACGTGGCATCATGTGATAGCCTGGCTTATTAGGGATGGTAGACTACTCATATCAATAAGGAATTCCTTCTTTTCCGGGAGCCCATTCGGACAGAACTTCAAAGTTAAGCGTGCTCAGCTTGGAGTAGTGTCAGGATGGGTGACCGACCAGGAAGTTGCTTCCGGGTGCGCATGAGTGAGGACAAAGTGCGCAGAAAAGACTAGTATTGATCTGTGGGGCCAGTCTATATCCCGCCAGGAGTAACGACCACCGGCGGGTGTGTGCGGGGCGTTACAAGTTGGTATCAGAGCCGACCCTCGCGGTTACACGGATGGTTGCGGACAGGTGCGTGGTCATGTTGTTCATGACGTTTGTGACCCGTCGTGGCACCCGACATGGCACATGTACCAGCCTGGAAGCACAGACGGTTGTGCCAAGAGGGAACGTTCTTGTGGCCCGACGAGGACGCTGGTTCCTCTGAGTGGGGGTGTATGTGATAGCCTGGCTTATTAGGGATGGTAGACTACTCATATCAATAAGGAATTCCTTCTTTTCCGGGAGCCCATTCGGACAGAACTTCAAAGTTAAGCGTGCTCAGCTTGGAGTAGTGTCAGGATGGGTGACCGACCGGGAAGTTGCTTCCGGGTGCGCATGAGTGAGGACAAAGTGCGCAGAAAAGACTAGTATTGATCTATGGGGCCAGTCTATATCCCGCCAGGAGTAACGACCACCGGCGGGTGTGTCCGGGGCGTTAACATCATTACAGTAAATGGAAATATTGAGCGCTCCTTGTGCGCGGAAGACCGTGCGGCTGCCTTGGCAGCCGCACACTAAACGGCCTCACCAACTAGAGCATCTGACAGGTCGTTAAGACCACGGATGCGGTTAGACGAGTCCGGTGTAGCTATATATAATTGATACAGGTTTGATGGCTATACCCCTATAACAATACAAGGGGCTCAACGCGTGTAAACAAGTGACAAATAGGCTCAACTTTACTCATCTTGAACTGTACATGGTTTATTTAGTATAACCTACCTTTTGCACGACAACTTTTCAGCTAAGTTCCTCTCTTTTACAGATGACCATTGTGCTACACCCGTCCAGGATACGACACAATGGAGATACATGCGCAGACATGCAGTAGGGACCCGTTCCAAGGATTCTTTTTAGATTAAGACCATGCGTAAACCTTTTTTACTGTCTCTTGTTGATACACATCCCCTGGATTCTCAGTACAATTGAGAAGGATGCTGACGCAATGGCTTGTGGCCATGTCAGAATATTGCACGTACCTGGACACCAGGGGCTTATTACAAAGGGCACTGTTTAGCCCGGTTTACATCATAAAGACCGAATACCTTAGGGAGTGTTCGGCGTCGCGAGTTTGGACTTATATGCATCAGCTCCGAATCATGTCTTTGGTTAAATGTTGGGTTTGCCCGGCTCCTGTGTTTTGCTGCCTTACGTTCCGCTCTATCGGCTAAGGTGGCACCAGGAGAACTACTGCGATTGTGCCCTGGTTCATCCGGACGAGCACCTCAGTAGAGAAAGCCGAAAATTGACTGTCATGATATAGTGTGAGACTGGTCAACCACTCAATGACCTAGCAGAATCTTCAGGATTCCTCCGCCTTAACGAAGGGCCGTTTCCCGGCCAGGCATGTACGTGCCCTGAATTCGGATGAGCGCGGAGCCACCAGGGGCTATATATTAGCCCCACTGTTAAACTCCTCTGGCTAAGTGAAAGGTTTAAAGCATTATAGTCCGATTGCCTAGTTCGCTGTGCTATCACCTCCTTAATGGACCAAGACATTGGATCAAGTGTGAACATGCGTCTTCTACGAGCACCCCCGCATTATATGCGTGGGGGCTGAAGCCGGTGACTGCCATCTTTCAGGTTAGATACATATATACATAAACAGCCGCACAAGAGGTATTATAATTCTTTCAGGCACAAGTATAAAATAGCCTTTACAATTCAGTAAAACATTGTTTTTCAATGGGAATACATGTCATTAGAACATAATATTCTTCGAGCACTGCACTTCTATTGAACGAGTGACCTCAAGAACTTCTCGAAAGTAGTGCTCGGCTGGTACTCGGCTCTCGTCCGAATCTTGGGTTGCAATGGCTGTGGCCTCCATCTCCGCCCTGTATGTCTTCACACGGGCAAGGGCCATACGCGCACCCTCTACGCACGCCGACCTCTTCATCGCGTTGATGTGCGGCACTGCACCAAGGAACTGTTGCACCAAACTAAAATAATTGTTTGGCTTTGGCCTTTCCGGCCACAGATGATCCACAACAGACCTCATGGCGAGTCCGGGCAACCTATTCAGCTCGGCCCATTCGGCCAACCGACCAGTCAATGGAAGCGGACGCTCTGGAACGTTAAATTGTGACCAGAACAGCTTTTCCACTTCGCGATCTTTTTGATCTTGGAAGTATTCGGCCACATCAGCAGCACTCGCCGCTAAGTCCAGATATGCGTCCGCAGAACTCCACAGCCGGTCCAAAGGGGCGTACCTAGGATCTCCGAACTTCATCTGCAGCATAAAGGGCTTCCCAGCCACGATATCCCCGACTTGACGCGGCTCCTCCTTCATTGCTCTCATTGTAGAGCGGGTGTCTTTGGTCGCCATCGTGGCCTTCTCCAGGCCTGTCCTCTTCGCTCGATCTTCCTTTTCAAGAAGCTCGTAACGGTCAACAGCATTCTTCAATTCCACAGCCATCTTGGCTATCTACTCCTTGCTTTGGCAGTGAGCAGCCTATTCGGCTTTCAGCTCCTTAACTGCCTTTAGGGCAGCCGCATCGCTTTTCCTGGCTTGTTCTTTGGCTCGGGCAAGTTCCACCCGAAGGTTCTCCACAGCCGCAGCTCCATCTGCATTCACACACATGTTATAGATACTGGCATCATGCTCCTCTTCCATGTGTCGCTGGAAGAATCAAATACCCTGTGCCTCGTCAAGCCCCTTGTTGACAAGTACGATGTCGGCATCTGCCACGTCAAGCTGCTGCGTTAGCTCGGCAAACTCATCAGTCCGGCTGGCCACCGGACCCTCCTCCACCTGCATATTAAGGCGGCACGATTATTCCTGGGACTATGATCCTCTGTGCGTCGTCGTCTTCGACAGCACCCAGAGTCTCAAGGGCTACTATCTACACAGGGCACATCTAAAAATGTGTGGTACTGTCAAAAATGTACATCATTTCGCGTACCTCAAAACCCGTCAGTAGACTCATAAAGGCTTCATGCAACCCGCTTTCGGCGGACGAAATCCTTTCAATCACCGTACCCATCAACGTGCGGTGCTCTTCTGAGATAGCCGCTCGCTCTAGCAGATCCCTCAGTACGTCCGACCGCACACCAGACGGTGCCAGACTCTTTCGATTGCTCTCTTCAAGAGCCGGATACTGAGGACTTCGGGTGGCCATAGGATTGCCTTCTGGCCTTGCCGGATCAGGAGAAACCCTCCGCGACGACACCTCGGGGTCGCCCGCCTCATGAGGAGGTATGGCAGGGGGAGGCGTTTCACTCCCCATCATCTCTGGAAGAAGATCCCCTGAAGAAGAGCTCTGCTGAGAAGGGCTAAGATCCGAACTGCAAGATAAATGCTTCGGTTATTCTCCTCAGAAGTAAAGCGAGGTATTTTCATTATTAAGTGCCCTTTTACTTACAGCTCGGTGGAGGGCTGATCCCCTTGAGGGCATAGTGCGTCCGGGGTAGCCCCCGGGGCAGGACCCTCCGGCGAAGATTTCTTCCTCCGTTTGGAGACCATTGTCTCCGGGTCCTCGGAGGCGGTCCTCTTCCTTCCCTGGGGAGAGGAAGTTTCAGTCCCTCCTCCCCGGCTAACCTCCTTCGTGGAGGTGCTAGCCTCCTTGTTCCCCCCTTTATCTTCTCCTAAGGGCGCTTGATAAGGCGTGATCTCCAGCATCCTGGTTAGCACGGGATTAGGTGAGGTCTCAGGGAGGGGGGCCGGACACCTGATCAACTTTGCCTTCGCTATCCAATCCTGGTCAAAGAGTGGCTTTTTAAGGGCGACGTTGTGATAAATAAACGGACAGTGTGTTCGGATGCGGGGCTACTTACTTGGGTATCCGGGTGATTGCAGCTCAGACCTGCATCCTCAGTGATGTCCGGACACATTATTTGTGGTCCGAAGAACAATTTGTACATCTCCTCGAGCGTCATGCCGAGGAAGTGTTGGATAGCTCGCGGTCCCTCCGGGTTGAACTCCCACATGCGGAGGGGACGGCGTTTGCAAGGCTGGACTCAACGAACTAGCATAACTTGCACTACCATAACCAGAATGAAATCTCTCTCAAAGAGATCTCGGATACGTCTTTGCAGTATTGGCACATCCTTGGCTGGACCCCAGCTCAGCCCCCTGCTGATCCATGACATAAGTTGTGGTGGGGGGCCTGAGCGAAAGGTGGGGGAAGCTACCCAGTTGGCACTTCTGGGAGCTGTGATGTAGAACCACTCCCGCTGCCACAATCCGGACACCTCTGGGAAGCTACCCTCAGGCCATGGAGCATCAGCGATTTTGCTTATTGAAGCACCTCTGCACGCTGCGTGCTGCCCCTCGATCATCTTCGGCTTCACATCGAAGGTCTTGAGCCATAGGCCGAAGTGAGGGGCAATGCGGAGGAAGGCCTCACATACGACAATAAATGACGAAATGTGAAGAAGGGAATCCGGGGCCAGATCATGAAAATCTAGCCCATAATAGAACATAAGACCCCTAACAAAGGGGTCCAGAGCGAGGCCTAGTCCTCGGAGGAGGTGGGAGACGAACACGACGCTCTCGTTGGGTTCGGGAGTAGGGACGACTTGCCCTCGGGCAGGCAGCCGATGCGAAATTTCGGCGGTCAGATATCTGGCCTCTCTCAACTCCTTGATATCCTCCTCCGTGATGGAGGAAGGCATCCACCGACCTTGAAGGTTGGATCCGAACATAGTTGAAGGTCCGAAGTGCCTAAACCTGAGCTTTGGGTGTTGGAACTCGAGGCGGGAGGCGGATTCGATTAAGATCGAGAGGAAAAAGCCTTGTCCCCTTTATAAAGAGGGTGAATATCAAGTGTCCTCCTCGTGGCCGTTTGGGACTTGCCTAAGATCTAGGAGTCCTACCCATAGTCACGGTTGGGTTACCCACGCCCGTATTGATGAGAATCCCGTGATAAAGGGGACACGATCTCTGCTTCGACAAGACGTGCCAAGGAAACCGCCTCGCGAAACACACTGAGATGGGTTATGAAAAATGATCCTTATAAAGACCTGGCTATGGTGTGATGTCACACTACGGGGTACGTCAGTAGATTAGATTTGCGGAAATATTATTCTCTCTATGGTGGTATGTGGAACTCGTTTTGAAGAACCGGACACGATCCTCGTGTTCAAAATCTTCTATGAAGTATTCGGAGGAGGAACCCGCCTTGCAATGCCGAAGACAATCTGCGCGCCGGACTCATCGTCATTGAAGCCTGGTTCAGGGGCTACTAAGGGAGTCCTGGATTAGGGGGTATCCGGACAGCCGGACTATATTCTTTGGCCGGACTGTTGGACTATGAAGATACAAGATTGAGGACTCCGTCCCATGTCCGGATGGGACTCTCCTTGGCGTGGAAGGCAAGCTTGGCAATACGGATATGTATATCTCTTTCCTTGTAACTGACTCTGTGTAACCCTAGCCCCCTCCAGTGTCTATATAAATCGGAGGGTTTAGTCTGTAGGACCAAGAACAACAATCATACCATAGGCTAGCTTCTAGGGTTTAGCCTCTCTGATCTCGTGGTAGATCAACTCTTGTATTACTCATATTATCAAGAACAATCAAGCATGACGTTGGGTATTACCTCCATCAAGAGGGCCCGAACCTGGGTAAACATCATGTCCCCTGCCTCCTGTTACCATCTGCCTTAGATGCACAGTTCGGGACCCCCCTACCCGAGATCCGCCGGTTTTGACACCGACACCAGGCTTCTCGTGCACCTTCCCGGCAGGCCGATATCTTCCATAATTGAAAGCGCCACCGTGCTCCCTTGAATAGCTGTATTAGCTCCTCAATCTTTCTTGGGGGGGGGAGGCGGATGGCCATAAGGCCTTGGCAACACTTCGCATCGCCTGCCGAGCCTGCTCGTGCACTTGCGACAGCTCTTGTAGAAGATCGCTCGAGAATCCAGACATCTCCTCTTCGGGACGACCGGTCAGTCCCCTCTACCTCCAAATTATTCGAAGGTAAGTTCAACCACATACTGAATATGCCGCCTCACAGCCTTTTATTCTCCTTTACGGAGTCAGCTAGCTGGGCCCGCACATCTTTCAGTTCTTCGCGCAGCTGGGTTTTGGAATCCTGGAGTTTGTTCTTCTCCTCCATGACTCGTGTTAGCACATGCTCGCCCGCGGCTAGTAGTTTTTTTGGCTTCTCGTTCTCCGCCTTGAGCGGCTTTCAGTTGCTCTTGCAGTTGATCTAATGATCCTATTAAGAGGTGAGCAACCGTGTTAGCATTATTGGTATACCATTATGTTTTCTTGATGGAGGGGAACATTACCAGGAGACGCCTTCTTGGATTTCTCCATTTCGGCATTGGCAGCAGTTAGCTGGGTATGATACTTTTCTAGTTCCTAAGATAACAGGCTGTTCTTCTCCGTAAGCACTTGGTTATACAATGATCCTTAAATCAGTTGTATCAACTGCTTTAAGCCTCGGGGGCTATTGGTGTATGATTATTAAATCTACACTTACCCGCATATCTTTCAGATGCTGGTCAGTGTCTCTAGCAAGCCCATCCCAAGCAGATTGGATGTACGCATCAGCCGAGCTGAAGGCATCAAATGCCTCCTTTGAAAATCCGGGGTCACGAAGAGCGGCCCTCTGACGACGATGATTCATGGCGCTCTCCACTTCAGAGTTCATGACAGACATATCATATGAATCCTCTGTGGAAGGATAGTTCGGCACCACTCCCGTGTCAGCCCCCGTCCTTAGGGCAGGGTCCGGAACCTAACTAGTGGAGGCACGTCCGGCCGGATCCCCGAACATAGTCTGGTGGATACTTTTCCTGATAGAATGCGGCGAATGGCATCACAATTTTACGTGGCAATCAGAAGATGTATTCTTGAAAAGAAAGCCTTACCTCTTTGATGAGGGTTCTGTCGTATTATCATTTGCCTTTCTCTTCGAAGATATGCTCGGCGCGGGCGTCGTTCTCCTCGGAGACACTTCTGGTGCATGTTGTGGCGTCGAGCGCCTCCCCTTTGGAACACGAAATAGTGTGGTGGGTGAGGCATGGTAAGGAAACTCTTCCGAAAAATGTGTCTTTTAAATTACTCACATGCGAAGTAGGGAGGAGACCGGGGTAATCGGCGATGATGGGTACCTCCATACCATCGTAACTCGTCTGATAGAATACTCCATCCTCGAGCTCCACAAATATGTCCGGATCTTCTTCGAATAAGGGGTCAAGGTCCCGGTTGTGACCCGCTGGCTGGGGAGCGGGGCTATGGATCCCCTCGATGGCCTTCCGCCATTTTTGTAGCGAGTGGATATGTTACTGTCCATCGAAAATAATTCAGGGAGGGGGGTAAAATGGTGGGATTGGAGCTTACCCAGCTAGGAGGATTATACATGGAAAATCCATATCGACATTGGAGACTAGTGAACTCCTCCTGATCCCCTTTGTATAGTTCGTCCAATATTTTGACCAAAGCGGCGGGGATTTTTGGACCCTTTCGACCGTAGCGTGAGGCGTCATCTTCCCCATTATAGTGCCACATAGGAAGCCCTCTGTATTGGAGTGGTTGGACCCCCCGCACTATGAAGATTGCCATTACCTCGATTATTGACAATACGGACTGGGCGAGCATCTTAATCTTGCCCATCAACTGACTGACTTCTGCGCTATCCTCCTCCTCGAGGCTCGGTGGACGCCAGCTATGGCGTTTCTTCAATGGAGCACTTGAAAATTCAGGGAGGCCCATTCAGACTGGGTCAGGAAGAGCGACGTCGTCAATATAGAACCATTCGGAAGGCCACTCTTCGGAAGCCTTCTTCGGCGTGCCGGACAGGTATCCGGTCCCGGCGATACGCCACACTTCGGCTCCTCCCACTTCGAATATTGACCCCCCTTGATTATGAGGGACGAGGCAGAACAATTTTCTCCATAATTCAAAATGGGCCTCGCAGCCTAGGAATAGCTCGCATAGAGCAACATAACACGTGATGTGCAGGATGGAGGCGGGAGTGAAACTGTGCAGTTGGAGGCCATAATACTCCAGAAGTCCTCGGAGGAAGGGATGGATTGGAAATCCGGCGCCTCTTAGCAAGAAGGGAACGAAGCATACTCGTTCCCTCCTGGATGGATTTGGGAAGTTCTCCGCCTGAACCCCGCCATTGAAGGACGTCAGCCCTGCTCGAACGGGGACTATATCCACGGGAGGAAGAAAGCCCTCTTTTTCCAGCTTCGATGGCTGACTGTGAGATACGGAGCATCTCTCCCAATCACCCTTTTCGGAGCCATGGGGACGAGAGGAAGAGCTGGGAGCGTTAGCCATGTTGGGGCGGTTCTTCTTAGCAAGTTCTGAGGATTTTTCCGCAGGGTGTGGAATGGATCTGAGATCTATTCTCTTTAAATAGGCACCTCTCTTGTATGGTCAGGGTGCTATGGGCAAAAATACCCTGACCTCTCGTATTCACTCGTCACGTGGAAGCTGAAGTCAGGAAGGTGTGGAAGCCGAGGGGTACAACATTAAATGGAAAGCCGAATACATCACTTTGAAGTCATTGAAGGAGGAACCCGCCTTGCAATGCTGAAGACTATCTGTGCGCCGGACACATCATCATTGAAGTCTTGTTTGGGGGTGTTGACACCTGATTTTGGCAAGCTACAGAGTGAAAGAGTTTTTCAGCATGAAAAGTTTCGCGTCGTCGAATGGAATAACTTTGATGTTTAAGTCATTGACATCTGACCTCATCTTAGGGGCGGAAGCTGTACTCCGAGTGACATAATTTAGTGTTCCGAGTGCTTTTCAGCCAATTCTGCTTTCAGGACTACCTCAGATGAAGGAGCACTCTAAAGAAATTGTCTTCGTCTCGTCGAGGCAATTGATTTTCATATATAAATCATCTTAATCCAAGTTCATATGCAATAGTTATAGTCAATACGGTCTGGACAGGCCAGAGACCAAAATATTACGCTTGACACCAGACACATGTTGATGAGTGTCTGATGCAATGCGTGAGCAATTCGGCCTTCAAGACGGCCTTGAATTGACAAACCTTCAACATGGAAAAGTTTCGTCTCGTCGAGCCGATCGATTTTCATATATAACTCGTCTCAATCCGAGGTCGTATGAGGCCTGGAGAGACAAATCAAGATCGGGCTATGTTTTCAGTCAGAAATCCGAGTGAAAAGTTTACCATCCGAGTGAAAGTTTACGGTCAATTGAAAATTTACCGGTCGAGTGAAAGTTTGCTGACCGGATGAACTTATTATTATCCAAGTGGAAATATAGTCATCGGAGTGGAAATATGATCATCCGAGTGAAATTGTCGTCCAGGTGAAAATATTCCGAGTGAAAAGATTACCATCGGGACGAATACTTGCCGATTGAATAAGATAGTGCCTTCCGAGTGGAAATATAGTCATCCGAATGGAAATATAGTCATCCGAGTGAAAGATTGTCTTCCGAGTGAAAAAGTCCAATCGGACAATCCGAGTGAAAGTATCTAATATCCGAGTGGATGAGCTCAAGTCCGAGTGAAATTGAACATGTGCTCGAAAGTTTATCAAAATAACCTTGGATGAAGAAGTGTTCAATACAGAAGTTGTGCGTATCATCAAGACGGTAAACTTTGATTTTGGAGTCATCATCATCAGAGATAATATATAGCCTACAAATTCACTACGAGACTCGGATAATCCAGACTACTGCAAGACCGAGTCCGACTGGAAGATAAAGATGACCTCGAAAAGTATTCAAGATGGCCTTATTTGAAAAAGTGATCAACATGAGAGTTGTTCGTATCGTCGAGGCGCACAAGTTTTATATTTGGGCCGTCTCGATCGGAGATCATATGCAAGCCCGGTGGCCCACGCAAGAAGGAAGACAGAGTTTGGGCCAGATTCAGACTGGATCCGAGTTGGAATAGAATTAGGACTCTAGGACGTCAATTGATGTAATTTTTCTTGTAAGGAAAGACCAGATGAATCCTTTACTTGTACGGGAAGTCCAGCCGCCTCTTATATATGTTGGGGGTGACGGCCGATTGAACAACACACAATCGAACAAATCAATATACTACTTTTTCATCTACGTTTTATCTCTCCACCGTTTTTCTATCTCGTTCTTTGTTGTTCTTCGTGTTTGAGAGCTGCGAATCCCGAGGCTCTAGGGGCGAGCGAATCGACCTAGGGCAGCCCATAGCCGCCTCACTCCCTGACGGTGTCCCTCCCGGGGGTGTGGGGTTTTCGGGTCTGCAAAAGCGCCTGTCGACTGTCTTGCGTATCGCGCTGTCGGTCAGGTCTCCTTCGACGTGAGCTGCGGTGCATGATCCTCGGCGTTGAGGGTACATGTGACGTGTTTGTGTGTCAACACACTTTTTGGTGACTCCGCTGGGGAACGAAGATCAATCATCATCATCCACCATGTCCGATCTTCCCAAGCCATCTGAGGTAGATGCCGATAACATCATTAAGCCCAGTCTTGATGAGATATCGGCCGATCATCGCCAAGTCTATGAGGAGTACCAGAAGGCGCGCGAGGAGAAGGACCTGCAGGAGTTCCTTGCAAAATTCAAGAAAGATCGCCAAGGCAACATCACTCGATTGAAGAAATTAAGTTCCCTCCTCTTCAAACTGAACATGTTAAACCCTCTGCAAGTACTGCCTTTTCTCCTGAGCAGTGGGCTGAGACTGAAAGTCGTATTGCTGATGGTAACAATCTAGTCTATCAAACTTTTATAGAAAATACTAATGCTCAAAAGAATATATCTCAATCGTCTAGTGGTAATAATGGTGTAGCTGCTAGTGTGCAAAACCCTAATCTGGCTTTACCTATTGCATCGGCGCCTCCCGTGCCGATGACTTATTATCCTACCCAAACAAATCAAATTATGGCTACACCCATTAATCCTATTATGAGCATGACAGGTTCGGTGGCAACGCCGAACCAAACTCTACCTACAGCTACAACCACTCGACCACTACCAAATTATGGGTCGACATACATGCCACGATTCCTACCTACAGCTAGTAACCATACTCTTCCTATGTCACTGCCACAAGCTTCATCGTCCACTACGGATGATGGTCTAGCTAATCTTAGAGAGGAGATGGCTAAGATGCTTAGAGAGAATTTTGGAGTTGAGTTACCTCGGAATCGGACTTACCAAAAGCCGTACCCCGAGTACTTTGATGCCATCCAGTGCCCTCCAGGATATAAGATTCCAGATTTTGTTAAGTTCAATGGAGAGGGCACAAAAACCACATGGGAGCATGTTAGTCAATACTTAGCACAACTAGGTGAAGAAGGCTCACTAAATGAGTTGAAAGTGCGTTTGTTTCCTTTATCTTTAACTGGTACTGCATTTTCATGGTTTTCTTCTTTACCACATGGTTCCATTCGGGTTTGGTCGCAGCTAGAGCAGAAATTTCATGATCACTTTTATAGTGGCGACAATGAACTCAAGTTATCACATCTAACATCGGTTAAACAGAAGCATGATGAATCGGTCTCCGATTATGTCAAGAGATACAGAGAAACAAAAAACCAGTGTTTTAGTTTGGTGATAACCGAGAGAGACTTGGCAGACCTAGTGCTAAGTGGTTTGAGAACTCCCATTAGAGAAAAGCTAGAAGGTTATGAGTTCTTAAATATCAACCAAGTCTTACAAAGGGCTTTGGCTCAGGAAAGCCGAAGCAAAGATCTCAAAGAAGTGCATAGATACAAAGCCGATCGTCCAAAGATGAATATGGTGGAATATGATAGTGATCACTCGGACGATGGGGTGATGTTTTTGCTACTGAATTTGTTTGGCCATCTAAGGCCAAACCCTTTACTTGCAATGATCTGAAACCGATTCATAAGAATCATGATGAAGAGATGAAGTTCACTTTTAACATTGCTAAGTGTGATAGAATATTTGATGCTTTGTTGCAGGCTAAGAATATTAGAATATCTCATACTTTACCGCCGTTTGAAGAGCTAAAACGGCGTGCTTATTGCAAGTATCATAATTCTTTTTCTCATGCTACTAACGATTGCAATGTTTTTCAACGACAGATACAATCGGCCATTAATGACGGACGATTGAACTTTTTTGAGATGCAAGTTGATAAACAGCCTTTTCCAATGAATACCATGGATTTGGAGGGGAAGAAGCTACTCATTCGGCCGGAGGTAGCCGAATCTGCTAATAAAGCTAATGTCATTGTTGGTGAGCCCAGGAAAGACAAGGAGGACAACAAGGTCTTGGGGAGACAGGTTGTGCTTGGTAAGCAACCCGATGGAAAGGAAGTGATCAAAATCACCATCAAGAATCCTACACTCGGGGGGAAACTGCAAGTGCAAGAAAATGCTCGTGTGAGATTTGTCAAGCCCAAGAGTCCAGAAATTGGCAAGTGGAAAAGGAATGAAGTTAAAGTATGGTGCAAGCAGATCAAGCCAACTTTTGATATGTTGCTGTCCAAGTACACCAACTAGTCGGCCGGTTCTAGCTTTAATCGGCCGACTCATCTGAAGCGACCAAGGTCATCATCAGCTGATATGTTCAGTCAGTATATGAAACCGAGTGGACCAAGGGTGCCGTTTCCAGAAGAGCATACGCAATCTGTTTGGGATTGACTTGGCTATTCATATAGAGGCCGACTGAACATTGGTGGCTATCAGTCGGCTGGTCAAAACATGCGACCGGATGGAAATTATCCAAGTGTAAGAATGGACCCAGGTGGAAGTTATCCGAGTGAAAAAATGTGGTCAAGTAAATTCCATCCGAGTGGATTCCATCCGAGTGACATCCATTCGAGTGGATTCCATCAGAGTAAAAAGGTACGCCCGAGTGGAAATTTCATGCATCTGGAAAGTCGAAAAGAATGGCGTGTTAAATCACCAACTGTTGCAGCAGTTGAGTCGGGAAAAGGCAAGGAGAAAATGGATGCCGACTCACTTATCTTGGGCACCGAAACATTCGCCATACAGCAGCCGATTGTGCATAGCAATCCGACTGAGCCGATATTTTCTATCACGCCAAAGCACTCGGCTAATGACCATGAAGCAAGCACCAGCCGAGTAAAAACGAGAGATCCTAAATACACTCAGCCAAAGTGGTGTCCTCCAGGGCTAACAAAGACACAAAAGAGGAAACTACAGAGGTTAAGGAGTCAAGAGATGGCAGAACAAGAGGACGAGAAGCAAAGGGATAAGTTTTTCAATGACACTCGGCCTATGGTACCTACAAAACAAGTGTGGAGGCCCAAACAAATACAAGATGCTGTGGCCTCTACACCTATCACAGCAGCACCTACACTACCAAAAGAGGACGGCGCAATCATTGCATCGTCTACGTTACCTATTGCTTCCTCTTCACTCGGACAAATTTCTGAATCGGTGGATGCACTTGAGGAGGAGGCTGATATGTTGGACTATGAGTCTACACCGGTTCATGAAGGTATGGATATCAATATGGTGTATTACTTACCTGGTGAGTTTCGTGCTGTAGATGAGGAAGGGAAGGTTGCTCAGCTGGATTTTGGCCCTAAAAATGCGATATTCGAGAAGCCAAAAGAACCAGTAACGCATATGAAACCATTATATCTCAGAGGTCATATCAATGGGTCGCCGCTCACTCGGATGCTTGTTGATGGTGGTGCTGTGGTAAATCTTATGCCCTATTTGGTCTTCAAGAAATAGAGTTTGCCTGATGAAGAATTGATCAAGACCAATATGGTGCTCAACGGGTTTGAAGGCAAAGAGAAAACTGAAGCCAAAGGTGTAATGTATGTGGAGCTTACAGTCGGAAGCAAAACTTTGGCTACTGCATTCTTTGTCTCTGAGGTGCAAGGTAACTACAACGTTATACTAGGCCGTGATTGGGTTCATGCAAACCAGTGCGTGCCATCCACTATGCACCAGTTTTTGATTCAGTGGGTTGATGATGAAGTGGAAGTCATTCATGCGGATAACTCGGCTTGTGTTGCTTTGGCCGATGCATCGGTGGATTGGCAACATCCCAATGCTACTTGCTTGACGGGACGTGACTTATAAGAATTTGATTTTCTCAGCGCGACCAAGAATGGTTTTGTGCCTGTCTCTTTAAAGCTGACTGAATGCAATTGGCTCCAAGGTATGATATGTTTAAATGGATCCTAATTCTGAGTGGTTACAAAAATGTCTTGTAAAGTATCGGTCCAGTGAGAACGATATGTATGAGTCTATAGAGGAGTTGGATGACATGGATAAACTTGGACAAGGTTTTACATCAGCTGATCCATTAGAAGAGGTAGATATTGGAGATGGTTCAGTCACTCGACCGACATTTATAAACAAAAATTTGAAAGTCGATTGTAAGGCTAAGTTAATTGAGCTATTGAAAGAATATGTTTGTTGCTTTGCATGGGAATATCATGAGATGCCAGGGTTTAGCCCGAGAGCTAGTGGAGCATCAGTTGCCTATAAAGGCCGGTTTTAGACCTTATAAACAATTGGACAGAAAATTTAATCCGAAAACATATGACCGAATCAAGGAAGAGATCGGTCGACTGCTTGAAGCTAATTTCATTCGACCTTGCAGGTATGCCGAGTGGATTTGTAACATTGTACCAGTGGAGAAGAAAGGGTCCGGTAAGTTGAGGGTGTGCATTGACTTCAGAGATTTGAATAGGGCTACATCCAAAGATGAGCATCCTATGCCAATAGCCGATATGCTTCTGGACATAAGGTTATTAGCTTTCTAGATGGTAATGCCGGATACAACCAAATTTTTATGGCCGAAGAGGACATGTACAAGACAGCTTTTCGATGCCCTGGTTTCCTTGGTTTATTCGAGTGGACAGTGATGACATTCGGATTAAAAAATGCTGGCGCCACATATCAAAGGGCTATGAATTTGATTTTTCATGATTTACTCGATGTCATACTTGAAGTTTATATTGATGATATTGTTGTCAAATCGGATGCTTTTGAATCTCACTTGGCCGATTTGTGTTTAGCTTTCGAAAGAATGAAAAAGTATGGACTGAAAATGAATCCTTTGAAGTGTGCTTTCGGCGTGTCAGCTGGCAAGTTTTTGGGTTTCATTATTCATGAAGATGGTATAGAGACTGATCCCAAAAAGATAGAGGCTATACAGAAAGTGGAGGCTCCAACATGCAAGAGAGATATGCAAAAGTTCCTTGGCAAGGTCAATTATTTGAGAAGGTTCATAGCTAATCTATCAGGGAAAGTTGATGCATTTACTCCTATCCTTCGGTTAAGGAATGATGCTGATTTCACTTGGGGGGCAAAACAGCAAGAAGCATTTGATATGATCAAGAATTATTTGTGCTCTCCTCCGGTGATGAGAGCACCCAAGCATAGGGAACCCTTCAGACTTTACATTGCAGCAGAGGAAGGAGTTATTGGTGTTGTTCTAAATCAAGAGACCGAAGGAAAAGAGCATGCCATCACTTATTTGAGCCACCGCTTATTGGACGCAGAGACAAGGTATACATTTATTGAGAAATTATGTCTATGCTTATATTATGCTTGCGCAAAACTGACACATTATTTAGTGCCGAGTGTTTGTGTAGTAGCTTGTCAAACCGATGTCATTAAATACATGTTGCATGGGCCAATTCTTAGTGGTAGAATTGGCAAGTGGGCTTATGCTTTGATTGAATATGATTTGGCTTATGAATCTCTAAAATCCACGAAATGCCAAATTGTTGCTAATTTCATTGTTGAACATCGGATTAATAACAAGCATGATGTTGATATGAACCTTGTTTCATTAGTACCATGGAGATTATACTTTGATGGTTCAGTTTGTAGCAATGGCCAAGGTGTTGGTATTGTTTATATATCTCCTCATGGTGCTATTTTTGAAGCCTCATGCTGCTTAGAATATTTTTGCACAAACAATCAAGCCGAATATGAAGCATTGTTATTCGGCCTAGAGATGTTACTTGCTATAGGTGTTACACATATTGAGGCTTATGGTGATTAGTTACTAGTGGTGCAGCAAATATCCAAAGTCTTTCAATGTTTGGACGAATCACTTAATGTTTATCTTGATAAATGTCTAGATATAATCTCTACTTTGGATTGTTTTAGCATTGCACATATATCTAGACATGACAACTGGAGAGCAAATGAGTTGGCACAACAAGCATCTGGATACCATGTTGATCATGGCATGTTTCATATTTCTCAAAGTCCGATGTCTTGTCTTACCAGTATAGAAGAGGCCGAACCAGAACCCACTGATTCGGTCATTAACAAAAAATCTAGTGCAGGTGACAATCCCGACTAGAGGAAGCCCATTGTTGATTACTTGTGCAATCCAAGTGAAAGGGTGGACAGGGCTGTTCGGCGTATGACTTTCAAGTATACAATGAGAGATGATGGTCTTTATCGCCGAACAGTCGATGATGTTCTTCTAAAGTGTTTGGACGAGGACCAGGCAAGAGTTGCTATGGGAGAAGTACATGAAGGTATTTGTGGCACTCGCCAGTCGGCTCCCAAGATGAAATGGTTATTGCGACGTGCTGGGTTTTATTGGCCGACTATGATTAATGATTGCTTCAGGTATTATAAGGGGTGTGAAGCTTGTCAAAAGTTTGGTGATATTAATTGGCTCTTGCTGCTATGTTACATCCTATTATCAAACCTTGGCCTTTCAGAGGTTGGGGTTTAGATTTCATTGGACAAATCCATCCGTCTTCTTCAAAAGGGCATCGGTTCGTATTGGTGGCAACTGATTATTTCACTAAATGGTCTGAAGCAGTACCTCTCAAGAACATGACGCATACGGAGGTAATTCAATTCATAACCGAGCACATTATTCATAGATTCGGTATTCCTCAAACGTTAACTACATATCAAGGTTCATCTTTCATGTCACACCAAGTCAGAGAGTTTGCCGAATCTTATAACATAAAGTTGCTCAATTCCTCTCCATATTATGCCCAAGCTAATGGAAAAGCTGAGTCTAGCAATAAAATTTTAATCAAGCTCATCAAGAAGAAGATTGAGGATAATCCAAGGAGATGGCATGACTTGTTGTTTGAGGCATTATGGGCACATAGAATCTCAAGGCATGGTGCTACGAGAGTGACTCCATATGAGCTAGTATATGGTCAGGAGGCTGTTTTACCCGTGGAAGTAAATTTGAATGCTTTGAGAATAGCCAAACAAAATGATTTATCGGCAATAGACTTCTATAACTTGATGATGGACAACACTGATGAGGTTGCTGATAAACGTTTGGCTTCTTTGAATGCCATAGAGAGAAATAAGTTGAGGGTGGCAAGGGCTTACAATAAGAAAGTCAAGTTGAAGAATTTTCAAGTTGGTGATCTTGTTTGGAAAGTGATTCCGCCGATTGGTTCAAAAGATAGGAAATTCGGGAAGTGGTATCCAAGTTGGGAAGGTCCTTTTAGAATTACAAGAGTTGTTCCCGGAAACTCATATTTGGTGGAATCAATAGAAGGGGCATTGTTACCTCGAGCTCTCAATGGCAAATATTTGAAGAAATACCACCCGAGTGTCTGGCAGGAAGCCTAAGTAGGCAATGGCCGATATACTATTATCGCCCTTAGCACAAACATGGCCGATACATAATTATCGCCCTGAGAAAAATAAATGGCCGATGGAGTGTTGACATCGTCCTTAGAACGAACACTATGCATATTATTTTTCGGCATGCAAGCTTTGCCGAAAAACAGGGGGGCATGTGTTGACACCTGATTTTGGCAAGATACAGAGTGAAAGAGTTTTTCAGCATGAAAAGTTTCACGTCATCGAATGGAATAACTTTGATGTTTAAGTCATTGACATCCGACCTCATCTTAGGGGCCGAAGCTATACTCTGAGTGACAGAATTTAGTGTTCCGAGTGCTTTTCGGCCAATTCTGCTTTCAGGACTACCTCGGATGAAGGAGCACTCTAAAGAAATTGTCTTTGTCTCATCGAGGCAATTGATTTTCATATATAAATCATCTTAATTCGAGTTCATATGCAATAGTTATAGTCAATACGGTCTGGACAGGCCAGAGACCAAAATATTACGCTTGACACCAGACACATGTTGATGAGTGTTTGATGCAATGAGTGAGCAATTCGGCCTTCAAGACGGCCTTTAATTGAAAAACCTTCAACACGGAAAATTTTCGTCTCGTTGAGCCGATCGATTTTCGTATATAACTCGTCTCAATCCGAGGTCGTATGAGGCCTGGAGAGACAAATCAAGATCAGACTATGTTTTCAGTCAGAAATCCGAGTGAAAAGTTTACCATCCGAGTGAAAGTTTACAGTCGAGTGAAAGTTTGCTGACCAGATGAACTTATTATTATCCAAGTGGAAATATAGTCATCCGAGTGGAAATATGATCATCCGAGTGAAATTGTCGTCCAGGTGAAAATATTCCGAGTGAAAAGATTACCATCGGGACGAAAACTTGCCGATTGAATAAGATAGTGCCTTCCGAGTGGAAATATAGTCATCCGAGTGGAAATATAGTCATCCGAGTGAAAGATTGTCTTCTGAGTGAAAAAGTCCAATCGGGCGATCCGAGTGAAAGTATCTAATATCCGAGTGGATGAGCTCAAGTCCGAGTGAAATTGAACATGTGCTCGAAAGTTTATCAAAATGACCTTGGATGAAGAAGTGTTCAATACAGAAGTTGTGAGTATCATCAAGACGGTAAACTTTGATTTTGGAGTCATCATCATGAGAGATAATATATAGCCTACAAATTCACTACGAGACTCGGATAATCCAGTCTACTGCAAGACCGAGTCCGACTGGAAGATAAAGATGACCTCGAAAAGTATTCAAGATGGCCTTATTTGAAGAAGTGATCAACATGAGAGTTGTTCGTATCGTCGAGGCGCACAAGTTTGATATTTGAGCCGTCTCGATCGGAGATCATATGCAAGCCCGGCAGCCTGCGCAAGAAGGAAGACAGAGTTTGGGCCAGATTCAGATTGAATCCGAGTTGGAATAGAATTAGGACTCTAGGACGTGAATTGATGTATTTTTTTCTTGTAAGGAAAGCCTAGATGAATCCTTTACTTGTACGGGAAGTCCAGACGCCTCTTATATATGTTGGGGGTGACGGCCGATTGAACAACACACAATCGAACAAATCAATATACTACTTTTTCATCTACGTTTTATCTCTCCACCGTTTTTCTATCTCGTTCTTCGCTGTTCTTCGTGTTTGAGAGCTGCTAATCCCGAGGCTCTAGGGGCGAGCGAATCGACCTAGGGCAGCCCATAGCCACCGCACTCCCTGACGGGGTCCCTCCCGGGGGTGTGGGGTTTTCGGGTCTGCAAAAGCGCCTGTCGACTGTCTTGCGTATCGCGCTATCGGTCAGGTCTCCTTCGACGTGAGCTGCGGTGCATCACCCCCGGCGTCGAGGGTACACATGATGTGTTCGTGTGTCAACAGGGGGCTACTGAGGGAGTCTTGGACTAAGGGGTCCTCGGGTGTCCGACCTATTAGACATGGGCCGGACTGATGGGCTGTGAAGATACGTAAACCGAAGACTCTATCCGTGTCTGGATGGGACTCTCCTTGGCGTGGAAGGCAAGCTTGGCGTCCAAATATGAAGATTCCTTTCTCTGTAACTGACTTTATGTAACCCTAGATCCCTCCGGTGTCTATATAAACTGGAGGGCTAGGTCCATAGATATATATTCTCATAATCATAGTCAGACAGGCTAGACTCTTAGGGTTTAGCAATTACGATCTCATGGTAGATCAACTCTTGTAATACTCATATTCATCAAGATCAATCAAGTAGGAAGTAGGGTATTACCTCCATAGAGAGGGCCCGAACTTGGGTAAACATTGTGTCCCCTGTCTCCTGTTACCATCGACCTTAGACACACAGTTCGGGACCCCCTACCCGAGATCCACCGGTTTTAACACCGACATGGGGCGCCCCTCCTCTTGGCCTTCTCCTATCTCTTCCACTAAAGCCCATGTAGGCCCATTAAGCCCCCGGGGGTTCCGGTAACGTCCTGGTACTCCAGTAAATGCCTGAACTCATCCGAATCCATTCTGGTGTCTAATCATAACCTTCCAATATATCAATCTTCATGTCTCGACCATTTCGAGATTCCTCGTCATGTTTGTGATCACATCCGGGACTCCGAACTACCTTCGGTACATCAAAACACATAAACTCATAATACCGATCATCATCAAACGTTAAGCATGCGGACCCTACGGGTTCGAGAACTATGTAGACATGACCGAGACTCATCTCCAGTCAATAACCAATAGCGGAACCTGGATGCTCATATTGGTTCCTACATATTCTACGAAGATCTTTATCGGTCAAACAGCATAACAACATAAGTTGTTCCCTTTGTCATTGGTATGTTACTTGCCCGAGATTCGATCATCGGTATCTCAATACCTAGTTCAATCTCATTACCGGCAAGTCTCTTTACTCATTCCGTAATGCATCCTCCCGCAATTAACTCGTTAGTCACATTGCTTGCAAGGATTATAGTGATGTGCATTACCGAGTGGGCCCAGAGATATCTCTCTGATACATGGAGTGACAAATCCTAATCTCGATCTATGCCAACTCAACAAACACCATCGGAGACACCTTTAGAGCATCTTTATAGTCACCAAGTTACATTGTGACGTTTGATAGCACACTAAGTGTTCCTTTGGTATTCGGGAGTTGCATAATCTCATAGTCATAGGAACATGTATAAGTTATGAAGAAAGCAATATCAATAAACTAAACGATCATAGTGCTAAGCTAACTTATGGGTCAAGTCAATCATATCATTCTCTAATAATGTGATCCCATTCATTAAATGACAACTCATGTCTATGGTTAGGAAACTTAACCATCTTTTGATTAACGAGCTAGTCAAGTAGAGGCATACTAGTGACACTCTGTTTGTCTATGTATTCACACATGTACTAAGTTTCCGGTTTAATACAATTCTAGCATGAATAATAAACATTTATCATGATATAAGGAAATATAAATAACAACTTTATTATTGCCTCTAGGGCATATTTCCTTCAGTCTCCCACTTGCACTAGAGTCAATACTCTAGATTACATTGTAATGATTCTAACACCCATGGAGTCTTGGTGTTGATCATGTTTTTCTCGTGTGAGAGGCTTAGTCAACCACTGGTGCACGTCGGGCCTAAACAAACAGTTTGAACCCCTTTCCGCGATGGCATTTGGAACCGTCTCCATGTGAGTGTGGGTGATAGGTTGGTCCTTCCCACACGACCCAGAAACCGTCGGGGATATGCCCTCCTGGCACGCAGGCTCGACAAAATGAGAACGTGTGCAACCAGCGAGCGCTCAAATACGGAAATACGTACAGTAAAGTTACAAAATACAATTATATGACAAAATTTTTTCTGGTCCCAAGTACATCCCACACAGTCAGTCCTCGCTAAACGTTTCCGTTTGTATGTACATCCCACACAGTCGCTCCAAAGAAAACGTTTCCATTCACAGGTACATCACACACAATTTTTCCCGTTAAATCATTTGCGTTATTGAATGTATCACACACGGTCCATAGAAGAAACTGTGTGGCAAAGGCTATCCATCACACACCGTTTTTATGTGGTAAACGTTTGCGCAAGGTGGCCTAACAAAAACAGTTTTCAAGAGAAAGTCGTGTGTGATTGTTCATTGATCCAACACGGTTTATTCCTAGAAACTGTGTGTGTTGCCTGAGGTCATCGCCCACGGTATTTTTTCAACAACTGTTTGGAATAGCAAAACCCAATTAGCTGGATAATTCGCCATTAGCAGGCTAATTATCTGATTATTCATAATCCATTTATTAATCTAATTGACATTTCATATTAAGCACACAATATATTTCATTTCCATATTAAGGAAGCAGAATTTCGTAATTGAAATACATCAGAGTACAACATGATATAGCTTCAACACTCAGCTACCCCATTACACAACTGCACGAACATCAAGTTCCACATGCAACATGTAGAACCTTCCGAAATTAGCATAATAGATAGTATATAGACATATGCATCCCATCTGGAAAACTGCTGAAGCAGAAGGCGAATATTGAGCCTTTATTCATGTTGAAGGTCTTTGCAACTTTAGGCCAACACATATGGATGATTGAACATCCGTCCTTCGCCCTCTTCATGAACACTTCAATATTGAAACGTGGGTGTTGTATGAATACCTTCCTCACCTCCTGACCATAGAGGTGGTTTGAGAGGTAATCATCAGTGAACTGCTTTGGAAAGGCCTGAAAACAAGGATGTGGATAAATATCTTCTCTATATTGGAAATGGGGCAAAGGAATAAAAAAAGGCAAGGTATAATATTTAGTACCATCTTGTAGTGAACTGATGTCTTCTTCATTGTGCAGACAAAGATCTTGTTGTTTTTTGTCACTAATTTCTTTATCCTAACAATCTTTCCGAGTTTCTTGATTTGATTGATATTCATGGACAACTCATTTCCCCATATGCAAAAAGGGTCGAATAGTGGGTCAAAACCTCTGACAGCAGGACCTACATGTGCAAGACCAAATTGTTAAAAACCAAAATATTAGAATGGTTCCTGCAATTGCACAATGATGTGCTATTAGAGAATGAACCATGCACATGCTAACCTCGATTGTAAACCTCACTGCTTCCCATTGTTTCCCTGCAACACATATAAGGTAGTTAGTCATCCGGTTAAGTAAGGGTTCGCATGCTATCAGTAAAATATGTTGATGAAAAATAAGCACATTGCAGATTCAACAGATTAATTCAAGCCACACGGAAAACCCATTTACGCAAACCAAACATGATTAAGAACTAGGAAATATAGCACTTGTATATGTTTATCATGTATTAAGTGCAGCCAAATTCGATTTATTCATCACATGCACAACAATACAAAATTCTAACCACGACAATTGGACATCGCATTGCAGAATTGAACAAAGTAGTTAACTAAACACCACAACAAATGAACCAAACATTAAATGAGCACCACATTGCACAATATAACATACTCCTAATAGAAGATCAGATAGTTAACCAAACAGTTAACTACAACCAATTGTAGCAATTATATTTGTTTCTCATGTATTTACTACAGCCAAATTCAATTTATTCCTCACATGGTATACAATAACAGAATGCACCCACAACTATTGAACATCACATTGCAGAATTGAACCAAACAGTTAACTAAACACCACTACACAAATGAACCAATTGTAGCAATTATATTTGTTTCTCATGTATTTACTATAGCCAAATTCAATTTATTCCTCACATGGTATACAATAACAGAATGCACCCACAACTATTGAACATCACATTGCAGAATTGAACCAAATAGTTAACTAAACACCACTACACAAATGAACCAAACGTTAACTGAGCACCACATTGCACAATGTATAACCAAACCAAGCATGCTTGAAAACTTGGAAATATAGCAATTGTATTCGTTTCTCATGTATTCTGTAAATATAAATTCGATTTATTTCTCACATGGAAGACAATACAAAATTGCAGCCTGAAGAATTGAACATCACATTTGCAGAATTGAACCAAATAGTTAACTGAAGACGACAACTAATTAACAAATTAGTTAATAAGTGAGCAACACACTGCACAACATATAGAACATATACACTAGAGCACCAGATTGCATGGTAAAATTAGATAGCACAATTCACTAGAATTTGTGAAGGAAAGGCAGGAGAAGCACACACAACGGGTAAACCAAGCATGCTTAACCGGCGTAGCTAGCAAATGGAAAGGTGCTCTTCCAAGATCTGGGGGCCAGCACGAATGGCAGCCATCGGACCTCATCCGCGCATGCGGCCGCAATTTGCTTCTCCGCTGGCAAATGCTCCTTGATATCCTGGCTATACTGCTGATACGTCTCCAATGTATCTATAATTTTTTATTGTTCCATGCTATTATATTATCAACCTTGGATGTTTTATATGCATTTATATGCTATTTTATATGATTTTGGGGACTAACCTATTAACCTAGAGCCCAATACCAGTTTCTGTTTTTTTCCTTGTTTTCGAGTATCGCATAAAAGGAATACCAAACAGAGTCCAATTGACGTGCCAATTTTTGATGATTTTTTATGGACCAAAAGAAGCCCCCGGAGTAAAAGAGTTGGGCCAGAAGAGTCCCGTGCTGTCCATGAGGGTGGGGGCGTGCCCTACCCCCTGGGCGTGGGCCCCTATCTCGCGGACGATCCGGAGACCCCCCCTGACGTGAGACCTACGCCAAAAATTCCTATAAATACAGAAACCCCCAGAAATAAACCTAGATCGGGAGTTCCGCCGCCGCAAGCCTCTGTAGCCACCGAAAACCAATCTAGACTCGTTCCAGCACCCTGCCGGAGGGGAGGAATCCCTCTCCGATGGCCATCTTCATCATCCCAGCGCTCTCCATGACGAGGAGGGAGTAGTTCACCCTCGGGGCTGAGGGTATGTACCAGTAGCTATGTGTTTGATTTCTCTCTCTCTCTCTCTCTCGTGTTCTTGATTCGGCCCGATCTTGATGTACCACAAGCTTTGCTATTATAGTTGGATCTTATGATGTTTCTCCCCCTCTACTCTCTTGTGATGGATTGAGTTTTCCCTTTGAAGTTATCTTATCGAATTGAGTCTTTAAGGATTTGAGAACACTTGATGTATGTCTTGCATGTGCTTATCTGTGGTGACTATGGGATATCACGTGATCCACTTGATGTATGTTTTGGTGATCAACTTGCGAGTTCAGTGACCTCGTGAACTTATGCATAGGGGTTGGCACACATTTTGGTCTTGACTCTCCGGTAGAAACTTTGGGGCACTCTTTGAAGTTCTTTGTGTTGGTTGAATAGATGAATATGAGATTGTGTGATGCATATCGTATAATCATACCCATAGATACTTGAGGTGACATTGGAGTATCTAGGTGACATTAGGGTTTTGGTTGATTTATGTCTTAAGGTGTTATTCTAGTACGAACTCTAGGATAGATTGAACGTAAAGAATAGCTTCGTGTTATTTTACTACGGACTCTTGAATAGATTGATCAGAATGGATAACTTTGAGGTGGTGTCATACCCTATAATAATCTCTTCGTTTGTTCTTTGCTATTAGTGACTTTGGAGTGACTCTTTATTGCATGTTGAGGGATTTTTATATGATCCAATTATGTTATTATTGTTGATAGAACTTGCACTAGTGAAAGTATGAACCCTAGGCCTTGTTTCGAAGCATTGCAATACCGTTTGTGTTCACTTTTATCATTAGTTACCTTGCTGTTTTTATATTTTTCAGATCACAAAAACCTATATCTACCATCCATATTGCACTTTTATCACCATCTCTTTGCCGAACTAGTGCACCTATACAATTTACCATTGTATTGGGTGTGTTGTGGACACAAGAGACTCTTTGTTATTTGGTTGCAGGGTTGTTTGAGAGAGACCATCTTCATCCTACGCCTCCCATGGATTGATAAACCTTAGATCACCCACTTGAGGGAAATTTGCTACAGTCCTACAAACCTCTGCACTTGGATGCCCAACAATGTCTACAAGAAGAAGGTTGTGTAGTAGACATCAAGCTCTTTTCTGGTGCCGTTGCCGGGGAGGTTAGCGCTTGAAGGTATATCTTTAGATCTTGCAATCAAATCTTTTTTTCTTGTTTTATCACTAGTTTAGTCTATAAAAGAAAACTACAAACAAATGGAATTAAAGTTGCCTCATATACTTCATCTTTTTAATGTCTTTCGTGAAAATAAGTATTCCGATAATTGTGCCAAAGTGTTAGAAGAAGAATGCATTAGAATGTTTGGCACTAAATCTTTGTATGATGAGCATGATTGCAATGTTGTTAGTATGAATTCCTTGGATATCTATGATGCTAATGATATGCAAAGCCACAAGCTTGGGGATGCTATGTTTGACGAAGATGATATTTTTTGTCCACCAAGTTTTGATGAGCAAATTTATTTTGATGATAGCATGCTTCCTATTTATGATGATTATACTGATGAAAGTGGGTTTGGAAGAGTGTTAACTTTAGGAAGTAATGATCCCACTATTTTGGAGGGTGTTGAATCTTATTGTGATAATTATGAAAGTGGGTTTGGGGAGGTCATGACTTTAGTTAATGTTAATCCCACTATTTTGGAAGAGTGTCAACTTTCCATACATGTGGATAGTGTTAAGAATATGTTTTGTGATAGCTATATTGTTGAATTTGCTTATGATCTTAAATGTAAGTATTATGAGGGAGGAACATATGCTTGTAGGAATTGCAATAATATCAAGTTTCCTCTCTACATGTTGAAAATCTTGAAGCTATGCTTGTTTTGCTTTCCTATGCTAGTTGATTATTGTTCCCATAAGTTGTTTGCTCACAAAATCCCTATGCATAGGAAGTGGGTTAGACATAAATGTGCTAGTCATATTCTTCATGATGCTCTCTTTATTTTTCAATTCTTATCTTTTATGTGAGCATCATTGAAATCATCATGCCTAGCTAGGGGCGTTAAACGATAGCGCTTGTTGGGAGGCAACCCAATTTTATTTTTTTTCTTTGCCTTTTGTTCCTGTTTAGTAATAAATAAATCATATATCCTCTGTTATTATTGTGATTTTTATGTTTTAATTAGTGTTTGTGCCAAGTATAGCCTTTAGGATCTTCTTGGGTGATTGTTATTTGATCTTGCTGTAAAAAACAGAAAGTATGCGCTCACGAGAATAATTTTAGTTTTTTTACCAGAGAGCGATAAAATACCAATTCCACTTGCATTAGATTAATAAAAAAATGGCCTAGGACTTCCTAATTTATCAGGATTTTTGGAGTTACATAAGTATTCGAAACCTACAGATTACTATGGACTGTTCTGTTTTTGACAGATTCTGTTTTCTATGTGTTGTTTGTTTATTTTGATGAATCTATGAGTAGTATCGGAGGGTATGAACCATAGAGAAGTTGGAATATAGTAGATATTACACCAATATGAATTTAGAATGAGTCCACAACAGTACCAAAAGTGGTGATTTATTTTCTTATACTAACGGAGCTCACGAGATTTTCTGTTGAGTTTTGTGTTGTGAAGTTTTCAAGTTTTGGGTATAGATTCGATGGACTATGGAATAAGGAGTGGCAAGAGCCTAAGCTTGGGGATTCCCAAGGCACCCCAAGGTAACATTCAAGGACAACCAAGAGCCTAAGCTTGGGGTTGCCCTGGATGGCATCCCCTCTTTCGTCTTTGTTCATCGGTAACTTTACATGGAGCTATATTTTTATTCACCACATGATATGTGTTTTGCTTGGAGCATCATTTTATTTTTTCTTTTCTTTTGCTTGCTGTTTTAATAAATTACCATGATCTGAAATTCTTAAATGTTAGAGAGTCTTCACATAGTTGCATAATCATTCGACTACTCATTGATCTTCACTTATATCTTTTGGAGTAGTTTGTCATTTGCTCTAGTGCTTTACTTATATCCTTTTAGAGCACGGCGGTGGTTTTATTTTGAAGAAATATATGAAATCTCATGCTTCACTTATATTATTTTGAGAGTCCTAAACATCATGGTAATTTGCTTTGGTTATGAATTTAGTCCTAATATGATGGGCATCCAAGATGGGTATAATAAAAACTTTCATATAAAGTGCGTTGAATACTATGAGAAGTTTGATACTTGATTATTGTTTTGAGATATGAGGATGGTAATATTAGAGTCATGCTAGTGAGTAGTTGTGAATTTGAGATATACTTGTGTTAAAGTTTGTGATTCCCGTAGCATGCACGTATGGTGAACCGTTATGTGATGAAGTGAGGGCATGATTTATTTTTTGATTGTCTTCCTTATGACTGGCGGTCGGGGACGAGCGATGGTATTTTCCTACCAATCTATCCCCCTAGGAGCATGCACATAGTACTTTTTTTTGATAACTAATAGATTTTTGCAATAAGTATGTGAGTTCTTTATGACTAATGTTGAGTCCATGGATTATAAGCACTCTCACCCTTCCACCATTGCTAGCCTCTCTAATACCGCGCACCTTTCGTCGGTATCATACACCCACCATATACCTTCCTCAAAATAGCCACCAAACCTACCTATTATGGCATTTCCATAATACATTTCCATGCAAATTTCCACCCTTCCGTTTATTATGACACGCTTCATCATTGTCATATTGCTTTGCATGATCATGTAGTTGACATCATATTTGTGGCAAAGCCACCATTCATAATTCTTTCATACATGTCACTCATGAGTCATTGCACATCCCGGTACACCGCCGGATGCATTCATATATAGTCATATTTTGTTCTAAGTATCGTGTTGTAATTCTTGAGTTGTAAGTAAATAAAAGTGTGATGGTCACCATTATTAGAGGATTGTCCCATGTGAGGAAAGGATGATGGAGACTATGATTCCCCCACAAGTCGGGATGAGATGGACGACAAATAAAAAAAGAGAAAAAAGAGGCCATAAAAAAAGAGAAGGCCCCCCAAAAAAGAACAAAATGAGAGAAAAAAGAGAGAAGGGGCAATGCTACTATCCTTTTACCACACTTGTGCTTCAAAGTGGCACCATGATCTCCATGATAGAGAGTCTCCTATGTAGTCACTTTCATATACTAGTGGGAATCTTTCATTATAGAACTTGGCTTGTATATTCCAATTGCGGGCTTCTTCAGAATTCCCTAGGTCTTCGTGAGCAAGCGAGTTGGATGCACACCCACTTAGTTTATTTTTGAGCTTTCATACACTTATAGCTCTAGTGCATCCATTGCATGGCAATCCCTACTCACTCACATTGATATCTATTGATGGGCATCTCCATAGCCCGTTGATACGCCTAGTTAATGTGAGACTATCTTCTCCTTTTTGTCTTCTCCACAACCACCATTCTATTCCACCTATAGTGCTATGTTCATGGCTCAGCTCATGTATTATGTGAAGATTGAAAAAGTTTGAGAACATCAAAAGTATGAAACAATTGCTTGGCTTGTCATCGGGGTTGTGCATGATTTAAATATTTTGTGTGATGAAGATAGAGCATAGCCAGACTATATGATTTTGTAGGGATAGCTTTCTTTGGCCATGTTATTTTGAGAAGACATGATTACTTTGTTAGTATGCTTGAAGTATTATTATTTTTATGTCAATATTAAACTTTTGTCATGAATATTTCAGATCTGAATATTCTTGCCACAATAAAGTGAATTACATGGATAAATATGTTAGGTAGCATTCCACATCAAAAATTCTGTTTTTATCATTTACCTACTCGAGGACGAGCAGGAATTAAGCTTGGGGATGCTTGATACGTCTCCAACGTATCTATATTTTTTTATTGTTCCATGCTATTATATTATCAACCTTGGATGTTTAATATGCATTTATATGCTATTTTATATGATTTGTGGGACTAACCTATTAACCTAGAGCCTAGTGCCAATTTCTGTTTTTTCCTTGTTTTTGAGTATCGCAGAAAAGGAATACCAAGCGGAGTCCAATTGACATGCCAATTTTTGATGATTTTTTATGGACCAAAAGAAGCCCTCGGAGTAAAAGAGTTGGGCCAGAAGAGTCCCGGGCTGTCCACGAGGGTGGGGGCGCGCCCTACCCCCTAGGCATGGGCCCCTATCTCGTGGACAATCCGGAGACCCCCCTGACGTGAGACCTACGCCAAAAATTCCTATAAATACAGAAACCCCCAGAAATAAACCTAGATCGGGAGTTCAGCCGCCGCAAGCCTCCATAGCCACAAAAAACAAATCTAGACCCGTTCCGCCACCCTGCCGGAGGGGGGAAATCCCTCTCCGGTGGCCATCTTCATCATCCCAGCGCTCTCCATGATGAGGAGGGAGTAGTTCACCCTCGGGGTTGAGGGTATGTACCAGTAGCTATGTGTTTGATCTCTCTCTCTCTCTCTCTCGTGTTCTTGATTTGGCCCGTGTTGGAAATATGCCCTAGAGGCAATAATAACTTAGTTATTATTATATTTCCTTGTTCATGATAATCGTTTATTATCCATGCTATAATTGTATTGATAGGAAACTCAGATACATGTGTGGATACATAGACAACACCATGTCCCTAGTAAGCCTCTAGTTGACTAGCTCGTTGATCAATAGATGGTTATGGTTTCCTGACCATGGACATTGGATGTCATTGATAACGGGATCACATGATTAGGAGAATGATGTGATGGACAAGACCCAATCCTAAGCCTAGCACAAAGATCGTGTAGTTCGTATGCTAAAGCTTTTCTAATGTCAAGTATCATTTCCTTAGACCATGAGATTGTGCAACTCCCGGATACCGTAGGAATACTTTGGGTGTGCCAAACGTCACAACGTAACTGGGTGGCTATAAAGGTACACTACAGGTATCTCCGAAAGTGTCTGTTGGGTTGGCACGAATCGAGACTGGGATTTGTCACTCCGTGTAAGCGGAGAGGTATCTCTGGGCCCACTTGGTAGGACATCATCATAATGTGCACAATGTGATCAAGGAGTTGATCACGGGATGATGTGTTACGGAACAAGTAAAGAGACTTGCCGGTAACGAGATTGAACAAGGTATCGGGATACCGACGATCGAATCTCGGGCAAGTATCGTACCGCTAAACAAAGGGAATTGTATACGGGATTGATTAAGTCCTTGACATCGTGGTTCATCCGATGAGATAATCGTGGAGCATGTGGGAGCCAACATGGGTATCCAGATCCCGCTGTTGGTTATTGACCGGAGAACGTCTCGGTCATGTCTGCATGATTCCCGAACCCGTAGGGTCTACACACTTAAGGTTCGATGACGCTAGGGTTATAAAGGAAGTTTGTATGTGGTTACCGAATGTTGTTCGGAGTCCCGGATGAGATCCCGGACGTCACGAGGAGTTCCAGAATGGTCCGGAGGTAAAGATTTATATATGGGAAGTCCTGTTTTGGTCATCGGAAAGGTTTCCGGGTTCATCGGTAATGTACCGGGACCACCGAAGGGGTCCGGGGGTCCACCGGGGGGGGGCATGGGCCCCAGAGGCATACATGGGCCAAGTGAGAGAAGGCACCAGCCCCTAGGTGGGCTGGGGCGCCTCCGACTAAGGCCCATGCGCCTAGAAGAGGAGAGGGGGCAAACCCTAAGGGCAGATGGGCCCTAAGGCCCATACTCCCTGCGCCTCCCTCTCCTCCCCCCTTGTGGCCGCCACCCATAGATGGGTTTGGGGCTGCCGCCCCTCTAGGGGTGGGAACCCTAGAGGGGGAGCACCCTCCTCCCTCTCCCCTATATATAGTGAGGCCTAGGGGCTGCCCATAATACGCGATTTGATCTCTCTCATTGGTGCAGCCCTCCCTCTCTTTCTCCTCTCCCGTGGTGCTTGGCGAAGCCCTGCAGGATTGCCACGCTCCTCCATCACCACCACGCCGTTGTGCTGCTGCTGGATGGAGTCTTCCTCAACCTCTCCCTCTCTCCTTGCTGGATCAAGGCATGGGAGACGTCACCGGGCTGTACGTGTGTTGAACGCGGAGGTGCCGTCCGTTCGGCACTAGGATCTCCGGTGATTTGGATCACGACGTGTACGACTCCTTCAACCCCGTTCTCTTGAACGCTTCCGCTTAGCGATCTACAAGGGTATGTAGATGCACTCTCCTTCACCTCGTTGCTGGTCTCTCCATAGATAGATCTTGGTCACGCGTAGGAAAATTTTGAATTTCTGCTACGTTCCCCAACAGCCCGACCTTGATGTACCGCAAGCTTTGCTATTATAGTTGGATCTTATGATGTTTCTCCCCCTCTACTCTCTTGTGATGGATTGATTTTTCCCTTTGAAGTTATCTTATCAGATTGAGTCTTTAAGGATTTGAGAACACTTGATGTATGTCTTGCATGTGCTTATCTGTGGTGACAATGGGATATCAGGTGATCCACTTGATGTATATTTTGGTGATCAACTTGCGAGTTCAGTGACCTCGTGAACTTATGCATAGGGGTTGGCACACGTTTTGGTCTTGACTCTCCGGTAGAAACTTTGGGGCACTCTTTGAAGTTCTTTGTGTTGGTTGAATAGATGAATATGAGATTGTGTGATGCATATCATATAATCATACTCACAGATACTTGAGGTGACATTGGAGTATCTAGGTGACATTATGGTTGTGGTTGATTTGTGTCTTAAGGTGTTATTCTAGTACGAACTCTAGGATAGATTGAACGGAAAGAATAGCTTGGTGTTATTTTACTCCGGACTCTTGAATAGATCGATCAAAAAGGATAACTTTGAGGTGGTTTCATACCCTACAATAATATCTTCGTTTGTTCTCCGCTATTAGTGACTTTGGAGTGACTCTTTGTTGCATGTTGAGGTATTGTTATATGATCCAATTATGTTATTATTGTTGAGATAACTTGCACTAGTGAAAGTATGAACCCCGGGCCTTGTTTCGAAGCATCGCAATACCGTTTGTGTTCACTTTTATCATTAGTTACCTTGCTGTTTTTATATTTTAAGATTACAAAAACCTATACTACCATCCATATTGCACTTGTATCACCATCTCTTTGCCGAACTAGTGCACCTATACAATTCACCATTGTATTGGGTGTGTTGGGGACACAAGAGACTCTTTGTTATTTGGTTGCAGGGTTGTTTGAGAGAGACCGTCTTCATCCTACGCCTCTCATGGATTGATAAACCTTAGGTCATCCACTTGAGGGAAATTTGCTACGGTCCTACAAACCTATGCACTTGGAGGCCCAACAACGTCTACAAGAAGAAGGTTGTGTAGTAGACATCAGCTGCGTGCACCATGGCTTAGGGCGCTTATTTTGTGGAGGGATCGGTGATTTGGGTGGAAGGTGTCGCGCTCGCGCCGGCAGCCGAGGCATGTGAGATGTGGAAGTTAGGGGAGGATGGGGGTCGGGTGTGGATTACCTGCCTGGATAGACGAGGCCTATCAGCGTGAAGGAGGGTCACCGACGAGGAGGCGGCGCTGCAAGCAAGGAGTGAAGGTTTCAAGTTGCAAAGCAAGGCGGAAAGAGGGGAAATGTGGCTTTTGGTAAGGGGGAGGGGGCAGGGAGGTAGATATTTCCACGGAAGCCGAAAATTTGGAATCGCTTCAGTCAAAAAACTGGCGCGCAAAGTGTCATCAGACACGGTCCCTTATTCAGAACTGTGTACGATATGTGGACATCACAAACGATTCAGATAGATTCACCCGTGTGTGATGAGTTTGAATGTCAAAAGTTTTGGTTCGAATTTCCATGGTTATAGTGGTCATCCATGTCATTGCATAATTTGGGCACACAAAGGAGACTACAGCACACCTACACTTCTTAATCGAGCAAGTTCAACAATTAAACAGAGCTAGCTGACCTAAACATTACTCTAACAAATTAAAGACAGGCGCTCTTAATTAAACAAAACAAAGAGTACTACTACGGCTGGTGCTAGTCGATCTTCGCCACCGCCTCCATGTCCAGCTCGCGCCCGATGGTCTCCTGGGGAAGGGGCTCCATGGCATCCATCGCACCATACTCCGCACCATACTCGGCAAGAATCTCACCATCCACGTCTGCCATCTCTTTGGAAAAGGCCGCCACGAGCTGGGCGTGGGCGGACGTGATCTAGGCTTGGACGGGCTCTGTTGTCGCAAGGTATGCGGTGGAGGAATGGATGACTGCTCGAACGCTGTCGGTGATTGCCAGCTCTTCCGCCGTGGGTTGTCGACCATTGTCGGAGAAGCTTCGTTTGATTTGTGCGGTGACCACCAGGAGCTGGGCATGAGCGGCCTCGACATGGTCGTGGGCGGCCTCCATCAGGGCCAAGGCCGCCGCTGCGGAATGGACAGCTGCTGTGCCGCTCTCGCCAGTTCCTATCCCCGAGGCAGATGTTACTGCCGCCACCTGAGAAGCAACAGCGGCCGTTTGGGCTGCCTTTGCCGCCAAGTCGCAGATTGCGGCTGCGCTCATGCACCTTGTTATCACGCGGATGGCGGCTCCGGCCGCGCTCTCGCCGGAGTGGGCTACCGAAGTTGCCCTCACGACACGGGTCCACGTGCCCATCTTTCACCGGCGATGATTGAACAGTGAAATGATATTTGGGGAGTGAGCTAGTGTGCTTGAGACACCGACTGTGGACTGTAGCCGATGCACCTTCTCGCGTAAGCCATAGGCGTACTATACACCGATGGTGCTCCAGGATATTTTGTGCTGTATCTCACATGGTTGCTAATAATAAACTGTGTGCGATCTACTTGATTTTTCATCTTGATTTGAATTACATAATGGGGTCACAGCGGCAATGGACGGTGTCTGAATTGCTAGACCTTTTATCTAGAGTGAACATGCAACTATATGTGTGTCGTAAAAGAATTGGAATTATTCAGGGTTTGTTTGAACATTTTATACATCAAATTGGTTTTCTAGCCATTTCAGGTGCATAATTCAAATTTGAACTACATGCACATGCTCCAGTGCATATAAATTGGTTGAAAAATCAAATATGTGCCCTTGGGTGCATGCTTAGGTCCCATGCAAGAAATGGGAATGAATTTCAAACACGAGGGCATCGTTGATTGTCGGCAAAACATTGAGATGCCTGGTTTTTAAATTCTAGTAAATACAAAACCCGTCTGAAATTCATGAAACTTGGCATGCTATCATGGAGTGGCATCAACATGCCGTGGTAAAAAGTTTGTCCCATTCGGGGCAGGTTTGGGTATATGCTTCTCACAAACCAGAGCTTCTCACAACAAGCATGATGGTTTTCGGTCTGGAACGTCCCACCTTTGGGGACAAAATGATATCCAATGCCTCTTATTGCTTTCAATTTTTTTCTCGTGTCAACATAGAACAACAGGGGTGTTGTGTGAATTTTTGTGATTTTTCGGGGTTCGTTTGGACATTTTTATGCATTAACTGGGTTTTCAATGCATTTATGTGCATAATTCAAATTTTAACTACATGCACACGCTCCGGTGCATATAAATTGGTTGAAAAATGAAATATGTGTCATTGGGTGCATGCTTAGGTCCCATGCAAAGAAATGGGAATGAATTTCAAACACTAGGGAACCGTTGATTGCCGGCAAAACGATGAGATGCTTGGTTTTTAAATTCTAGTAAATCCAAAACCCGTTTGAAATTCATGAAACTTGGCATGCTATCATGGAGCGGCATCAACATGCCGTGGTAAATTTTTTGTCCCATTTGGGGCAGGTTTGGGTATATGCTCCTCACAAACCGGAGCTTCTCACAACAAGCATGGTGGTTTTCGGTAGGGAACGTCCCACCTTTGGGGACGAAACGATATCCATTGCCTCTTATTGCTTTCAAATTTTTTCTCGTGTCAACCTAGAACAACAGGAGCGTGTGTGATTTTTTGTGATTATTCGGGGTTTGTTTGGACATTTTTATGCATTAACGGAGTTTTCAATGCATTTATGTGCATAATTCAAATTTGATCTACATGCACATGCTCCAGTGCATATAAATTGGTTGAAAAATCAAATCTGTGTCCTTTGGTGCATGCTTAGGTCCCATGCAAGAAATGGGAATGAATTTCAAACACTAGGACACCACTCATTGCCGACAAAACATTGAGGTGCCTAGTTTTTAAATTCTAGAAAATCCAAAACCCGTATGAAATTCATGAAACTTGGCATGCTATCATGGAGCGGCATCAACATGCCGTGGTAATTTTTTCCCATTTGGGGCAGGTTTGGGTATATGCTCCTCACAAACCGGAGCTTCTCACAACAAGCATGATGGTTTTCGGTAGGGAACGTCCCACCTTTGGGGAAGAAACGATATCCATTGCCTCTTATTGCTTTCAAATTTTTTCTCGTGTCAACCTAGAACAACAGGAGTGTGTGTGATTTTTTGTGATTATTCGGGGTTCGTTTGGACATTTTTATGCATTAACGGAGTTTTCAATGCATTTATGTGCATAATTCAAATTTGAACTACATGCACATGCTCCAGTGCATATAAATTGGTTGAAAAATCAAATCTGTATCATTGGGTGCATGCTTAGGTCCCATGCAAGAAATGGGAATGAACTTCAAACACTAGGGAACCGTTGATTGCCAGCAAAACATTGAGATGCCTGATTTTTAAATTCTAGTGAATCCAAAACCCGTTTGAAATTCATGAAACTTGGCATGCAATCATGGAGCGGCATCAACATGCCATGGTAATTTTTTTGTCCCATTTGGGGGTGGTTTGGGTATATGCTTACCGGAGCTTCTCACAACAAGCATGATGGTTTTTGGTAGGGAACGTCCCACCTTTGGGGACAAAACAATATCCATTGCCTCTTACTGCTTCCAAATTGTTTTTCTCGGGACAACATAGAACAACATGAGTGTTGTGTGAGTTTTTGTGATTTTTTGGGGTTCGTTTGGACATTTTTATGCATTAACTGAGTTTTCAATGCATATATGTTCATAATTCAAATATAAACTACATGCACATGCTGCAGTGTATATAAATTGGTTGAAAAATCAAATATGTGTCCTTGGGTGCATGCTTAGGTCCCATGCAAGAAATGGAAATGAATTTCAAACACCAGGGCACCGTTGATTGCCGGCAAAACATTGAGCTGCCTCGTTTTTAAATTCTAGTAAATCCAAAACCCGTCTGAAATTCATGAAACTTGGCATGCTATCATGGAGCGACATCAACATGTCGTGGTAAAACTTTTGTCCCATTTTGGGCAAGTTTGGGTATATGCTTATCACAAACCGGAGCTTCTCATAACACGCATGATGGTTTTCGGTAGGGAACGTCCCCCCTCTGGGGACGAAACGATATCCATTGCCTCTTATTGCTTTCAATTTTTTTCTAATGTCAACATAGAACAACCGGAGTGTTGTGTGATTTTTGAGGGTTCGTTTGGACATTTTATGCATTAACTAAGTTTTCAATGCATTTATGTGCATAATTCAAATTTGAACTATATGCACATGCTCCAGTGCATATAAATTGGTTGAAAAATCAAATCTGTGTCCTTGGGTTCATGCTTAGGTCCCATGCAAGAAATAGGAATGAATGTCAAACACTAGGGCACCGTTGATTGCTGGCAAAACATTGAGATGCCTGGTTTTTAAATTTTAGTAAATACAAAACCCGTCTGAAATTCATGAAACTTGGCATGCTATCATGGAGCGGCATCAACATGTCGTGGTAATTTTTTTGTCCCATTTGGGGCATGTTTGGGTATATGCTCCTCACAAACCGGAGCTTCTCACAACAAGCATGATGGTTTTCGGTAGGGAATGTCCCATCTTTGGGGATGAAACGATATCCATTGCCTCTTATTGCTTTCAAATTTTTTCTCATGGCAACATAGTACAACAGGAGTGTGTATGATTTTTTTGTGATTATTCGGGGTTCGTTTGGACATTTTTATGCATTAGCGGAGTTTTGAATGCATTTATGTGCATAATTCAAATTTGAACTACATGCACATGCTCCAGTGCATATAAATTGGTTGAAAAATCAAATATGTGTCCTTTGGTGCATGCTTAGGTCCCATGCAATAAATGGTAATGAATTTCAAACACTAGGGCACCATTGATTGCCGACAAAACATTGAGATGCCTAGTTTTTAAATTCTAGAAAATCCAAAACCCATATGAAATTCATGAAACTTGGCATGCTATCATGGAGCGGCATCAACAAGCTGTGGCTCCCATTTGGGGCAGGTTTGGGTATATGCTTCTCACAAACGAGAGCTTGTCACAATAAGCATGATCGTTTTCGGTAGGGAACGTCCCACCTTTGGGGACGAAACGATATCCATTGCCTCTTATTGCTTCCAAAAAAATTCTCGTGTCAACATAGAACAACAGGAGTGTTGTGTGATTTTTTGTGATTTTTTGGGGTTTGTTTCGACATTTTTATGCATTAACTGAGTTTTTAATGAATTTATGTGCATAATTCAAAATTGAACTACATGCACATGCTCCAGTGCATATAAATTGGTTGAAGAATCAAATCTATGTCATTGGGTGCATGCTAAGGTCCCATGCAAGAAATGGGAATGAATTTCAAACACTAGGGAACCGTTGATTGCCGGCAAAACATTGAGATGCCTGGTTTTTAAATTCTAGTAAATCCAAAACTGGTCTGAAATTCATGAAACTTGGCATGCTATCATGGAACGGCATCAACATGCCATGGTAATTTTTTGTCCCATTTGGGGCAGGTTTGGGTATATGCTTCTCACAAACCGGAGCTTCTCACAACAAGCATGATGGTTTTCGGTAGGGAGCGTCCCACCTTTGGGGACGAAACGATATCCATTGCCTCTTACTGCTTCCAATTTTTTTTCTCATGACAACATAGAACAACATGAGTGTTGTGTGATTTTTTGTGATTTTTCGGGGTTCGTTTGGACATTTTTATGCATTAACTGAGTTTTCAATGCATTTATGTGCATAATTCAAATTTGAACTACATGCACATGCTGCAGTGCATATAAATAGGTTGAAAAATCAAATATGTGTCCTTGGGTGCATGCTTAGGTCCCAGGCAAGAAATGGAAATGAATTTCAAACACCAGGGCACCATTGATTGCCGGCAAAACATTGAGATGCCTCTTTTTTAAATGTAGTAAATCCAAAACCTGTCTGAAATTCATGAAACTTCGCATGCTATCATTGAGCGGCATCAACATGCCGTGGTAAAATTTTTGTCCCATTTTGGGCAGGTTTGGGTATATGCTTCTCACAAACTAGAGCTTCTCATAACCACTTTTCAAGATATCTTCCGATATGCCGATAAATGGACCGATTTATCACTTACCGCTGTCAGACCGATAAGATAAATCGGCCGATCAATCTACCAATATGGCGATAAATTGGCCGGTATGCCAATAAACTGGCCGATTTACCCCTTATCATGGGTCGACCGATAAGTTCCCGATAAGCGATATCCCCAACATTGCTCATAACAAGCATGATGGTTTTCGGTAGGGAACGTCCCCCCTTTGGGGACGAAACGATATCCATTGCCTCTTATTGCTTTCAAATTTTTTCTTGTGTCAACATAGAACAACCGGAGTGTTGTGTGATTTTTTGTGATTTTCGAGGGTTTGTTTGGACATTTTTATGCATTAACTGAGTTTTCAATGCATTTATGTGCATAATTCAAATTTCAACTACATGCACATGCTCCAGTGCATATAAATTGGTTGAAAAATCAAATGTGTCCTTGGGTTCATGCTTTGGTCCCATGCAAGAAATGGGAATGAATTTCAAACACCAGGGCACCGTTGATTGCCGGCAAAACATTGACATGCCTGGTTTTGAAATTTTAGTAAATCCAAAACCCGTCTGAAATTCATGAAACTTGGCATGCTATCATGGAGCGGCATCAACATGCCATGGTAATTTTTTTGTCCCATTTGGGGCAGGTTTGGGTATATGCTTCTCACAAACCGGAGCTTCTCACAACAAGCATGATGGTTTTCGGTATGGAACGTCCCACCTTTGGGGACGAAACGATATCCATTGCCTCTTATTGCTTCCATTTTTTTTTCTCATGACAACATAGAACAACAGGAGTGTTGTGTGATTTTTCGGGGTCCGTTTGGACATTTTTATGCATTAACTGAGTTTTCAATGTATTTATGTTCATAATTCAAATTTGAACTACATGCACATGCTCCAGTGCATATAAATTGGTTGAAAAATCAAATATGTGTCCTTGGGTGCATGCTTAGGTCCCATGCAAGAAATGGAAATGAATTTCAAACACCAGGGCACCGTTGATTGCCGGCGAAACATTGAGAGGCCTCGTTTTTAAATTCTAGTAAATCCAAAACCTGTCTGAAATTCATGAAACTTGGCATGCTATCATGGAGCGGCATCAACATGCTGTGGTAAAAATTTTGTCCCATTTTGGGCAGGTTTGGGTATATGCTTCTCACAAACCGGAGCTTCTCATAACAAGCATGATGGTTTTCGGTAGGGAACGTCCCCCCTTTGGGGACGAAACGATATCCATTCCCTCTTATTGCTTTCAAATTTTTTCTTGTGTCAACATAGAACTACCGGAGTGTTGTGTGACTTTTTGTGATTTTTGAGGGTTCGTTTGGACATTTTTATGCATTAACTGAGTTTTCAATGCATAATTCAAATTTGAACTACATGCACATGCTCCAGTGCATATAAATTGGTTGAAAAATCAAATCTGTGTCCTTGGGTTCATGCTTAGCTCCCATGCAAGAAATGGGAATGAATTTCAAACACCAGGGCACCGTTGATTGCTGGCAAAACATTGAGATGTCTGGTTTTTAAATTTTAGTAAATCCAAAACCCGTCTGAAATTCATGAAAATTGGCATGCTATCATGGAGCGGCATCAACATGCCGTGGTAAAATTTTTCCCCCATTTGGGGCAGGTTTGGGTATATGCTCCTCACAAACTGGAGCTTCTCACAACAAGCATGATGGTTTTCGGTAGGGAACATCCCACCTTTGGGGACAAAAAAATATCCATTGCCTCTTATTGCTTTCAAATTTTTTCTCGTGTTAACATAGAACAACAGTAGTGTTGTGTGATTGTTTGTGATTTTTCGAGGTTCGTTTGGACATTTTTATGCATTAACCGAGTTTTCAATGCATTTATGTTCATAATTCAAATTTGAACTACATGCACATGCTCCAGTGCATATAAATTGGTTGAAAAATCAAATCTGTGTCCTTGGGTGCATGCTTAGGTCCCATGCAAGAAATGGGAATGAATTTCAAACACTAGGGCACCGTTGATTGCCGGCAAATCATTGAGATGCTTGGTTTTTAAATTCTAGTAAATCCAAAACACGTTTGAAATTCATGAAACTTGGCATGCTATCATGGAATGGCACCCGACATGCTGTGGTATTTTTCGTGTCCATTTTGAGAGAAGGTGCACTCGAATAATGACAGCCAACAAAGGCATTTTGATAAAATAGCTGCCACTTTAATATCTCAAACATTTGTATCATTCAAACCGTGTGCGTTCTGTTAACCATTCATGTGACGCCATGTGTCTTGGTTTTAAAGGCTGTAGGAGGTGCCGTTCAGACAGCTGCTTGACCTTGACTGAACGGGAGGCATGCAAGCGTCGTCTGATGTGCAGGCTAACCGAGAGGCGTGCAAGCTGTCCTCGAATGCGTAGGTTCACCGGGAAGCGTGCAAGCTATATGCTGCGCAGCCTCACTGGAAGTCAGCCCTTTGACTTCCATGGACGCCTGCCTTGCTCGCATCCTCTCCATTAATGGCGCCCAAGCCGCAGTTTAATTCACTTTTTAAATATGAAACAGTAATCGCAAACATTTTAGTTAGAACACCCATATGCAAAGTGATAACTTCCCCAGGAAGCCAAATGAAAATGTGCCGAGTAGGATTTCTGCTACTCTTGATCGCAAACGTTTTAGATAGAACACCCGTACACAAAGTGAGAGCAGCTCAGGATTTGTGCATCCCTTCAACGCAAATGGTTGTTTTGGATGACCCGTGTGCAACCATGTACACACAATTTGGTAAGATTTGTCAATCCTTGTAACACTATGATTTGTCAAAATATGAAGCTAAAAATCACTAGCAGTATCTAATTTTTGCAACTAAAATTCAGTAATTAAGCATAGATTTCATTCATAGATTAAGCAGTCGTTCTTAATTTATATAGATAGTTCAGCTTGACAGCTGAACCAACCAAACTTTTCCCCTATTGTTGCCAACCACGTATTGAAATAGCTAGTTCAACTATATATACTAGCTAATTTTAAGTATGTTATATAGTTCCACCACATCTATAGTCAGATGAACTGAACAAAATAGCCCCTAAATACTACTACTACTGCGGAGGGGCTTTGTACTACTTCCGGCTGCCTCTCCTCTGCCAAGCGCACTCAGTAAGAGGCGGCGGAGGAGGAGCCTACCGACGAGCTGGGTAACCGCAATACGGTGCCTGCCGCTGTTGCAGCTTCAACGACGCTCACCTCGAACGCCCTTTGCCACTCCAGACGACCCCTCCCGACGCGGTGGTTCTCCTCGTAGATCTCCTGATTCCTCGCCTCTGAGGCGGCATGTGCCGCGTCCACGGCGGCGGTAAGGCTCTTTGCGTGCTCGACGAGGTGCTCCTCCTTCTTCCACAGGAACTCGGTGTAGCGCGAAGGTCGCTGACGCACGTGCGGGCATCCACCTCCGCCTCCCGCCTTCGGGCGGCGGTGGTGGAGCGGGTGATTACCCCGGCGGTGTGGTGGCCACGACTACCACCTCCCGCCTTTGGGTCGCGGTGGTGGAGCGGGTGATGGCCACAGTGTCCGGCAATGGGGTAGAGGCCATGACGGCCACCTCCCACCTTCGGGCCGCGACGGCGGAGCGCGCGATGGCCCTGGCTTTCAACGGTGGTGTGGCGGCAATGGCGGGCGGCAACAGCTGCCGACGGGCACCGGCGGCGGAGCGTGTGGTGGGTGTTCCGCGCACACCCAACAGGGACGCCACGCACACTACACTATGCCGGGGACTGCGCAGCCGCCGCAGTGTAGCCTCGCAGCTGGAGCTGTCCTCTGATGACGACGGAGTGGCTGAGCGACAACGACGGACTGGTGCCATTGGAGATTGTGGGAGAAGCAAACGAGATAAGCTATAGAGAGGGAGGGGAAAATGCAACGTAGGACTCGTCGGCCGTGAGGGTTTATATAGCGGGCCGGTAAGCATTGGGATTTTGGGGGATTTCATCGAGTCGGGCGGGAAGCTTGTGCGGGAACCTGCGAGGTTGTGTGGGAACGGGCTCACCGATGATTCATTGGTGCCACCGTTTGGCCAAAAGAACGCCCCCGCGCGCTGCACAAGCTTGCGCTATAAGCCGTCTGCGGCAGCGGGTGACAAGACGTGCGAGAGGAGGACGAAAGGCCACGTACACATACGGTTAATAAAAAAATATTTGCGATTTAATTACCTACTATACCACCATCCTGGTTTATAAGGATGATTTAACTAATAAAATACGAGTGCATGTCGCCAAAGATTATATAGTTGGATTTGTATTTGAACATAGTTTCCAATTATATAATTTTTAAAACATGTATTAACATTTTGTTGGTTAAATTTGAGGGAAAAGTATGACACAGAATATAAAGGAGACTATAGACTAGATGAAGGTGGTATCACACGGCCGCTCTCTACGCAGCAACGCAACTATCGACCGGCTTGTAGGCGACCATTTCCTGCCTGTTCAACTGCTCTATGCGTGTGGTTGCTTGCGGTTCAGGCGGCCGCGGCGCGCTTTGCTCCCGTCCCGCCGTGCGCGCTCTACTGACGCGTCCCTTCGGGTGCTCTGCCCTCGTCCCTCTATGCGCGCTGCCAGTATTTGGAGCTGGCGCATGATCACGCACGTTCGTGTGCAAGCGGTTGCGCCGGGCGCGGCGCGACGATGCAGTTATCCGCCGCAAAAACTGCCATGCGGACGCGCCGAGGATCCACGCTGCCCAGCCCCCTTTTATTCCTGTGGCCATTTACCTTCATCTCTCGTCTCACATGACACAATAAGCACACCCACGAGGACACATACAGAGAGGACATCCAACGGTTCCAATGGCGCTCCTAGCGGCCGACGACGACAACGGCGGGCAGTTCACCACGCATCACGTAGTGGACACCCACGTGAGGGGGAAGGCCCTCTCGGTGGTGTACACGAACGATCCGGTCTCTGTGGAGATCTCCATCGAAACTATGGAGCAGTTCCTTGCCGAGGACAAGTACCGAGTGGTCGGCTTCGACCTCGAGTACACCAGCGGTCGTGCCAGGCACGATCAGAAGGTTGCCGTCGCCCAGTTGTGCGTGCGACATGACGTCCTTGTCTACCACTACCACCTTGCCACAAGGCCTTGTGAGCGTTTCTCCAGGTTTATCAACAGCTCCGGCTACAGTTTCGCTTCGGTGGACACCACCAACGATCTAAAAGCGCTCAAGGTTTCGGACTTGAAATGCCCGAATCTTGTCAACATCCAAAGCCACTACAAGGTCTGGGGCAGCGACAAAAACAAACTGAACTCCCTGGTTGACCTCGCCTCGGCCATCATCGACCCCTGCTAAATGAAGATGAAGAATGAGAGCAATAAGGACAGGAACGCCTGGCATAGTGTGTGGCATAAGAGACTAGATGAACAACATGTGAAGTACGCGGCCATGGACGCGTACACAAGCTACGAGATGTACATGCGGATCATTGTCATGAGGAACTGTCTTCTTCCTAACCCAGACGAGGGATCAAGCCACATAGAAGTGGCAGGAGAGTCACAAGAAGTAGATGACTAGACGATCATTTCTACTATTTTAGAATGCATGCAATTGTTTATTGAGGTGTGTGCGAATGATATGTATAGTCACTTATGTAATTGGATGTTTATTTCAGTTATATATATACATTTTATTCTACTGTAGACAGAGCAAATCACACGGCTTATTAGCAGCAATCATTTGTGTTATTATTGGTCTTCGCACACATTTCTGATTACGGGCCTGTTTGCCGCGTATCACACACACCTTGATCTGGTTGACCGTTTCTTTTGTGTTGCCTAATCACAAACAGTTCATCTGAGTGAACCGTATGCTCTATATCACACACGCCTTCATCAGGCTGCCCGTTTTTTTTGTTCCTCCTCATCGCAAACAGTTTATTGAGCTGAACCGTATGCCCTGCATCGCACACGCAACTAAAATCTAAACCGTGTTTGATAGCTCCGCCATCACAAATGTTTTGCACCTTTTTTGATGGTTCTTCTACACCACCGTTTGCGATTGTGGCATCGCACACAGTTTCTTCGAAGGGTATCTGATCGTAGTGTCGCGTTTGGACCATCCTATAGTAGTGAACGGGTCTACAACATTCAGATCCTTATGTATCTTGCAAATCTCTATGTCTCCCTCCCTGACTTGGTCGCGGATGGAATTGAAGCATCTCTTCATGTGCTTGGTTCTCTTGTGAAATATGGATTCCTTTGCCAAGGCAATTGCACCAGTATTGTCACAAAAGATTTTCATTCAACCCAATGCACTAGGTATGACACCTAGATCAGATATGAACTCCTTCATTTGCTGCTTCCGAAGCAGCTATGTACTCCGCTTCACACGTAGATCCTGCCACGACGCTCTGCTTGGAACTACACCAACTGACAGCTCCACCATTCAATCAAAATACGTATCCGGTTTGTGACTTAGAGTCATCCGGATCAGTGTCAAAGCTTGCATCGATGTAACCATTTACGACGAGGACTTTGTCACCTCCATAAACAAGAAACATATCCTTTGTCCTTTTGAGGTATTTTAGGATGTTCTTGACCGCTGTCTAGTGATCCACTCCTGGATTACTTTGGTACCTCCCTGCTAAACTTATAGCAAGGCACACATCAGGTCTGGTACACAACATTGCATACATGATAGAACCTATGGCTGAAGCATAGGGAATGACCTTCATTTTCTTTCTATCTTCTGCAGTGGTCAGGGATTGAGTCTGACTCAACTTCACACCTTGTAACACAGGAAAAAACTCTTTCTTTGCTTGATCCATTTTGAACTTCTTCAAAACTTTATCAAGGTATGTCCTTTGTGAATGTCCAATTAAGCGTCTTGATCTATCTCTATAGATCTTGATGCCCAATATATAAGCAGCTTCACCTAGTTCTTTCATTGAAGAATTCTTATTCAAGTAACCTTTTATGTTATTCAGAAATTTAGTATCATTTCCGATCAACAATATGTCATCCACATATAATATCAGAAATGCTAGAGAGCTCCCACTAACTTTCTTGTAAATATAGGCTTCTCCAATAGTCTGTATAAATCCATATGCTTTGATCACACTATCAAAGCGTATATTCGAACTTCGAGAGGCTTGCACCAGTCCATAAACGGATCGCTGGATCTTGCACACTTTGTTAGCACCTTTTGGATTGATAAAACCTTCTGGTTGCATCATATACAACTCTTCTTTAAGATATCCATTAAGGAATGCAGTTTTGACATCCATTTGCCAAATTTCATAATCATAAAATGCGGCAATTGCTAACATGATTCAGACGGACTAAAGCATCGCTACGAGTGAGAAGGTCTCATCGTAGTCAACTCCTTGAACTTGCCGAAAACCTTTTGCAACAAGTTAGGCTTTGTAGACAGTCATATTACCATCAGCGTCAGTCTTCTTCTTGAAGATCCATTTATTCTCTATGGCTTGCCGATCATTGGGCAAGTCAACCAAAGTCCACACTTTGTTCTCATACATGGATCCCATCTTAGATTTCATGGCCTCAAGCGATTTCACGGAATCTGGGCTCATCATCGGTTCCTCATAGTTCGTAGGTTCGTCATGGTCAAGTAACATGACTTCTAGAACAAGATTACTGTACCACTCTGGTGTGGATCTTACTCTGGTTGACCTATGAGGTTCGGTAGTAACTTGATCACAAGTTTCATGATAATCAACATTAGCTTCCTCACTAATTGGTGTAGCGAACTGATTTCTATGATGAACTACTTTCCAATAAGGGAGCATGTACAATTACCTCATCAAGTTCTACTTTCCTCCCACTCACTTCTTTCGAGAGAAACTCCTTCTCTAGAAAGGATCCATTCTTAGCAACGAATATCTTGCCTTCGGATCTGTAATAGAAGGTGTACCCAATAGTCTTTTTTGGGTATCCTGTGAAGACACATTTCTCTGATTTGGGTTCGAGCTTACTAGGTTGAAGCTTTTTCACATAAGCATCGCTGCCCCAAACTTTAAGAAACGACAACTTGGGTTTCTTGCCAAACCACAGTTCATAAGGTGTTGTCTCAACGGATTTCAATGGTGCCCTATTTAACGTGAATGCAGCCGTCTCTAAAGCATAACCCCAAAACGGTAGCGATAAATCAGTAAGAGACATCATAGATCCCACTATATCTAATAAATTGTGGTTACGATGTTTAGACACACCATTACACTGTGGTGTTCCAGGTGGCGTGAGTTGCGAAACTATTCCGCATTGTTTCAAATGAAGACCAAACTCGTAACTCAAATATTCTCCTCCCAGATCGTAGAAACTTTATTTTCTTGTTACGATGATTTTCCACTTCACTCTGAAATTCTTTGAACTTTTCAAATGTTTTAGACTTATGTTTCATCAAGTAGATATACCCATATCTGCTCAAATCATCTGTGAAGGTCAGAAAATAATGATACCCGCCATGAGCATCAACACACACCGGACCACATACATCAGTATGTATTATTTCCAATAAGTCTGTTGCTCGTTCCATTGTTCCGAGAACGGAGTCTTAGTCATCTTGCCCATGAGGCATGGTTCACAAGTATCAAGTGATTCATAATCAAGTGATTCCAAAAGTCCATCAGCATGGAGTTTCTTCATGCGCTTTACACCAATATGACCCAAACGGCAGTGCCACAAGTAAGTTGCACTATCATTATTAAACTTATATCTTTTGGATTCAATACTATGAATATGTGTATCGCTACTATCAAGATTTAGTAAAAATAGACCACTCATCAAGGGTGCATGACCATAAAAGATATTACTCATATAAATAGAACAACCATTATTCTCCGATTTAAATGAATAACTGTCTCGCATCAAACAAGATCCAGATATAATGTTCATGCTTAACGCTGGCACCAAATAAAAACTATTCAGGTCTAAAATTAATCCCGAAGGTAGATGTAGAGGTAGCGTGCTGACGGCGATCACATCGACTTTGGAACCATTTCCCACGCGCATCGTCACCTTGTCCTTAGCCAATCTTCGCTTAATCCGTAGCCCCTATTTCGAGTTGCAAATATTAGCAATAGAACCAGTATCAAATACCCAGGTGCTACTGCGAGCATTTGTAAGGTACACATCAATAACATGTATATCACATATACCTTTCACTTTGCCATCCTTCTTATCCGCCAAATACTTGGGGCAGTTCCGCTTCCAATGACCAGTCCCTTTGCAGTATAAGCACTCAGTCTCAGGCTTAGGTCCAGACTTGGGCTTCTTCACTTGAGCAGCAACTTGCTTGCTGTTCTTCTTGAAGTTCCCCTTCTTCCCTTTTCCCTTCTTCTTGAAACCGGTGGTCTTGTTGACCATCAACACTTGATGCTCCTTCCTGATTTCTACCTCCGCAGCCTTTAGCATTGCGAAGAGCTCGGGAATTGTCTTATCCATCCCTTGCATATTATAGTTCATCACGAAGCTCTTGTAGCTTGGTGGCAGTGATTGAAGAACTCTGTCAATGACACTATCATCAGGAAGATTAACTCCCAGCTGAGTCAAGAGGTTGTGGTACCCAGACATTATGAGTATATGTTCACTGACAAAACTATTCTCCTCCATTTTGCAGCTATAGAGCTTATTGGAGACTTCATATCTCTCAATCCGGGCATTTCTTTGAAATATTAACTTCAACTACTAGAACATCTCATATGCTCCATGACGTTCAAAACGTCGTTGAAGTCCCGATTCTAAGCCATAACGCATGGCACACTGAACTATTGAGTAGTCATCAACTTTGCTCTACCAGGTGTTCACAACATCTGTTGTTGCTCCTGCAGCGGTTTGGCACCTAGCGGTGCGTCCAGGACGAAATTCTTCTGTGCAGCAATGAGGATAATCCTCAAGTTACGGACCCAGTCCGTGTAATTGCTACCATCATCTTTCAACTTAGCTTTCTCGAGGAACTCATTAAAATTCAATGGAACAACAGCACGGGCCATTTATCTACAACAACATAGACATGCAAAATACTATCAGGTACTAAGTTCATGATAAATTAAAGTTCAATTAATCATATTATTTAAGAACTCCCACTTAGATAGACATCCCTCTAATCATCGAAGTGATCACGTGATCCATATCAACTAAACCATGTCCGATCATCACGTGAGGTGGAGTAGTTTTCAATGGTGAACATCACTATGTTGATCATATCTACTATATGATTCACGCTCGACCTTTCGGTCTCAGTGTTCCGAGGCCATATCTGCATATGCTAGGCTCGTCAAGTATAACCCGAGTATTCCGCGTATGCAAAACTGGCTTGCACCCGTTGTATGTGAACGTAGAGCTAACCACACCCGATCATCACGTGGTGTCTCAGCACGACGAACTGTCGCAATGGTGCATACTCAGGGAGAACACTTATACCTTGAAATTTAGTGAGAGATCATCTTATAATGCTACCGCCGTACTAAGCAAAATAAGATGCATAGAGGATAAACATCACATGCAATCAAATAAGTGATATGATATGGCCATCATCATCTTGTGCCTTTTGATCTCCATCTCCAAAGCACCGTCATGATCACCATCATCACCGGCTTGACACCTTGATATCCATCAAAGCATCATTGTCGTCTCACCAACTATTGCTTCTACGACTATCGCTACCACTTAGTAATAAAGTAAAGCAATTACATGGCGATTGCATTTCATACAATAAAGCAACAACCATATGGCTCCTGCCAGTTGCCGGTAACAGTGTTAAAAAACATGATCATCTCATACAACAATTTATATAATCACGTCTTGACCATATCACATCATAGCATGCCCTGCAAAAACAAGTTAGACGTCCTCTACTTTGTTGTTGCAAGTTTTACGTGGCTGCTACGGGCTTCTAGCAAGAACCGTTCTTACCTACGCATCAAAACCACAATGTAGTATAGTGATTGCTTTCTGATCTTCAGAAAGAACACTATTCATTGAAACTGATTCAACTAAAGTTGGAGAAACAGACACCGACTAGCCACCTATGTGCGAAGCACGTCGATAGAACCAGTCTCGTGTAAGGGTATGCGTAATGTCTGTCTGAGCTGCTTCATCCAACAATACCGCTGAATCAAGAATCAACTAGTGACGGCAAGCAATATGTATATACCCACACCCACAACTCCTTTGTGTTCTACTCATGGATATAACATCTACGCATAGACCTGGCTCGGATGCCCACTATTGGGGAACGTAGTATATCAAAAAAATCCTACGATCACGCAAGATTTATCTAGGAGATGCATAGGAACGTAGTATTATGAAACGCAGTTGATGCACTCGAACGTCTTCGCGATCCAACCGATCAAGTACTGAACGCATGGCACCTCCGTGATCTGCACACGTTCAGCTCGGTGACGTCCCTTGTACTCATGATCCAGTTGAGGCCGAGTGAGAGTTTTGTCAGCACAATGACGTGATGACGGTGATGATGAAGTTACCGACGCAGGGCTTCGCCTAAGCACTACAATGATATGACCGAGGTGGAATTCTGTGGATGGGGGGGGGGTACCGCACACGACTAAACACTCCACTTGTGTATCTATGGGGTGCCCCCTCCCTCATATATAAAGGGGTGGAGGAGGGGGCTGGCCGACCACCTTGGGCGCGCCCCAAGGGGGGAATCCTACTCCTACTAGGAGTAGGTTCCCCCCTTTCCTAGTCCTACTAGGAGGGGGGAGGAAGGGAGAGATGGGAGGAAGGAAAGGGGGGCCGGCCCCCTCCCAATTCGGATTGGGCTTGGGGGGTGCCCCTCCTCTTGGCCTTCTCCTCTCTCTTCCACTAAAGCCGATGTAGGCCCATTAAGCCCCCGGGGGGTTCCGGTAACCTCCCGGTACTCCGGTAAATGCCTGAACTCATCCGAAACCATTCCGGTGTCCAAACCTAACCTTCCAATATATCAATCTTTATGTGTCGACCATTTTGAGATTCCTCGTCATGTCCGTGATCACATCTGGGGCTCTGAACTACCTTCGGTACATCAAAACACATAAACTCATAATACAGATCATCATCAACCATTAAGCGTGCGGACCCTACGGGTTCGAGAACTATGTAGACATGACCGAGACTCATCTCCGGTCAATAACCAATAGCGAAACCTAGATGCTCATATTGGTTCCTACATATTCTACAAAGATCTTTATCTATCAAATCGCATAACAACATACATTGTTCCCTTTGTCATCGGTATGTTACTTGCCTGAGATTTGATCGTCGGTATCTCAATACCTAGTTCAATCTCGTTACCGGCAAGTCTCTTTACTTGTTCTGTAATGCATCATCCTACAACTAACTCATTAGTCACATTGCTTGCAAGGCTTATAGTGATGTGCATTACCGAGAGGGCCCAGAGATACCTCTCCGATACGTCGAGTGACAACTCCTAATCTCGATCTATGCCAACTCAATAAACACCATCGGAGACACCTGTAGAGCATCTTTATAGTCACCCAGTTACATTGTGACATTTGATAGCACACTAAGTGTTCCTCTGATATTCAGGAGTTGCATAATCTCATAGTCATAGGAACATGTATAAGTTATGAAGAAAGCAATAGCAATAAACTAAACGATCATAGTGCTAAGCTAACGGATGGATCAAGTCAATCACATCATTCTCTAATGATGTGATCCCGTTCATCAAATGAAAACTCATGTCTATGGTTAGGAAACTTAACCATCTTTTGATTAACGAGCTAGTCAAGTAGAGGCATACTAGTGACACTCTGTTTGTCCATGTATTTGAAGGAAATATGCCCTAGAGGCAATAATAATGTTATTATTTTATTTCCTTATATCATGATAAATGTTTATTATTCATGCTAGAATTGTATTATCCGAAAACATAATACTTGTGTGAATACATAGACAGACTAAACGTCACTAGTATGCCTCTACTTGACTAGCTCGTTAATCAAAGATGGTTATGTTTCCTAACCATAGACATGTGTTGTCATTTGATTAATGGGATCACATTATTAGGAGAATGATGTGATTGACATGACCCATTCCATTAGCTTAGCACCCGATCGTTTAGTATGTTGCTATTGCTTTCTTCATGACTTATACATGTTCCTATGACTATGAGATTATGCAACTCCCGTTTGCCAGAGGAACACTTTGTGTGCTACCAAACGTCACAACATAACTGGGTGATTATAAAGGAGCTCTACTGGTGTCTCCAAAGGTAAATGTTGGGTTGGCGTATTTCGAGATTAGGATTTGTCACTCCGATTATCGGAGAGGTATCTCTGGGCCCTCTCGGTAATGCACATCACACAAGCCTTGCAAGCATTGCAACTAATGAGTTAGTTGCGAGATAATGTATTACATAACAAGTAAAGAGACTTGCCGGTAATGAGATTGAACTAGGTATTGAGATACCGACGATCGAATCTCAGGCAAGTAACATACCGATGACAAAGGGAACAACGTATGTTGTTATGCGGTCTGACTGATATAGATCTTCGTAGAATATGTGGGAGCCAATATGAGTATCCAGGTTCCGCTATTGGTTATTGACCGGAGACATGTCTTGGTCATGTCTACATTGTTCTCGAACCCGTAGGGTCTGCACGCTTAAGGTTTCGATGACAGTTATATGAGTTTATGAGTTTTTGATGTACCAAAGTTAGTTCGGAGTCCCGGATGTGATCACGGACATAACGAGGAGTCTCGAAATGGTCAAGACATAAATATTGATATATTGGACGGCTATATTCAGATACCAAAAGTGTTCCGGGTGATTTCGGAGAAAACCAGAGTACCGGAGGGTTACTGGAACCCCCCCCGGGAGAAGTAATGGGCCATATGGGCCTTAGTGGAGAAAGAGAAGGGCAGCCAGGGTGGGCCGCGCACCTCCTCCCCCTGGTCCGAATTGGACTAGGAGAGGGGGGGGGCGCCCTCCTTTCCTTCTCCCTCCCCACTTCCTTCCCCCTCCTAGTAGGAGTCCTACTCCTACTAGGAGGAGGACTCCTCCTTGGCGCGCCTATAGGGCCGACCGGCCTCCTCCCCTTGCTCCTTTATATACGGGGGCAGGGGCACCACTAGACACACAAGTTGATCCACGTGATCGTTTTCTTAGCCGTATGCGGTGCCCCCTTCCACCATAATCCTCGATAATATTGTAGCGGTGCTTACGTGAAGCCCTGCGATGGTAGAACATCAAGATCGTCACCATGCTGTCGTGCTGACGGAACTCTTCCCCGACACTTTGCTGGATCGGAGTCTGGGGATCGTCATCGAGCTGAACGTGTGCTAAAACTTGGAGGTGCCGTAGTTTCAGTGCTTGATCGGTTGGGCCGTGAAGACGTACGACTACATCAACCGCATTGTGCTAACGCTTCCGCTGTCGGTCTACAAGGGTACATAGATCACACTCTCCCCTCTCGTTGCTATGCATCACCATGATCTTGCATGTGCGTAGGAAAATTTTGAAATTACTACGTTCCCCAACAGTGGCATCCGAGCCTAGGTTTTATGTGTTGATGTTATATGCACGAGTAGAACACAAGTGAGTTGTGGGCGATATAAGTCATACTGCTTACCAGCATGTCATACTTTGGTTCGGCGGTATTGTTGGACGAAGCGGCCCGGACCGACATTACGCGTACGCTTACGCGAGACCGGTTCTCCCGACGTGCTTTGCACAAAGGTGGCTAGCGGGTGTCAGTTTCTCCAACTTTAGTTGAACCGAGTGTGGCTATGCCCGGTCCTTGCGAAGGTTAAAACAGCACCAACTTGACAAACTATCGTTGTGGTTTTGATGCGTAGGTAAGATTGGTTCTTACTTAAGCCCGTAGCAGCCACGTAAAACTTGCAACAACAAAGTAGAGGACGTCTAACTTGTTTTTGCAGGGCATGTTGTGATGTGATATGGTCAAGACATGATGCTAAATTTTATTGTATGAGATGATCATGTTTTGTAACCGAGTTATCGACAACTGGCAGGAGCCATATGGTTGTCGCTTTATTGTATGCAATGCAACTGCGCTGTAATGCTTTACTTTATCACTAAGCGGTAGCGATAGTCGTGGAAGCATAAGATTGGCGAGACGACAATGATGCTACGATGGTGATCAAGGTGTCACGCCAGTGACGATGGTGATCATGACGGTGCTTCGAAGATGGAGATCACAAGCACAAGATGATGATGGCCATATCATATCACTTATATTGATTGCATGTGATGTTTATCTTTTATGCATCTTATCTTGCTTTGTTTGACGGTAGCATTTTAAGATGATCTCTCACTAATTATCAAGAAGTGTTCTCCCTGAGTATGCACCGTTGTGAAAGTTCTTCGTGCTGAGACACCACGTGATGATCGGGTGTGATAGGCTCTACGTTCAAATACAACGGGTGCAAAACAGTTGCACACGCGGAATACTCAGGTTATACTTGACGAGCCAAGCATATACAGATATGGCCTCGGAGCACGGAGACCGAAAGGTCGAGCGTGAATCATATAGTAGATATGATCAACATAGTGATGTTCACCAATGAAACTACTCCATCTCACGTGATGATCGGACATGGTTTAGTTGATTTGGATCACGCAATCACTTAGAGGATTAGAGGGATGTCTATCTAAGTGGGAGTTCTTTAGTAATATGATTAATTGAACCTAAATTTATCATTAACTTAGTACCTGATAGTATCTTGCTTGTTTATATTTGATTGTAGATAGATGGCCCGTGCTGTTGTTCCGTTGAATTTTAATGCGTTCATTGAGAAAGCAAAGTTGAAAGATGATGGTAGCAATTACACGGACTGGGTCCGTAACTTGAGGATTATCCTCATTGCTGCACAGAAGAATTACGTCCTGGAAGCACCGCTGGGTGCCAGGCCTGCTGCTGGAGCAACACCAGATGTTATGAACATCTAGCAGAGCAAAGCTGATGACTACTCGATAGTTCACTGTGCCATGCTTTACGGCTTAGAATCGGGACTTCAACGATGTTTTGAACGTCATGGAGCATATGAGATGTTCCAGGAGTTGAAGTTAATATTTCAAGCAAATGCCCAAATTGAGAGATAAGAAGTCTCCAATAAGTTCTATAGCTGCAAGATGGAAGAGAACAGTTCTGTCAGTGAGCATATACTCAAAATGTCTGGGTATAATAATCACTTGATTCAATTGGGAGTTAATCTTCCAGAAGATTGTGTCATTGACAGAATTCTCCAATCACTTCCACCAAGCTACAAGAGATTCATGATGAACTATAATATGCAAGGGATGAATAAGACTATTCCTGAGCTCTTCGCAATGCTGAAAGCTGCGGAGGTAGAAATCAAGAAGCAGCATCAAGTGTTGATGGTCAACAAGACCACTAGTTTCAAGATAAAAGGGCAAAGGAAAGAAGAAGGGGAACTTCAAAAAGAACAGCAAGCAAGTTGCTACTCAAGAGAAGAAACCCAAACCTGGACCTAAGCCTGAAACTGAGTGCTTCTACTGCAAGCAGACTGGTCACTGGAAGCGGAACTGCCCCAAGTATTTGGCGGATAAGAAGGATGGCAAGGTGAACAAAGGTATATGTGATATACATGTTATTGATGTGTACCTTACTAATGCTCGCAGTAGCACCTGTGTATTTGATACTGGTTCTGTTGCTAACATTTGCAACTCGAAACAGGGACTACGGATTAAGCGAAGATTGGCTAAGGACGAGGTGACGATGCGCGTGGGAAATGGTTCCAAAGTCGATGTGATCGCGGTCGGCATGCTACCTCTACATCTACCTTCGGGATTAGTATTAGACCTAAATAATTGTTATTTGGTGCCAGCATTAAGCATGAACATTATATCTGGATCTTGTTTGATGCGAGATGGTTATTCATTTAAATCAGAGAATAATGGTTGTTCTATTTATATGAGTAATATCTTTTATGGTCATGCACCCTTAAAGAGTGGTCTATTCTTATTAAATCTCGATAGTAGTGACACACATATTCATAATGTTGAAGCCAAAAGATGCAGAGTTGATAATGATAGTGCAACTTATTTGTGGCACTGCCGTTTGGGTCATATCGGTGTAAAGCGCATGAAGAAACTCCATACTGATGGACTTTTGGAACCACTTGATTATGAATCACTTGGTACTTGCGAACCGTGCCTTATGGGTAAGATGACAAAAACACCGTCCTCCGGTACTATGGAGAGAGCAACAGATTTGTTGGAAATCATACATACAGATGTATGTGGTCCGATGAATGTTGAGGCTCGTGGCGGATATCGTTATTTTCTCACCTTCACAGATGACTTAAGCAGATCTGGGTATATCTACTTAATGAAACATAAGTCTGAAACGTTTGAAAAGTTCAAAGAATTTCAGAGTGAAGTTGAAAATCATCGTAACAAGAAAATAAAATTCCTACGATCTGATCGTGGAGGAGAATATTTGAGTTACGAGTTTGGTGTACATTTGAAACAATGTGGAATAGTTTCGCAACTCACTCCACCCGGAACACCACAGTGTAATGGTGTGTCCGAACGTCGTAATCGTACTTTACTTGATATGGTGCGATCTATGATGTCTCTTACTAATTTACCGCTATTGTTTTGGGGTTATGCTCTAGAGACGGCCGCATTCACGTTAAATAGGGCACCATCAAAATCCGTTGAGACGACGCCTTATGAACTGTGGTTTGGGAAGAAACCAAAGTTGTCGTTTCTGAAAGTTTGGGGTTGCGATGCTTATGTGAAAAAGCTTCAACCTGATAAGCTCGAACCCAAATCGGGGAAATGTGTCTTCATAGGTGTAACGCCCTCGATGCGGCTATATCTCCCACGTGTCGAAGCATGACTTAGAGGCATAACCGCATTGAAAGCAATGTCGCAAGTGAGGTAATCTTCACACAACCCATGTAATACATAAGGGAAAGAGATACATAGTTGGCTTACAATCGCCACCTCACACAATTACATGAATAAAGCATTACATCATTCAAATACAATCAAGGTCCGACTACAGAACCAAAATAAAAGAAGAACCCCAAAAGCGACAAAGGTCCCCGATCGACCCCAACTGGGCTCCACTACTGAACAACAAGAAAGAAACACACAAAGGACAAGATCTTCATCGAGCTCCTCCTGAGCTTGGTTGCGCCATCTGCACAGATTCATCGGCACCTGCAAGCTGGTTTTGGAAGTATCTGTGAGCCACGGGGACTCAGCAATCTCGCACCCTCACGATCAAAACTATTTAAGCTTAAGGGAAAGGTAAAAGTATGAGGTGGAGCTGCAGCAAGCGACTAGCATATATGGTGGCTAACATACGCAAATGAGAGCGAGAAGAGAAGGCAAAGCACGATCGAGAAATCTATGATCAAGAAGTGATCCTATAGCAACCTACGTCAAGCATAACTCCAACAACCGTGTTCACTTCCCGGACTCCGCCGGAAAGAGACCATCACGGTTACACACGCGGTCGATTCATTTTAAATAAGGTCAAGTTCAGGTTTTCTACAACCGGACGTTAACAAATTCCCATCCGCCCATAACCGCGGGCACGACTTTCGAAAGTATAAATCCCTGCAGGGGTGTCCCAACTTAGCCCATCACAAGCTCTCACGGTCAATGAAGGAATAGACCTCCTCCTGAGACATTCCGATCAGACTCGGTATCCCGGTACAACAAGACATTTCGACAGGGTAAAACTAAACCAGCAACACCGCCCGAATGTGCCGACAAATCCCGATAGGAGCTGCACATATCTCTTTCTCAGGGCACACTCAGATGAGACTAGCTACAAGTAAAACCAACCCTCAAGTTTCCCTGAGGTGGCCCCGCAGGCAGCTCAGTTCGGACCAACACTCAGAGGAGCACTGGCCCGGGGGGGTTAAAAATAATGACGACCCTTGGGTGCGCGACCCCCAAGGGAAAAGAAAAGGCTAGGCGGCGAATGGTAAAACCAATGTTGGGCATTGCTGGAGGAGCTTTACTTAAGGCGAACTGTCAAGGGGTTCCCATTATTACCCAACCGCGTAAGGAACGCAAAATCCGGGAACATAACACCGATATGACGGAAACTAGGGCGGCAAGAGTGGAACAAAACACCAGGCATAAGGCCGAGCCTTCCACCCTTTACCAAGTATATAGATGCATTAATTAAATAAGATATATAGTGATATCCCAACAAGTAAATAAATGTTCCAACAAGGAACGGCCTCCAATCTTCACCTGCAACTAGTAACACTATAAGAGGGGCTGAGCAAAGCGGTAACATAGCCAATCAACGGTTTGCTAGGACATGGTGGGTTAGAGGTTTGACATGGCAATTTGGGAGGCTGACAAGCAAAAGGTAGGCATCGTAGCATTGGCATAGCAAAGAGCGAGCAAACTAGCATAGCAAAGATAGTAGTGATTTCGAGGGCATGATCATCTTGCCTGAGATCCCGCAAGGAATAAGAACGAGTCCATGAAGAAGACAAATGGACGTAGACGAACGAATCCTCACAACACGACGTTATCGGAAGCAACCCGAAGAAGCAATCACCGGAAAAGAAGCACACAACATAGTAAACAACCAACACATGAACATGGCATGATGCGCAAACAAGTATGATGCATGTCCGGTTTAAATATGCATGACATGGCAAAATGCACAAACAACACTACAACTTAAGTGGAGCTCAATATGCAACGAGTTGCATATTGACGGAGCACCACATCAATTATTTAGTTCGATCTTGTTTATGTACCCAACAATATTAAATGTTGTTAAACATGACAAGAGAGTGAAGCAAATGAAAAACTACCCATCTAGTCAAGTTTAAATGAGGCCGGGAACAACGAACAACAATTCCGGTAAATCCCCATGTGTATATATTAGATTTGGTGCTGATCTGCCCTAAACACAATTTTAGAGTTATTAAACATGCAAAGTAAAGCCACCATGTTAAACTAGGCAAAATTCTACCCCAATTACATATAAAGTTTGTTAAATTTGGAGCTACGGTTATTTAGTTATGAATTAAATCATTTTAACATGGCGTAGGAGTAAATTTAACCAACCATCATTTTAGACATTTTGAACATGGATGAAAGTGACATATTATTAAACTAGACAAAATTCTGAGCAAGTTTCATATATAAATCATTTTAAACCGATGCACGGTTAGTGAGTTATTATATGCATGATCCACAAGTGCTTTCCTGCAAAAATGCTCTCCTCTGAAAAAATAGACAAATCACAGACGCTAAAAAAACATACGCGGGCCGAAACTGGGCAGCCCAACAGTGCATGGCCCAACAACAGGAATTAAAAAAAGGCGCTCAGGGGGGGTGGCCTCACCCAGTGGGCTTCGGCCCGGGTTGGAGGAGCGGTGGGCCGGCTCTCTTGCTGGATCGGGTCGACGCAGAGCCGGGTGCGGTCAACGGGCGAAGTGGGGCTTGCGATGTCGTCGCTTGCGGTGGCTGAGCGCTGGTTCGTGCTTCCCCATAGCGAGGCGAAGCAGGGGCGATCCAGGCGGGCACAACGGCCGGAGATCCATGGCGGGGGCGTTGCTGGTGGTGCTCTCCGGCGGGAGGAACAACAGCGAAGTCCCGAGAGGGATCGACCTGGCGGGTGTGCGGGGGCCATCCATGGCGATGCTGCGAAGACAACAGAGAGAAAGAGAGATCGTGAGGGAAAGAGAGAGAGGGCTTTGGCGAAGAAGAAAGGAGAGGCAGGGGCTCGGGGCCTTGCTGAAGGTGGTCACCGGCGACGGCGCTCCGGCGAGCAGGCGGCAACGTGGGAAGGCATGGTCAGGAGCTCCTCTCCCGAACCAAAAAGAGCATGGAGGCGGGCGAGCGTTGATCCTGAGAAGAAAACGACGAGGATGAGAAAACAGAGGACGAACAGAAAAGGAGATGTAGGGAGATGAGGAGGAGCAAGGCAACGGGGCCCTGGTCCGGCAAGTCGCCAGGATGTGCCGGACGGGCGACGGCGGCTCTGCTCACGGACGAGCTCTGGCTCGGGCATCACCTGGACGGCGCGGAGGGAGGCGGAAGGGCTCGATCCAATCGGGATTTGGGCTCTGGTTGGCTGCGGGTTCGTCCGGTGTTGACAACGAGCTGGAGCGGTGGTTGGTCCGGTTGGAAAAATCAAGGAGGGATTTTTGGACTTGGAGAGATCCCGAGGTGGGAGATAGTGCGGCGGCGGTGGCAGGGACAAATCCCCTAGATTTTAGGGTTGGCTTGATTGGGTAGGTGGTGGACTATATATATAGGGACAATCGAATTAGGTTTGGACCCTCCGATCAAAATCAGACGGTCTCGGATAAATAGGTTAGGAAGCCCAATTAAGAAAACGGAGACGTTTTGTAGATGTTTGGGGATGATCCGGACACGACGGTGACGACTGCTCGGGTCGGGTCCGGGACAATTTTCGGACGCGCGCGCGAGGAGGGCCGCGGGCTGACGAGAGAGGTTAGGTTGGACCTGGCCGTAGGTAGTGGGCTGAGAAGAGAGAGGGGGAAAGCAACCCGACAACTATTTCCGAAGACCAAAAACGTCCGACGTTTGACCGGCTATACTGCCGCTATAGTTAATCGTTGGGGCGTCAAACGAACTCCGAATGCGATGAAATTTGACAGGCGGTCTATCTACACTATAATAAGACCACACGTCAACTCTCATCCCATTCTGAGAACATTTTCCGGCCACTTATAAAAAAATATTTCGAACATGCCGCGGGCGCGTGCAAGTGTGTCTGGGCTCAGAACGGACAACAAAGAGAACGAGGAGGCCGGGACGGATGCAAGTTTTGAAAACATGATGATGCAATGCACATGATGATATGACAAGATGCAACACGCAAGCGAATGACAAGGCAACAACATCGAATAACTGCACGACACCTGGCACATCGGTCTCGGGGCGTTACAACACTCCACCACTACGAGAGGATCTCGTCCCGATATCTAGAATGGCACCGGAGGGAAAACGGAAGAGAAAGAGAAGAGGTAAAACTAAGTTGCTTCTTTGACAAACGAGTGAAACCACGAACCTTGAGAGGTTGAACAAATTGAAAGAAAGAATGCAACGAGAAAGAGCGAAGTTGAAAGCACACCGTTAGAAAAGAGGGACAAAGAACATTGCGAAAACCTTGAGGTTGAAGGGAAGATATATATAGAAAACACTGCGGTTAAGGAAGGGGATCAAGGAAGACCAAATTCGGGCAGCACTCCGGTTGAAAATAAAGTAATTGAATAAGAACTTGATAAGGTGATAGAACTTGAAAAGAGGGCACGACACTCCGGTTAAATGGACAATCATGAAAAGAACATGATCTTAGGCAAACGAGATGATGGGATGAGAAGAGCAACATCAGTAGACCTCCAGGAGAAAGAATAGAATAAAGATAATTGAGACAAACGAATATGGAAGACAATGCCAACTTCTGCTACAAAAAAGCTTGAAAAGGCATCTTTAGGAGAAAGGTTGAACGGAGTTGTTGTGAAAACCCACATCGAAAAATAATAAGCTTGATATGGTCTTAAGGAATACATCTCAAATTATGAGGTGAAAAACCTGCCACTCACGGGAAAAGAATTGGATTGATAAGAACAAGTAGGCAAGAAACTATCTCACCGGGAGGATAAATGAAGAGCTTGGGTCAATTATACGCCTCACAATAGCAAAATCCTAGGGAAAGCTTCAGGTGAAACATAACCCAAGATAACTCCAATGACGAGATTGATGGATTTAAAATACCTCATTCATGACCACGTGTGAATCATGAAACATGAACCCAAATTATTAAAATGACATAATAACACCTCCAATAATATGGAAGAAAGAATTGCACTCCGGATAGCAAGAAGAAGAAAACTAGAACTTCTTAGAAGAGAATCTCGATGAAAAATTTGGAGAAGGAATTAAATCCTTGATGAACCATCATGTAGAGCCTCCATGAAGAACTCCGGTAAAACAAAAGGAATGAAAAGAAAGAGAAATTGAAAACACAAGGTGAATCCTCTCAATGATTTAGATGGATCTCGCGATGAAATAATTGAGAGAACTTGGCAGACCAGGAAAGAAAGAAGAGCACTTGAAACCCAGAATAAGTATGATGAACCACTCCGGAAAAAAAACAGGAATTGAACGAACTCGATGAAACAAGAATAAGAATTATATTATGCTCGTCCTTCATCAATTAAATTGATGACAAACCATGGATTTGGCACACTACTTATTCTCGTAGAAAGGATTAAGAGAGATATAGCGCAAACTTGAGAAAGTGTTCAACGATCCACCGGTAGGATTTGGAAAGCACGAATGCATAGATATGATACACGAAGGAAGGAAAACCTTGAACGAACCACCGTAAGAAATGGAAGTGAACGTAGTAGGGGTGAATCACCGGTAAGAATTAACAAATGAACGAAGGTGCTTGAGACAAACTAGATGCATGAGCACGAAGAGATCAAGAACTTATTAGAGGATATTTGATTGATGCACCGGCAAGATAGGAGAATGATAACTGACAGCTGAGAATGAATAATTATGAGATGATGGACTTCGGATGAACAAACTGAAAAGGCTCCTGAATTGCTCCGGATAGGTGAAAAGAATTCTCACAATCGAAAATAATTATGAGAGGATGGCATCAAGCTAGAATCACGAATCTTTGAGAGAACAGATAAGATATGGAGGTAAAAATTTTATTCGGTCTTCAAACGCAGAGAGTGACGATGAGGAACACCATCATGAATTATTTAGACACTCCAGAAGAACCAAAACGAAGAGGTTAAACCAACGATGAAAATAATTTGAAAGATCTTGGTGAAAAGCATTTGACTGATGATAATTCATTCTTACGTCAAGCTTTGACAAGAATTTAGGATAACTCCGGTAAAATAAGAAGAGTCAGGTAAGATCCTGGGAAAAGACATGTGGGTTAGGTCCCACTCAAAAGAAACACCATTGAATGATTTAAAAGATAGATTGCACCGGTTGAATTAAATGACTTGAATGAGATAACAACCTCGAAAGATCTTGAAGAAATGCAGAGTGGAAAACATGAATCTTCGAGATATCTTGAGCACACCGGAATAATTGAATAGCGAGAGGTGAATGATAAAGAGGTGCACCGGTATGAGAAGGTATTGAAAAGAGGAAATGATATAATCAACAAAGCTTGACTTAAAACTACCTGAGAAGAAAGATAATGAATAATGATGAACTAGAAACTTCGTTAAAATCTTTATAAGAAACACCGGATAAGAATGGAGAGACTTCCATTGATAAAATGGATAGTTGAATAAGAAATCTGAGTCCTTGAAGAAAACAAGGGTGGGTGGGAGGGAAAACAAAAGCAACTTGGAGACGGATGAAACAAGCAACATTGAGAAGAACTGATAATTGCTCTTGCGAATATTGAAGTGATTGGATCCACTTGAAGAGAAGCACACCGGTTAAAAGGATTGACAAAAAACAATCTTGATGATCAAGAAGGATTGGTATCCACATCGGAGTATGAGAACACAATTTGGGAAATGTATGGAATCAACACTTGACACTGAAGCAACTCGAATACCACAACTCAAAAACAAAACAAAGGATTGGCTTGCAGAATAAGCCGGAACAAACATATGATAGAGATTTCGTCGAAGTTTTCGTGGTGGGGCCTACACGGGCTCGATCGTACAACACCATCATGTACAAGGCAGTGCACATGACATACGAAGCGTCCCCGAGTCGGCATAGCCAAGGACTCTTTAAGACACAACGAGACCACTGTAAAACCAACCGTGAATAGGCGGACCACTAGACGTCAAACCCCAATTTCATATCACACATCTGTTGGAAAGATATCCTAAGAGCTACTTGAATTCCCACTTATAAACTCCCGAAATTTTCCGGTTATGCAATCAGGTGTTGGGGATACAGGGGAAGCATAATATCTCACCCAAACTAGCAAATCCTACATCCAGCTGTATCCATCCTTCAACACATAACCAAGAAACCTTCGGAAATCATCTACCTCAACCTTCGAAAAGCATCCGTTATACAAGTTATGGCGATACTCCTGAACTCCCGCCCCAGTACTGGGCGGCGTCGAGGTTATCTCACCAACGAACTGCATAAAAGAGATTTATGATGTCGGCGTACTAAACTCAGGTATTCCAGAACTACAACAATAAAATTACGATGACAACACCTCAGAGCTCAACTCCCCGGGACACTTCCACTAAACCCCTGACAGGAGGCACCAAGACAATGTTCTCGTCATAAAACCATTGGAACGATTCCAAGATACCCACGTGATCCTAAATTTTTTTAGTGAAATTTCAGAAGAGAAGAGTCAAAACTCTATGTCAGGATGCCTTACCAGAGCGATGAAGGGACTGGGGAGTAAAAAGAATTCCTAAACTCTCCGATATATAATTCCTAATGACTCAAAACATTTTTTTCTAGACTCAACAACGGCTGCTAAAAATGATCAAGCAGTGGGGGCTCCTAAGGTCGGGGAAGGCTCTGATACCAACTTGTAATGCCCTCGATGCGGCTATATCTCCCACGTGTCGAAGCACGACTTAGATGCATAACCGCATTGAAAGCAATGTCGCAAGTGAGGTAATCTTCACACAACCCATGTAATACATAAGGGAAAGAGATACATAGTTGGCTTACAATCGCCACTTCACACAATTACATGAATAAAGCATTACATCATTCAAATACAATCAAGGTCCGACTACGGAACCAAAATAAAAGAAGAACCCCAAAAGCGACAAAGGTCCCCAATCGACCCCAACTGGGCTCCACTACTGAACAACAAGAAAGAAACACACAAAGGACAAGATCTTCATCGAGCTCCTCCTGAGCTTGGTTGCGCCATCTGCACGGACTCATCGGCACCTGCAAGCTGGTTTTGGAAGTATCTGTGAGCCACGGGGACTCAGCAATCTCGCACCCTCGCGGTCAAAACTATTTAAGCTTAAGGGAAAGGTAAAAGTATGAGGTGGAGCTGCAGCAAGCGACTAGCATATATGGTGGCTAACATACGCAAATGAGAGCGAGAAGAGAAGGCAAAGCACGATCGAGAAATCTATGATCAAGAAGTGATCCTATAGCAACCTACGTCAAGCATAACTCCAACAACCGTGTTCACTTCCCGGACTTCGCCGGAAAGAGACCATCACGGTTACACACGCGGTCGATTCATTTTAAATAAGGTCAAGTTCAGGTTTTCTACAACCGGACGTTAACAAATTCCCATCCGCCCATAACCGCGGGCACGACTTTCAAAAGTTTAAATCCCTGCAGGGGTGTCCCAACTTAGCCCATCACAAGCTCTCACGGTTAATGAAGGAATAGACCTCCTCCCGAGACATTCCGATCAGACTCGGTATCCCGGTACAACAAGACATTTCGACAGGGTAAAACTAAACCAGCAACACCGCCCGAATGTGCCGACAAATCCCGATAGGAGCTGCACATATCTCTTTCTCAGGGCACACTCAGATGAGACTAGCTACGAGTAAAACCAACCCTCAAGTTTCCCCGAGGTGGCCCCGCAGGCAGCTCAGTTCGGACCAACACTCAGAGGAGCACTGGCCCGGGGGGGTTAAAAATAATGACGACCCTTGGGCGCGGGACCCCCAAGGGAAAAGAAAAGGCTAGGCGGCGAATGGTAAAACCAATGTTGGGCATTGCTGGAGGAGCTTTACTTAAGGCGAACTGTCAAGGGGTTCCCATTATTACCCAACCGCGTAAGGAACGCAAAATCCGGGAACATAACACCGATATGACGGAAACTAGGGCGGCAAGAGTGGAACAAAACACCAGGCATAAGGCCGAGCCTTCCACCCTTTACCAAGTATATAGATGCATTAATTAAATAAGATATATAGTGATATCCCAACAAGTAAATAAATGTTCCAACAAGGAACGGCCTCCAATCTTCACCTGCAACTAGTAACACTATAAGAGGGGCTGAGCAAAGAGGTAACATAGCCAATCAACGGTTTGCTAGGACATGGTGGGTTAGAGGTTTGACATGGCAATTTGGGAGGCTGACAAGCAAAAGGTAGGCATCGTAGCATTGGCATAGCAAAGAGCGAGCAAACTAGCATAGCAAAGATAGTAGTGATTTCGAGGGCATGATCATCTTGCCTGAGATCCCGCAAGGAAGAAGAACGAGTCCATGAAGAAGACAAATGGACGTAGACGAACGAATCCTCACAACACGGCGTTATCGGAACCAACTCGAAGAAGCAATCACCGGAAAAGAAGCACACAACATAGTAAACAACCAACACATGAACATGGCACGGTGCGCAAACAAGTATGATGCATGTCCGGTTTAAATAGGCATGACATGGCAAAATGCACAAACAACACTACAACTTAAGTGGAGCTCAATATGCAACGAGTTGCATATTGACGGAGCACCACATCAATTGTTTAGTTCGATCTCGTTTATGTACCCAACAATATTAAATGTTGTTAAACATGGCAAGAGAGTGAAGCAAATGAAAAACTACCCATCTAGTCAAGTTTAAATGAGGCCGGGAACAACGAACAACAATTTTGGTAAATCCCCATGTGCATATATTAGATTTGGTACTGATCTGCCCTAAACACAATTTTAGAGTTATTAAGCATGCAAAGTAAAGCCACCATGTTAAACTAGGCAAAATTCTACCCCAATTACATATAAAGTTTGTTAAATTTAGAGCTACGGTTATTTAGTTATGAATTAAATCATTTTAACCTGGCATAGGAGTAAATTTAACCAAACATCATTTTAGACATTTTGAACATGGATGAAAGTGACATATTATTAAACTAGACAAAATTCTGAGCAAGTTTCATATATAAATCATTTTAAACCGATGCACGGTTAGTGAGTTATTATATGCATGATCCACAAGGGCTTTCCTGCAAAAATGCTCTCCTCTGAAAAAAAATAGACAAATCACAGACGCTAAAAAAACATACGCGGGCCGAAACTGGGCAGCCCAACAGTGCATGGCCCAACAACAGGAATTAAAAAAAAGGCGCTCAGGGGGGTGGCCTCACCCAGTGGGCTTCGGCCCGGGTTGGAGGAGCGGTGGGCCGGCTCTCTTGCTGGATCGGGTCGACGCAAAGCCGGGTGCGGTCAACGGGCGAAGTGGGGCTTGCGATGTCGTCGCTTGCGGTGGCTGAGCGCTGGTTCGTGCTTCCCCGTAGCGAGGCGAAGCAGGGGCGATCCAGGCGGGCACGACGGCCGGAGATCCATGGCGGGGGCGCTGCTGGTGGTGCTCTCCGGCGGGAGGAACAGCAGCAAAGTCCCGAGAGGGATCGACCTGGCGGGTGTGCGGGAGGCCATCCATGGCGATGCTGCGAAGACAACAGAGAGAAAGAGAGATCGTGAGAGAAAGAGAGAGAGGGCTTCGGCGAAGAAGAAAGGAGAGGCAGGGGCTCGGGGCCTTGCTGAAGGTGGTCACCGGCGACGGCGCTCCGGCGAGCAGGCGGCAACGTGGGAAGGCATGGTCAGGAGCTCCTCTCCCGAACCAAAGCGAGCATGGAGGCGGGCGAGCGTTGATCCTGAGAAGAAAACGACGAGGATGAGCAAACAGAGGCCAAACAGAAAAGGAGATGTAGGGAGACGAGGAGGAGCAAGGCAACGGGGCCCTGGTCCGGCAAGTCGCCAGGATGCGCCGGACGGGCGACGGCGGCTCTGCTCACGGACGAGCTCTGGCTCGGGGATCACCTGGACGGCGCGGAGGGAGGCGGAAGGGCTCGATCCAATCGGGATTTGGGCTCTGGTTGGCTGCGGATTCGTCCGGTGCTGACAACGAGCTGGAGCGGTGGTTGGTCTGGTTGGAAAAATCAAGGAGGGATTTTTGGACTTGGAGAGATCCCGAGGTGGGAGATAGTGCGGCAGCGGTGGCAGGGACAAATCCCCTAGATTTTAGGGTTGGCTTGATTGGGTAGGTGGTGGACTATATATATATAGGGACAGTTGAATTAGGTTTGGACCCTTCGATCAAAATCAAACGGTCTCGGATAAATAGGTTAGGAAGCCCAATTAAGAAAATGGAGACGTTTTGTAGATGTTTGGGGATGATCCGGACACGACGGTGACGACTGCTCGGGTCGGGTCCGGGACAATTTTCAGACGCGCGCGCGAGGAGGGCCGCGGGCTGACGAGAGAGGTTAGGTTGGACCTGGCGGTAGGTAGTGGGCTGAGAAGAGAGAGGGAGAAAGCAACCCGACAACTATTTCCGGAGACCGAAAACGTCCGACGTTTGACCGGCTATACTGCCGCTATAGTTAATCGTTGGGGTGTCAAACGAACTCCGAATGTGATGAAATTTGACAGGTGGTCTATCTACACTATAATAAGACCACACGTCAACTCTCATCCCATTCCAAGAACATTTTCCGGCCACTTATAAAAAAAATATTTCGGACATGCCGCGGGCGCGTGCAAGTGTGTCTGGGCTCATAACGGACAACAGAGAGAACGAGGAGGCCGGGACGGATGCAAGTTTTGAAAACATGATGATGCAATGCACATGATGATATGACAAGATGCAACACGCAAGTGAATGACAAGGTAACAACATCGAATAACTGCACAACACCTGGCACATCGGTCTCGGGGCGTTACAATAGGATATCCAAAGGAAACTATTGGATACACCTTCTATCACAGATCAGAAGGCAAGACTTTTGTTGCTAAATTCGGAAACTTTCTAGAGAAGGAGTTTCTCTCGAAAGAAGTGAGTGGGAGGAAATTAGAACTTGATGAGGTAACTGTACCTGCTCCCTTATTGGAAAGTAGTACATCATAGAAACCAGTTTCTGTGACACCTACACCAATTAGTGAGGAAGCTAATGATGATGATCATGAAACTTCAGAACAAGATACTACTGAACCTCGTAGATCAACCAGAGTAAGATCTGAACCAGAGTGGTACGGTAATCCTGTTCTGGAAGTCATGCTATTAGACCATGATGAACCTACGAACTATGGAGAAGCGATGGTGAGCCCAGATTCCGCAAAATGGCTTGAAGCCATGAAATCTGAGATGGGATCCATGTATGAGAACAAAGTATGGACTTTGGTTGACTTTCCCAATGATCGGCAAGCAATTGAGAATCAATGGATCTTCAAGAAGAAGACTGACGCTGACGGTAATGTTACTGTTTACAAAGCTAGACTTGTCGCAAAAGGTTTTCGACAAGTTCAAGGGATTGACTACGATGAGACCTTCTCACCCGTAGTGATGCTTAAGTCTGTCCGAATCATGTTAGCAATTGCCGCATTTTATGATTATGAAATTTGGCAGATGGATGTCAAAACTGCATTCCTGAATGGATTTCTGGAAGAAGAGTTGTATATGATGCAGCTAGAAGGTTTTGTCGATCCAACGGGAGCTATCAAAGTGTGCAAGCTCCAGCGATCCATTTATGGACTGGTGCAAGCCTCTCGGAGTTGGAATAAACGCTTTGATAGTGTGATCAAAGCATTTGGTTTTGTACAGACTTTTGGAGAAGCCTGTATTTACAAGAAAGTGAGTGGGAGCTCTGTAGCATTTCTGATATTATATGTAGATGACATATTACTAATCGGAAATGATATAGAATTTCTGGATAGCATAAAGGGATACTTGAATAAGAGTTTTTCAATGAAAGACCTCGGTGAAGCTGCTTACATATTGGGCATTAAGATCTATAGAGATAGATCAAGACGCTTAATTGGACTTTCACAAAGCACATACCTTGACAATGTTTTGAAAAAGTCCAAAATGGATCAAGCAAAGAAAGGATTCTTGCCTGTGTTACAAGGTGTGAAATTGAGTAAGACTCAATGCCCGACCAATGCAGAAGATAGAGAGAAAATGAAAGATGTTCCCTATGCTTCAGCCATAGGCTCTATCATGTATGCAATGCTGTATACCAGACCTGATGTGTGTCTTGCTATAAGTCTAGCAGGAAGGTACCAAAGTAATCCAGGAGTGGATCACTGGACAACGGTCAAGAACATCCTGAAATACCTGAAAAGGACTACGGATATGTTTCTCATATATGGAGGTGACAAAGAGCTCATCGTAAATGGTTACGTTGATGCAAGCTTTGACACTGATCCGGACGATTCTAAATCACAAACCGGATACGTGTTTACATTAAACGGTGGAGCTGTCAGTTGGTGCAGTTCTAAACAAAGCGTTGTGGCGGGATCTACATGTGAAGCGGAGTACATAGCTACTTCGGAAGCAGCAAAGGAAGGAGTCTGGATGAAGGAGTTCATATCCGATCTAGGTGTCATACCTAGTGCATCGGTCCAATGAAAATCTTTTGTGACAATACTGGTGCAATTGCCTTGGCAAAGGAATCCAGATTTCACAAGAGAACCAAGCACATCAAGAGACGCTTCAATTCCATCCGGGATCTAGTCCAGGTGGGAGACATAGAGATTTGCAAGATACATGCGGATCTGAATGTTGCAGACCCGTTGACTAAGCCTCTTCCACGAGCAAAACATGATCAACACCAAAGCTCCATGGGTGTTAGAATCATTACTATGTAATCTAGATTATTGACTCTAGTGCAAGTGGGAGACTGAAGGAAATATGCCCTAGAGGCAATAATAATGTTATTATTTTATTTCCTTATATCATGATAAATGTTTATTATTCATGCTAGAATTGTATTATCCAGAAACATAATACTTGTGTGAATACATAGACAAACTAAACGTCACTAGTATGCCTCTACTTGACTAGCTCGTTAATCAAAGATGGTTATGTTTCCTAACCATAGACATGTGTTGTCATTTGATTAACGGGATCACATTATTAGGAGAATTATGTGATTGACATGACCCATTCCATTAGCTTAGCACCCGATCGTTTAGTATGTTGCTATTGCTTTCTTCATGACTTATACATGTTCCTATGACTATGAGATTATGCAACTCCCGTTTGCCGGAGGAACACTTTGTGTGCTACGAAACGTCACAACGTAACTGGGTGATTATAAAGGAGCTCTACAGGAGTCTCCAAAGGTAAATATTGGGTTGGCGTATTTCGAGATTAGGATTTGTCACTCCGATTGTCGGAGAGGTATCTCTGGGCCCTCTCGGCAATGCACATCACACAAGCCTTGCAAGCATTGCAACTAATGAGTTAGTTGCGAGATAATGTATTACATAACGAGTAAAGAGACTTGCCGGTAATGAGATTGAACTAAGTATTGAGATACCGACGATCGAATCTCGGGCAAGTAACATACCGATGACAAAGGGAACAACGTATGTTGTTATGCGGTCTGCCCCATAAAGATCTTCGTAGAATATGTGGGAGCCAATATGAGCATCCAGGTTCCGCTATTGGTTGTTGACCGGAGACATGTCTCGGTCATGTCTACATTGTTCTCAAACCCGTAGGGTCCGCACGCTTAAGGTTTCGATGACAGTTATATGAGTTTATGAGTTTTTGATGTACCGAAGTTAGTTCGGAGTCCCGGATGTGATCACGGACATAACGAGGAGTCTCGAAATGGTCGAGACATAAAGATTGATATATTGGACGGCTATATTCGGATACCGGAAGTGTTCCGGGTGATTTCGGAGAAAACCGGAGTACTAGAGGGTTATTGGAACCCCCCCGGGAGAAGTAATGGGCCATATGGGCCTTAGTGGAGAAAGAGAAGGGCAGCTAGGGTGGGCCGCGCGCCTCCTCCCCCCTGGTCCGAATTGGACTAGGAGAGGGGGGGCGGCGCCCCCCTTTCCTTCTCCCTCCCCACTTCCTTCCCCCTCCTAGTAGGAGTCCTACTCCTACTAGGAGGACTCCTCCTTGGCGCGCCTATAGGGCCGGCCGGCCTCCTCACCTTGCTCCTTTATATACGGGGGCAGGGGGCACCCCTAGACACACAAGTTGATCCACGTGATCGTTTTCTTAGCCGTATGCGGTGCCCCCTTCCACCATAATCCTCGATAATATTGTAGCGGTGCTTAGGCGAAGCCCTGCGACGGTAGAACATCAAGATCGTCACCACGCCATTGTGCTGACGGAACTCTTCCCTGACACTTTGCTGGATCGGAGTCCGGGGATCGTCATCGAGCTGAACGTGTGCTAAAACTCGGAGGTGCCGTAGTTTCGGTGCTTGATCGGTCGGGCCGTGAAGACGTACGACTACATCAACCGCGTTGTGCTAACGCTTCCGCTGTCGGTCTACAAGGGTACGTAGATCACACTCTCCCCTCTCGTTGCTATGCATCACCATGATCTTTCGTGTGCGTAGGAAAATTTTGAAATTACTACATTCCCCAACAGTATTCACACATGTACTAAGTTTCCGGTTCAATAGCATGAATAATAAACATTTATCATGATATAAGGAAATATAAATAACAACTTTATTATTGCCTCTAGGGCGTATTTCCTTTAGCACACCAGCCCACAAGGGGTGGTGCACCCCCTTGAGGAAGGAGGACAAATAGGAGAAGGAGGTGGGGGTTCGCCCCACTCCTTTCCTCCCCCCTCTTTCCTTTTCCCCCTTCCAGTAAAAGGCAAGGGGGGAGGCTGAATTGGACTAGGGGACCAAGTAGGATTCCTCCTACTTGGGCGCCCCCTTGGCTGCCTCTCCTCCCCTACAACCTATATATACATGGGGGGCACCGCTAGAACACACAACATTGATTCCTAGCCGTGTGTGGCGCCCCCTCCACAGTTTACACCTATGGTCATATTGTCGTAGTGCTTAGGCGAAGCCCTGCGCGTATCACTTCACCATCACCGTCACCACACCGTCGTGTTGACGAAACTCTCCCTTGACACTTTGCTGGATCAAGAGTTTGAGGGATGTCATCAAGCTGAACATGTGCAGAACTCAGAGGTGTCTTACGTTCAGTACTTGATCGGTCGGAACAAGAAGAAGTTTGACTACATCAACGGTGTTGTCAAACGCTTCCGCTTTCGGTATATGAGGGTACGTGGACACACTTTTCCCCTCTCATTGCTATGCATCTCCTAGATAGATCTTGTGTGAGTGTAGGATTTTTTTTAAATTGCATGCTATGTTCCCCAACAGTGGCATCCGAGCCAGGTCTATGCGTAGATGATATGAACGAGTAGAACACAAAGAGTTGTGGGCGGTGATCGTCATACTGCTTACCACCAATGTCTTATTTTGATTCGGCGGTATTATTGGATGAAGCGGCCCGGACCAACCTTACATGACCACATTCATGAGACCAGTTCCACTGGCAGACATGCAACTAGTTTTGCATAAAGGTGGCTGGCGGGTGCATATTTCTCCAACTTTAGTTGAATCGGATTTGACTATGGCCGGTACTTGTTGAAGTTTAAAACAGCAAACTTGATGAAACATCATTGTGGTTTTGATGCGTAGGTAAGTACGGTTCTTACCAGAAGCCCGTAGATGCCACGTAAAACTTGCAACAACAAAGTAGAGGATGTCTAACTTGTTTTTGCAGGGCATGTTGTGATGTGATATGGTCAATACATGATGTGATATAAGTTGTTGTATGAGATCATCATGTTTTGTAAAAGTTATCGGCAACTGGCAGGAGCCTTATGGTTGTCGCTTTATTGTATGAAATGCAAGCCATGTAATTGCTTTACCTTATCACTATGCGTTAGCGATAGTTGTAGAAGCAATAATTGGTGAGACGACAACGACGCTACGATGGAGATCAAGGTGTCAAGCCGGTGACGATGGAGATCATGACAGTGCTTTGGAGATGGAGATCAAAGGCTGTCACACCCTAGCTAGTTCAAGCATTAGAGTGTGCATCATGTTTAAATTCCTCTTAAATTTGAAATGGGGAAGACAGAACCCCCAACACCCCCTGGAAACAACTAGGGTTTACTAAAATTATTTTCAATGAACCTGAAATGCCCTTCTAAAAAGTTCACCCTCTTTGTCTTGGGTTAGAACCCCTGACAAAATTGGTGCACAATTTTCTAGGTCAATAGAAGGTCATTGAATTAAATCATAAGTATTTGATTTTGGGCATTTAAATGCTATAAAATAATTTAAATGCTCAAATAATTCTGGAAATAAATGTTTGCTATTTGAAATATTCTAAACAGAGCCCACAATTATTTTCAGAATTTTTGGAAACGTTTTAGTATTTTTAATAAAGCCCAATAGTTGCAGTTAAATAGAAAAAGAAAAACAAATCAAAAAAAGAGAGAGAGGGAAACCACCTGGGCCTTACCTGTGCTGGCCCAGCCCACCTGGCTCGGCCTAGCCGACTGGCCTTGCCAGTCGTCCTCCTCCTCCCGCCAGGAGGACGAGGAGCGCGTGGCCGGCGCCCGCGGCCACACGCCGGCCACCTCCTGCTTCTGCCGATGCCCTGGAGACGTCCAGGGGTGCCACGCTGACCCCCACGTCCCCCTCTCTTTCCTCCCTCACTCTCCCCCTCGTCTCCCTCACCCTTTCCCGTGATGGCCGAGCGCGTTCCTCGCCGCCGTTCGCCGTAGTTGCCACCAGAGCCACCCCCTCGCCTCCCTGACGTGCCCGTGAGCTCCGCCTCCACCGTCTACGCCTCCCCGTCGACTCACGCAACGCCGGACGCCTCCAAGCGCCTCCCCGATGCCTTCTTCTTGCTCGGTCCGCCGAGATCGCCGGCAATGCTCCGACGATGTCTGACCTCCCTCGAGCCCGCTGAGACACGCTCTGCAACCGCCGTGAGCTCCTCTGTCGATTCCCCCTCTTCCCTGCTTCGTTTGCTCACCGTAGACGCTGCCCCCTTCCTCGCCGTAGCACGCCAGCGCGCGAGCTCGATGTCGGCGTCACTCCGGTGGCCATTTGGTCAAGCGTGGGTGCCTAACGCACTCACCGCACCTGCAGGAGCTCGTAGCACCATTCCACGCGCCTCGCCGTGCCCCGCAGCCTCGGTTTCGGCCTCGCCCGAACTCCGGCGGTCGCCAAGGTCATCGCCGGCGTTGTTTCTGGCCTCCTCGAGCCCCACTTCCTCCACCAAACTATGCGGCTCGCTCCCCGCGTCACGGAGCTGCTCTCCGCTGTCGTTTTGGTCGCCAGAAACGCAAACCCGCAGCCCTCCGCCGCGTCTGGCCTTGCCGGCGGCTAAACGCCGGCGAGTTTGACCCAGTTTGACCCCTGTGTGGGCCCAGGTAGACCCCCCTGAGTCTATGACAGGTGGGGCCGGTCTACTAATTAGTTTAGGATTAGTTTTAACTAAATTTAATTAATTCAGTCACTGACATGTGGGCCCAGGCCCCACTGACAGCTAATTAGAGATAATCTAATCATGTTAACTAGTTGTGTCACTGACAGAGAGGGCCCACCAGTCAGGTTTGACCTGGCCGACCCAGTTGACCGCTAACGTCACACCTATGTCATGCTGACGCATTAATCCAATTTCTGGATTTATTCTTTAATAGGAAATTCCAGAAAATAGTCAAAACTTCTAAAATTCATAGAAAATCAACCATATCTCCAAATGCAAAGATTTATATATGAAAAATGATCAGAAAAATCCAATCTATCCATCTGTAATGGTTTCATGCATGACACAACAAGTTAACCTTGCTGTTTAGGCAATACAAGATGATGCACTAATGTGGCTATGTTAAATGAACTAACATTTGAACCTTTGGTTCAAATAAGCACATTCCTTTCTGTTTTAGCTTGCATTAGGCCAAGACACATTCATATTGCCATGTCATAGCATGCATCATATTGTTGCATATCGTCATGTGTTGATTGTGTTCCGATGTGTTCTTCGTGGTAGGTTCTGCCTCCGAGGATATTCACGAGTATCCAACTGAAGGGCAGTATCCCACTACCACTCCATCAGGCAAGCAACCCATTGATCATTCTGATACAAACCCATGTTCTCGCTTCTGCTCTTGTTTACTGCATTAAGACAACGCAATTCAAACTGCTGTGTGCTATAGTAGTTGAACCCTTATCCTCTGCATGACCTATCATTGCCACAGTAACTAGATGAAACCCACTAGCATGTGTAGGAGTTGATTGAGCCATATATGTGATTCCTACCTTACTATGCCTGCTATGCTTAGAGTTGTGTCAGGTCTGGTTCATCTGGGTGATGGGCTAGAGTGATATGATATGTCGGTAATGTGAGGAATGTGTTGAACATGTTTTGGTAAAGGTATCGATGAGAGGCCATGTAGGCGTACATGGTGGGTTGTTTCATTGAGACCGTCCGTAAGAACTGAGATCTGTATGCGTGATTTAAGATTCAGCTACTACCACACATTGGGCCCTGAAATATGACCCCGCTAGACTTACTGACCCCTCTCGCCCTCTGTCCAAGAGTTGCAACTACTTTCTGATGTTTGTAGGATATGTGTTGGCGGCCGTGCGTAGCGCTGACCCTAGGGGTGGGCTATGATGCGGTAGATACACTGTGGCCGGGTATGCCGGGCGCCCGTTTGGCGTATCGGGACCCTGTACACATCGTTTGGGGCCGTTGAGGACACCCCGGCCAGATTTCCTTGCGGATGGAACCTGAATAGGCGATAAACCTGGATTAGAGACTTGCGCGGTTAGTTAGGTCGTGGTCTACACCCACGTCGGTTTTCGCTTGAAGTCTGCCGAGCACATGTCGTGTGCAGACGCTAAGTGGTGGAAACATGTGTGACGAAGTACACCCCTGCAGGGTATAAAACTATTCGAATAGCTGCGTCCGCGGTAAAGGACTACTTGGTTGCCTATACAGTTCATAGACAAGTTAATGGATACTACTAAAAGACTCAAGATAAGTGTGAGTACCGAGGATGGCCCTCTCGTAGGATGACGAGGGAGGATCCCCGATGGAGTATTGCGTTGGTGAGTAGTGAACTCGTGTGCGAAAACTATTTTACCAGTGGAGTTCCGTAGGATAGCTTAGCCAAGAGTCAAAGCTGGCTTGCTGCAATAACCCCACCACCTTCTTGAGAATAAGCATGTATAGTAGGTTCTGTTGTAAGACTTGTTGAGTACCCTTGTACTCATGTTTGCTTAATTACTGTTTCCAGACGACAACACCGCCCCCTTCGATGGGTTCTACGTAGACCTTGACGTCGACGAGTGACTAGCCACCCAGGTGGTGATCCTGGCCATGGAGGCCCCTATGTAGATAATCAGGCTTCGAGAAGCCTTCTTTATTTCTAGTGTCTGTACTCAGACTAGTTGCTTCTGCTTGTGCTTGTATGATTGTATGACTTGAGTGTCGGGTCATGTGACCCCTATCTGTATGAATATATTATGTATGGCTCTCTGGAGCCTTTAAATAAAGTACTTGAGTTGTAGAGTTTGTTGTGATGCCATGTTGTATGTACTCATATCGGGCATATTGTGTGTATGATTGAAATGCTTGGTATGAGTGGGATCCGACAATCTAGTTGTTTATCCTTGGCAGCCTTTCTTATGGGGAAATGTAGTCTAGTGTTCCTCGAGCCATAGTAGTCCGCTACAGCTCGGTTCACCGGAGTCCTGCTAGCCCAGCACTACTGTTTAGGACACTTGACTGGCCGGCATGTGTTTCACTTCGTTCCTATGTCTGTCCCTTTGGGGAAATGTCACGTGGTGACTTCCGGAGTCCTGCCTAGCCTGCTACAGCCCGGGTTCCCTGGAGTCCCGTTAGCCCAGTGCTACAGCCCGGAATCACTCGCTAATGACCGACATGCTCGATGTGATTCATGTATGCCTGTCTCCATAGGTCTGTGCCACTTTGGGTTCACGACTAGCCATGTCGGCCCGGGTTCTCTGTCATATGGATGCTAGCGATGCTATCATATACGTGAGCCAAAAGGAGCAAACGGTCCCGGGCCATGGTAAGGAGACACCCGTGGGATACCATGCGTGAGGCCGCAAAGTGATATGAGGTGTTACCGGCTAGATCGATGTGGCTTGGAATCGGGGTCCTGAAAAAGGTAGAACATGATGATGGCCATATCATGTCACATATTTTGATTGCATTTGACATTTATCTTTTATGCATCTTATTTTGCTTAGTACTGCGGTAGCATTATAAGATGATCCCTCCCTAAAATTTCAAGATATAAGTGTTCTCCCTGAGTATGCACCGTTGCGATAGTTCATCGTGCCGAGACACCACGTGTGATCGGGTGTGATAAGCTCTACTTTCACATACAACAGGTGCAAGACAGTTTTGCATGTGCGGAATACTCGGGTTAAACTTGACGAGCCTAGCATGTACAGACATGGCCTAGGAACACTGGAGATCGAAAGGTCGAACGTGAATCATATAGTAGATATGATCAACATAGAGATGTTCACCATTGAAGACTACTCCATCTCACGTGATGATCAGACATGGTTTAGTTGATATGGATCACGTGGTCATTTAGATGACTACAGGGATGTCTATCTAAGTGGGAGTTCTTAAGTAATATGATTAATTGAACTTAATTTATCATGAACTTAGTCCTGATAGTTTTTGCATATCTATGTTGTAGATAAATGGCCCATGCTACCATTCCCTTGAATTTTAATGCGTTCCTAGATAAAGCTAAGTTGAAAGATGATGGTAGCAACTACACGGACTGGGTCCGTAACTTGAGGATTATCCTCATTGTTGCACAGAAGAATTATGTCCTTGATGCACTGCTAGGTGACAAGCCCCCTCCCACTAATGTAGACGCTTTGAACGTCTGACAGACACGGTCTGATGACTACTCTATAGTTCAATGTGACATGCTTTACGGCTTAGAATCGGGACTTCAAAGACGTTTTGAACATCATGGACCATATGAGATGTTCCAGGAATTGAAGTTAATATTTCAAGCAAATGCCTGAGTTGATAGATATGAAGTCTCCAACAAGTTCTATAGCTGCAAGATGGAGGAGAACAATTCTATCAGTGAACACATACTCAGAATGTCTGGGTATCACAACCACTTGACTCAGCTGGGAGTTATTCTTCTGGATGATAGTGTTATTGACAGAGTTCTTCATTCATTGCCACCAAGCTACAAAGGCTTTGTGATGAACTATAATATGCAAGGGATGGATAAGACGATTCTCGAGCTCTTCGCTATGCTCAGAGATGCAGAGATAGAAATCGAGAAAGAGCATCAAGTGTTGATGGTTAACAAGACCACTAGTTCCAAGAAAAAAGGCAAGGCAAAGAAGGGGAATTTCAAGAATAATAGCAAGCAAGTTGCCACTCCCGGGAAGAAGGCCAAGTTTGGACCCAAGCCTGAAACTGAGTGCTTCTACTGCAAAGGGACTTGTTGGGGATGTAGCTATTGGGTATAACCCGCCCAGGAGGGGTCGGGTAATACCACTAGCGACTTAGAGATGAATATGACGGGTCATGAAGCAAGCCCATTGAAGGCCCAAGACCTAGAGGCGACTTGAGGCCCAAGAGGATGAACCTCCATATGTGTAACTTATATTGTAAGGCAAGCTGAGTTAGTCACCGAGCCGGGCACATTGTGTATGAGTCGGCCGGGACTCTGTAAGCCACCGGGCATCTGACTATGTATATAAAGGGGTGAACCGACGGCGGGTTAACTCAAGTAACAATCAATCGAGGGCTAGGTCAAGCGTATTCGCTCCCTGGTCATCGAAACCCAAGCAATACAACCTAAAGCAGGAGTAGGGTTTTACCTCATTGAGAGGGGCCGAACCTGGGTAAACCCTTTGTGTCCTTTGTCCCGTTTAACCCCTTCAAGCTAACTACGTTGTGATGGCTCAACCTGTAAGTCCTTTTGCTAGGGCATCTGCCGTGTTAAGTCCATGACAGTTGGCGCCCACCGTGGGGCCAAAACACGATGGTTTCGAGTTCTTGAAGGGCAGCTTCACAGGGATCAAGGGATATGATGTGGGCCGGCTGACCAAGAGTCACCACGGCGAGCTCTACATCGACGACGCTGGCTGGGGCCCCGAGGCCGACTCAATTGAGTATGGGTATCGGGTCCCCTTCGGTGGAATTAACATCTTCATCGGCAAGATCGGCGACTCGGGCCCTGAGCCGGACTCCTGCACAAACATCATCGAGACGTCTCAACATGCACGACCCGTCAAAGTTCAAGACGCTGTGAAGCATGCCTTTCTTGGTTTCATCCATGGGGCGGAATTTGAGGAAGGATCTGTGTCCAGGGGAGAGATGGTGATCTGCTCTGATGGCGAGTCTTCAACTGGTGAAACCGATTCAATGTATCAACTGCAGGAGGGCAGGCTTGGGGGCTGTTCCGATGGTGACAGTATTCCAGACCCCTATGAGCCGCCGAACAAGGTTGCAATCTTCATGGCTGGTACACAACCGGTGCTCAGTTCAACGACCGCCGCGGCTATGAATTCCAGCTCAATGGCTGCGGCGACAGCTGGTGCTAGTGGCTTTGCACACCCGCCAGCTTAGGTTTTGACTAAGTTGTTGGATGCTTTGGCGACTTTAATGGGGCAGAGGTAACCTCGGAGACTCAAGAACATCATAAAGTGGATGTCGCGAAACTGCGTGATGAGATAGCTCAAGCCAAAGAAGAACTTGCTGCTAAAAACGCTAGGATGGTGACTGAGTGAGCCACCTTAGACGTGCAATCACAACAGTTACAGGCCGAGTCATTCCGGCTCACTTTGGATCACAACGCTTCAAAGGCTATTATGAGGTGGAGGCACCCGAGTCACTTACCTCGGGAGTACGATGCGAGAAACCTTTTTAACACGCCTGGGGCAGGGACCAGTGGCCCGCCCATGGTGAACCGAGCCGTTGAAACGCCTGTGACCGGAGCGCCGGTTCAGCCGCGTGGTATGGACCCACCTCATTTAAATGTGGCTCCGCCTCAGCATGTTCCGACACCACCGGGCCATTATTCCAACCCTCTGGATAACATGATTGCTGTAGCGTCATGATTGGTGGCTCTCCCGGTGGAAGGCAAGTCTCCATCCGTGACAGAGATGTGGAGGGCCAGAGAATTTCTTCCGACAGCAGTGGCTCAATAGGCGGGGTGGGAGTCTTGGATTAGGGGGTCTTCGGACAGCCGGACTATATCGATTGACCGGACTGTTAGACTATGAAGATACAGGATTGAAGACTTCGTCTCGTGTCCGAATGGGACTCTACTTGGCGTGGAAGGCAAGCTAGGAAATACGGATATGTATATCTCCTCCTTTGTAACCGACCTTGTGTAACCCTAACCTCTCTGGTGTCTATATAAACCAGAGGGTTTTGTCCGTAGGACGACATACAATCATACCATAGGCTAGCTTCTAGGGTTTAGCCTCTCTGATCTTGTGGTAGATCTACTCTCGTACTACCCATATCATCAATATTAATCAAGCAAGACGTAGGGTTTTACCTCCATCAAGAGGGCCTGAACCTGGGTAAAACATTATGTCCCCTGCCTCCTATTACCATCCGGCCTAGACGCACAGTTCGGGACCCCCTACCCGAGATCCGCTGGTTTTGACACCGACATTGGTGCTTTCATTGAGAGTTCCTCTGTGTCATTGCCGTCAGGCTTGATGGCTCCTACTATCATTGATAACGATGCAGTCTAGGGTGAGACTTTTCTCCCCGGACAGATCTTCGTGTTCGGCAGCTTTGCGCTGCGGGCCAATTCGCTTGGCCATCTGGAGCAGATTGAAAGTTACGCCCCTAGCCACCAGGTCAGGTTTGGAAGCTTAAACTACACGGCCGATATCCGTGGAGATTTGATCTTCGACGGAGTCGAGCCTCTGCCTTGTGCGCCACGCGGTCACGATGAGTATGACTTAGCTCTCCCATCGGACAGTGTTAAGGAGATCGCACCGGCAGCCGCTCCGACCCTCAATTCGGAGCCAGTTGTGCCTTCCACGGACGGGTGGATGGACCCCTCCACGGAGTCCTTACCCTCAGCGGCGATCGAGCCGAACATCGACCTTACCTTGCACGAGAGCCGTGTTGTTAAACTGTCGGATCCTTCTCCGGCCACGGACTCCAAACCGCCTGCGCTCGTTCCTATCGAATTTGATTGGGCGCCGATCATGGAGTTTACCTCCGTGGATATTTTTCAGCACCCTCCCTTTGGCGAAATACTAAACTCGTTATGGTCTCTCTCCTTATCAGGAGGATCCTGGCCGAACTATGTCTGGCAGGACTGGGATGAGGGCGACGAAGAAATTCACGACCCACCCACCACCCACTTAGTAGCCACTGTCGATGATTTAACCAACATGCTTGACTTCGACTCTGAAGACATCGACGGTATGGACGACGATGCGGGAGACTAAGAGGAACCACTGCCCACAGGGCACTGGATATCCACCTCATCACATGATGTATACATGGTAGACACACCAAAGGAAAACGACGACGAGGAATGGAAGGACGCAACGAAGGGCTGTCCCCTCGAGAAGCAGTCAAAGCGGCGGCGTAAGCGCCGCCCCAAATCCCGCCTCGACAGAAATAATGATCATACAGACCCAGCGTTAGAGCAGGCGAACCACTGCCGGACCACGGCAACATGGAGAATCAAACCGAACAAACCAACTCTGTCAAGGATAATTGTCCGGAGGACATAACACCGGACAGACACCCGGAGCAACAAAATGCCCATCAAAGGCTTGTTGCCACTGCGAGAAGTCTAAAAAGGTAGAAGCAAAGGCTCAAGGCGGCGCAAGACACACTCCAAATCAGATGGAGTAAAGTACTCAATAGAGCAGCGAAGTATGGCGGTAATCTCCTCACCAAGAGGTACCCGAAGCGGAAGTTGCTACCTGAATTCGATGAGGAGGCCTTAGATCCCCCGCAACCAAAAATTAAAACGGCCACCCGGCCGGATAGACAACCTTACGACCAACATGGAGCGGCAAGCAACGCCGCACAGAAGCCAATATGCGATCCACGCAAGTGCTCGCATCAAAAGGACAGAGCAACTAGATCCATCTATGGACTGTGCAAGCGCGCTCCAGCACACGATGCAACACACCAAACATCTGAACACCACGGCACGCCCAGATACAGGGGCGCCGCACACCCCCTATGTTTCACCGATGAGGTCCTGGACCATGAATTTCCAGAGGGATTCAAACCCGTAAACATAGAGGCATACGACGGAACAACAGAACCTGGGGTCTGGATTGAGGACTATATCCTCCACATCCATATGGCTTGAGGAGACGATCCCCATGCCATTAAATAGTTACCCCTCAAACTCAAAGGCCCAGCTCGGCACTGGCTTATAAGCCTCCCCGAAAACTCCATTGGAAGCTAGGAAGAGCTCGAAGATGCTTTTCAGGCAAATTTTCAAGGGACTTATGTCTGACCTCCGGACGCGGACGATTTGAGTCATATAACTCAACAGCCCGGAGAGTCGGCCCAAAAGCTTTGGAATAGGTTTCTTACTAAAAAGAACCAAATAGTCGACTGTTCGGACGCCGAAGCCTTGGCAGCTTTTAAGCATAGCATCCGTGACGAATGGCTCGCCAGACACCTCGGCCAAGAAAAGCCGAGAAAAATGAAAGCATTAACAAACCTCATGACCCGCTTTTGCGCGGGTGAGGATAGCTGGCTAGCCAGATGTAGCACCAGCGACCCCAGTACATCCAAAGCTAGAGATGGAAATGGGAAATCACGGCGCAACAACAATAACAAACGCCATAATAAAGAAGACAACACGAAGAGCACGACAATAAACGCCGGATTCAAAAGCTCTCGGCCAAGTCAGCAAAAGCCGCCCTCTAAAGGCGCCAGAGACGAACTGTCCAGCCTAAACAAAAGTCTGGACCAAGTATGTCAGATCCATAGCACTCCTGGTAAACCAGCTAATCATACCCACAGAGAATGCTGGGTCTTCAAGCAGTCCGGCAAGCTCAACGCCGTACACAAGGGGGAGGATACACCAAGCGAAGATGAGGATGAGCCTCTCAAGCAAGACACTAGGGAACAAAAGAAGTTTCCACCAGAAGTCAAAACAGTCAACGTGTTACACGTGATCAAGGGAAGCAAAGCGGCACTCCCAGAAAGATATGCCCAAGGGCCTATCACCGCGAAATCCTACCACTGGCCGTCTCAAATGATCACTTTCGACCATCGTGATTACTCAGCAAGTATCCAGCGTGCAGGATGTGCTGCCCTGGTATTAGATCCAATAATTGATGGACACCACTTTTACACGAGTCCTGATGGACGGTGGCAGCAGTTTAAACCTGATATACCAGGATACAATCCGCGAAATGGGCGTAGACCCAACGAAAATCCGCCATAGCAACACTACCTTTAAAGGAGTAACGCCAGGCCCAGGGGCTCACTGCACGGGCTCCCTGCTACTAAAGGTTATATTCGGCTTCCCCGATAACTTCTGTAGTGAACATTTAAACTTCCACATTGCTCCGTTCCAAAGTGGTTATCAAGCACTACTTCGACGCAAAGCTTTTGCTCGCTTTAATGCAATACCGCATTACGCTTCCCTCACGCGCAAGATGCCCGGTCCACGTGGCATCATTACAGTGAACGGAAATATTGAGCGATCTTTGCGCGCCGAAAAGAATGTGACTGCCTTAGCAGCCGCACACTAAAAATGGCCTCACCAACTAAAGCATTCGATAGGCCGTCAAGACCACGAACACGGTTAGACGAGTCCGGCGCAGCTATATGTAATTCATACCGGATTGAGGGCCACACCCCTATTACAAATACAAGGGGCTCAAAACGTGCAAAAAAGTGGCAATTTTTTTACTCATTTTTAATTATACATGGTTTCTTTAAAAACTACCTTTTTGCACGACAACTTTTTCACCAAAGTTCCTATCTTTTACAGATGACCATCGTGCTACACCCGTCCAGGATACGGCACAACAGAGACACAGGCGCAGACATGCAGCAGGGACCCGCTCCAAGGATTCTTTTTAGATTAAGACCCTGCGTAAACCTTTTTTACTGTCTTTGTTGATACACACATCCCTCGGATTCTCAGCACAATTGAGAAGGATGCTGACGTCTTGGCATGTGGCCATGTCAGAATAATGCACGTACCTGGACACAAGGGGCTTCTTACAAAGGGCACTATTTAGGCCCGGTTTATACCATAAAGACCAAATATCTTAGGGAGTGTTCGACGTCGCGAGTTTGGCCTTATATGCATCAGCTCCGAATCATTGTCTTTGGTCAAATGTTGGGTTTGCCCGGCTCCTGTGTTTTGGTGCCTTACGTTCCGCTTTAGCGGCTAAGGCAGCACCAGGAGAACTACTGCGGTTGTGCCCTGGTTCATCCGGACGAGCACCTCAGTAGAGAAAGCCGAAAATTGACTGTCATGATATAGCGTGAGACTGGTCAACCACTCGATGACCTATCGGAATGTTAGAATTCCTCCGCCTTAACGAAGGGCCGTTTTCCGGCCAGGCATGTACGCACCCCGAGATCAGGAGAGTGCGGAGCCACCAGGGGCTATCTAGTAGCCACACTGTCAAACTCCTATGGCTAAGTGAAAGTGTTAAAGCATTATAGTCTGGTTGCCTCGTTCGCTGCGCTATCACCTCCTTAATAGGACCAAGACGTTGGGTTAAGTGTGAACACGCGTTTTTTGCGAGCACCTCCATGTTATATGCGTGGGGGTTGAAGCCGACGACTGCAATCTTTCAGGTTATATACATATATACATAAACGGCCGCACAGGAGGCATCATATTACTTTCCGGCAAAAGTATAAATACAGCCTTACTATATTTCATAAAAACATTGTGTTTACAATGGGAATACATGTCACTCAAACATAATATTCTTCGAGCACTAGGACTCTATCAAACGAGCACCCTCAAGAACCTCTTCAAAATAGTGCTCGGCAGCTACTCGACCTATGGCCGAACCTTGCGCCGCAACAGTGGTAGCATCCATCTCCGCCCAGTATGCCTTGACACGGGCAAAGGCCATCTGCGAGCCTTCTATGCACGCCGACCTCTTCATCGCATTGATGCGCGGCACCGCACCAAGGAACTGCTGCACTAAGCTGAAATAGTTGTTCGGCTTCGGCTTCTCGGGCACAAATGATCTACAACGGACCTCATGGCGAGTCCGGACAACCGATTAAGTTCGGCCCATTCGGCTAGCTGATCAGTCAAGGGAAGCGGACGCTCTGGAATGTTAAATTGCGACCAGAACAGCTTTTCTACTTCATGATCTAACTGATCTTGGAAGTATTCGACCGCATCGATAGCGCTTGCCGCCAAGTCCATATATGCGTCTGCCGAACTCCACAGCCGATCCAGAGGGGCATACCGCGGATCTCCGAACTTCCTCTGCAGCAGAAAGGGCTTCCCAGCCGCAATATCCACGTCTTCGTGCAGCTCCTCCTTCGCCCTCATAGCAGAGCGAGTGTCTTTGGTCGCTATCGTGGCCTTCTCAAGGTCTGCTGCCTTCACTCGGTTCTCTTCTTCAAGGAACCGGCAACGGTCGGCAGTGCCTTTTAATTATACGGCCATCTTGGCCATCTTTTCTTTGCTTTCACAATGGGCGGCCTTCTCGGCTCTTAACTCTTCGGCCGCCTTCAAAGCAGCCGCATTACTAACCCTCGCTTGTTCCTTGGCTCGGGCGAGTTCCGCCCGAAGGGTCTCCACGGTGGCAGCTCCATCTGCAGTCACAACATATTAAAGATACTAGCATCATGCTGCTCTTATTAGGTGACATTCACCAGAAAACATTACTTACCCTGTGATTCGTCAAGCCGCTTGTTAACAAGCTCGATGTCGGCGTCGGCCGCATCCAGTTGCCGCTTTAATTCGGCAAACTCGCTAGTCCGGCTAGCCACCGGCGCTTCCACCACCTGCACATAAAGGCAGTCTGGTTATTGCCTGGGACTATGATCCTCTGTTCGCCGCCATTCTCGACGACAACCAGAGTCTCAGGGGCTACTATCTACACATAGCATACCTAACATATACGGTACTATCAAATATCATTTCACGGACCTCAAAGCCTGTCAGTAGACTCATAAAGGCTTCATGTAATCCGCTTTCGGCGGACGAAATTCTTTCCATCACCGTACCCATTAGCGTATGGTGTTCTTCTGAGATGGCTGCTCGCTCCAATAGCTCCCTCAGAACGTCCGACCGCATACCAGACGGTGCCAGACTCTTTTGTTTGCTCTCTTCGAGAGCCGGACGCTGGGGACTTCGGGCGACTATGGGATTATCTTCTGGTCTCACCGGATCCGGAGAGGCCCTCCATGACGACACTTCGGGGTTGCCTGCTTCTTGAGCAGAGGAGTCCGGGGGAGGCGTTTCGCTCTCCGTCATCTCCGGAAGAAGATCCCCCGAAGACGAGCTCAGCTGAGAAGGGCTAAGACCCGAACTGCATGATATATGCGGCGGTTATTTTCCTCAGAGGAAAGGTAGTATACCTTCACTATTAAAGTATTTTTTGAATCACTTACGACTCGTTGGAGGTCTGATCCCCCCGCGGACTTTGTGCGGCAAGAGCACCAATAGAGCCAGGACCCTCTGTTGGAGACCTCTTCTCTTTTGGAGGCCTTGGCTTCGGGATCCTCAAAAGCAGTCCTCTTCCTCCCCCGGTTATCCTCCTTTATGGAGGCGCTCATTCCCTCGGTTGGAACTGGCAGCGATGGGGGCCCGCTTTCGCCCATATTACTCCCCCCTGTATCTTCCTTCGAGGGCTCCGGGCAAGGTGCGAGCTCGAGCATCTTTTCCAGCACCGGATTTTCCAAACCCTCAGGGAGGGGGGCCGAACACCGAATCATCTTCGCTTTTGTTAGCCAGTCCTGGTCAAAGAGTGATTTCTCAGAGATGACGTCATGATGAATAAAAGATGGTGTGTTCGGCTAGAGGATTACTTACTTGTTCAGTGGCGCGGTTACTGCTCAGGCCCACGTCCTCGGTAGTATCCGGACACTCTATTTGAGGTCCGAAGAATGACTTGTACATTTCCTCGTGCGTCAAGCCAAGGAAACTTTGAATAGCACGCGGTCCTTTTGGGTTGAACTCCCATAAGCGAAGGGCCCGGCGTTTGCAGGGCTGGACTCGATGAACCAGCATAACTTGCATTACCATAACCAAATTAAAATCTCCCTCGAAGAGATCTTGAATGCGGCTTTGCATTATAAGCACGTCCTTGGCTGGACCCTAGCTCAGCCCTCTGCTAATCCATGACATCGGTTGTGGTGGGAGGCCTGAGCGGAAAACGGGGGCAGCCGCCCACTTGGCACTTCTGGGAGCTGCGATGTAAAACCACTCCCGTTGCCCTAATCCGGACACCTCTGGAAAGGAACCTTTCGGCCACGGAGCTCCTGCCATCTTGCTTATTGACGCGCCTCCGCACGCTCCATGTTGCCCCTCGATCATCTTTGGCTTCACTTCAAAGGTCTTGAGCCATAGGCCGAAGTGAGGGGTAATGCGGAGGAAGGCCTCATAGACGACAATAAATGTCGAGATGTGGAGAAAGGAGTCCGGAGGTAGATCGTGGAAATCTAGCCCGTAATAGAACATCAAACCCCTGACGAAGGGATCCAAAGTGAGGCCTAGGCCTCAGAGGAAGTGGGAGACGAACACGACATTCTCGTTGGGTTTGGGAGTGGGGACGACCTGCCCTCGAGCAGGCAGCCAATGCGAAACCTCGGCGGTCAGGTATCTGGCCTCCCTCAACTTCTTGATATCCTCTTCCGTAATGGAGGAGGGCATCCATCGGCCTTGAAGGCTGGATCCGGACATGATTGAAGATCCGGAGCACCTGACCTGGGCTTTGGGTGTTAGAACTCGAGGCGGGGGAAGGGTTCGATTGAGCACGAGAGGGAAAAAGCGAAAACCTTGTCCCTTTATAAAGAGGGTGAATATCAAGCGTCCTCACCGTGGCCGTTTGGACTTGCCTATAATCTAGGAGTCCTAGACACGGTTGGGTTACCCACGACCGTATTAATGACAATCCCGTAATTAGGGGAACACTATTGTCGGCGTTCTGGGAATGGGGGTCCCCAGACTTGCCTGCCTGCGGCCTGCGGTGTGGCTCAAAGGGGGCCCAGCACGGCCCATCTTCATCAACACAAGACTCAAGACCCTTGCGAGGGGCCAAGCCTCGCGGGGCGGACGACACGGACCTTCCTCAGGCACGGCCTCATCAGGCTGGCTCGCGAGGAGGCGGAGAGATCAAGGCGGGGTACCTTGCGAGGTGCCCGTGACGCAAGCCATGACGACTCAGGGCGCCAGGCGGGTGCCAGCCCGCGCAGCTTCCTCCTTTCCTCTTTGGTGCAAAGGGGGCAAGCGCATCCGCGGAGTACCGAGGCATCAGGCAAAGGTTGCCATTTTGGTGCAACGAGACCAACACCAGGAGGACTACGAGATGGAGGTCACCGTGGAGCCCAAGACGGCGTCATCACTAGAGCTTTGCGCAAGCGAAGACTGCTTTTGTCAGGATAGTTGATACTTGCTGTCCCCCTTCAAATTAGCCCGCCATTGTTGGCTCCCTTCCCGCTCAATATTTGGGAAGAGGACCAGGGCCTCTATAAATAGGACCAGCCTCCCATGTAGCAAGGGGTTGGCCGGAGAGTAAGAGTAAGGCAGTGAGTGAGAGAGAGAGAAAGAGAAAGGTGGCTGAACTCCTCCCAGCAGTTCATCGCCCCAGCCAAGAACAGACCCTCGCGGGGCTGTTCTTCTTTGTATTGTTCATCATCATCAGCCCAAGAGGCAATCCACCCACCACACACTGGAGTAGGGTATTACACCACAACGGTGGCCCCAACCAGTATAAACCTTGTATCTCTTATGCAGTTCTTTCAGTAGTTTAGATCTTTGCGAGACGGTGAGGTAGAAGACGTAATCTCCGCGCGCACCCCAGTGTTTGAACCTTAAGGGTCTGCCGGAACCCGAAATCCAACATTTGGCGTGCCATGTAGGGGTGCGCCAGAATTCGTCTTCCATCGCTCCGTGCCCCATCGTGTCGTCATCTCCATGCCCGACAACCAGGAGGGCAACCCCGACCCATGGGCTGCGTGGCCCGCCCGCGCAGAACCGCTCGCCCCGGGCGACCCCGTGCCCCGGGCAGCTCGCGGTCCGCAGGGCACTGCATGCCGCGGGCGACGCGGACAGACTTCGACAACTCTTACACCGCGGCAGGCACGGTCGGCAGCAAGGGCGTCCAATCACGCTGCGACCACGACACCGTACACCCGCCGGGAGCAGGCGAACTCGAGGGCCGCGCTCACGGTGGCCCGAGAGCTGCTGCGGTGCAGACTGCTGGAGGGCGGCCACGACGTGCTGCTGGAGCTAGTGGCAGAGTTCCTGGGCTTCGCCGCCTTGGGGGCTCACCCCTTCTCCACCCAGCTCCCATCTCAAGCCCAGGGCGACCCGCGCGGGGGCTCCGCGCGCGCTCGCGGGCTCCAAGGCTACTCTGATGCCAGCGAAGCTGTCAGCACCGGACCGGCGGCGGCGCTGCCCCCGCCCCCGGCCCGCGAAGAAGAAGGACTCAACGCGACCCACGGCCCCAGTGGGCGGCCGCGCTACCACCCCGCAGTGGGCGTGATAGGCGGGACCGCGTGGCATGCGGGGCATCACGGCGTGGCATACGGGATGACGGCGCCGGAAGAATACGTGCCCCTCATGATGAACCAAGGACACCCTCACGAGAACGGACAAGGCTCGCTCCTCGGCCCAAGCTAGGGGGACGAGGCACTGGAGGCTGAGCCTTTGCAGGAGCCCTGGAACGGTCCCGCTGGCCATGCTGGAGGCAACGATTATCGGGCACCGCTAATTCTTCAGGAGTAGGTATACGCTAACCATGGATCGCAGGAGGTGCAGGTCGCCGCGGCAAGTAGCTGCCCCGCTCCCACAGTCTCCTACCCCTCGGGAGGAGGGCGCAGGGGGCTGTAGGAGAGGGGCCGGGATCCGACATCACCACCGCGGCGTTCGGAGCAAGGTGCTCTCAGGAGGTAGGCCCTCTGCTGGGGAGGTGCCTCAGGGCCTGCCCCTGGCGGAGGACCCGTGGTCGTCGGGGGAACCGCTGGCGACTGCTCTACCCCATCGGGCGACGTCCTCGGTTCCGGTCGTTGCTGATGGCACTAGAGTGTGGCGCAAGGCGGGGCCCTCGTCTGGCGATATGAAGCAAGGCCAGTACCTGTGAAGAAGGCTCGGTGCCTGTGAAGCTCGCCGCCTCGTGACACTCTCACGTAATAATGAGTGGGGCTGTACACGCCCTGGAGTCTCAGGGGTGCCGGCCTCAGGCCCTGTGGCTCCCTCCCACGCCCAGTGGACAGCACTTAGCTCCGCGCTGGTGAGAAGACGTCCAAGACTAGATTAGGTGCCGGACGCGGCCTTTTGTCTGCTTTTTATTGCCTTTCCCTTTGGCTGTAGCTTTTCCCCCGCTGGATTTAAGTTGGATTCGAATTTGAGATTTGCGTGTGTTCGGGGAAGGGGTGTTTATTCTCGTTCGAGCCATTTCTCGCGTTCTGGTTACCGCTTCGCCACAGCTGCCTCCCCTCGCAAGTCGGGTCAGGCCTGGCCCGTGCGCAAGCCGAACTGCCGTTGTTGCTCCCTCTCGGGAGGATTTTCGGGTGCCTGCGGAGGTTGTCCTGTTGTGAAAAGGCCCAGAGCCTGTGAAGCAAGGCGAGTGCCTGTGAAGCTATCGCGTTTTGGAAAAGGCCCGGAGCCTGTGAAGCAAGGCGAGTGCCTGTGAAGAGCTCGCATTCAGGAAAAGGCCCAGAGCCTGTGAAGCAAGGCGAGTGCCTGTGAAGCTCTCACGTTCAGGAAAAGGCCCAGAGCCTATGAAGCAAGGCGAGTGCCTGTGAAGCTCTCGCGTTCAGGAAAAGGCCCAGAGCCTATGAAGAAGGCAAATGCCTGGGAAGCCATCGCATTTGGGAAAGGGCCCGGAGCCTGTAAAAAAGGCCAGCGCCAGCGAAGCTCCCCGCCAATGGCACTCTCATGTCCTACGGATTCAACTAAAGAACACCCAAGGCGTCACGCCCCCTCCGCAGGCTGCTTCGGGGCTTGCGCGAGGCAAAGGTAAACCAGCCAACCACCAGGCGCTCGTGCAAATATGACAACTACTAATATGATGAACACAGGTTTTACATGAGGGGCTTCCCCTCCCAAATTGCTCTCACAGCCATTAGGTCAAAAACCTGAGTTCTGTTCATGCAGGGTAAAAAAGACAGGAGCGATACACACTCAGTCAGACCAATCCCCCAATGCATCCTCGGAAGCACCTCCCAAGCCTTCGCTGGCATCGCCGAACCCGCCATCATCGTCTGTGTCGCCGCCAGCAGCGTCAGGGCCGTTCACAGCGCCGCCCTCGTCAGCACCCACGATCACGTCATCGTCGTCCGAAGCGAAGGCCCTGACAAGGGCGTCCACGTTGTCTTCCACCCAGTGCGCTAGGTCGCCTCGGACGGCCTGGGGAACTGGGGCGATGACGGCGTCAAAATCGAAGCGGGAATCCATGTTCAGGAGATGACTGAAGACACGAGAAAAGGCGCGCCCGAGCAGGGCGCGGCTCCTCTCTTCCACCAATCTGTCGGCCCTGGCCAACCGCGCCTCCAGCTGCGTCACCACGGCGGTGAAGAACTGAAGGTTGCCAGCATAGTTGGCTGTGTGCGGCTCGCCAACGGCCGCCTCACAGATGTTGCCCAAGGCTGCGCTAGCCCTCTCCCGGAGCATGGCGAGCATGGGGCCGTGCACGTGCTCAAGGACCTGCCGCTGACATATCTCATCCGTGTTCTGGCGTGCGACGCCCTCACCTCCTCCACGCGCTGATGAAGACGGAGCATCTCGGCCTGGGAGGCGGCTAACTCCCCTTGCGCTACCTCAAGGGCGGCCCGGGAGGCATCGGCCAGCCGCGTCGCCTCCTCCAGCTTGGCCCTCAAGGCTGCGGTCCTCCCTTCAGCTTCGACCCGGATCAACTCCAGCCTCCCCTCGAACTCGCGCTCGAGGCCTTGGCACGCCATAGCCACCCGACGTCTGATCTCCTCCAGGACACGAGCTTCCTGTGCGGCGACATCGTCCTCCGCCTGCGTCACCAAGCACTCCCTCGTCTCCAGCCACTCATACTCGCGGGTGCATTCGGCGGCTTCTAGCGTCAATGCTTCTTCGCTCTTCTGGAGCTCAGCTGGGTCGCCGGAGGCCACCCGCATCGACGCAAGGGCCAACTCGCGCAGCTCCACTTGCTCCTCAAGTGAGTGGCATCGGGCCAGGAGCTCACAAGCCCGCTCCTCCACCGCCTCTCGCCGTCGGTCAGCTCCCCGGGCCTCCTCGGCGGCCTGGGATCGGGCCATCCGAGAGGCCTCCAGCGACGCCTTCGCCTCTTCATCGTCAAGATCACGCTGAAGGCGCGCGAGGGCGATGGCGGCCTCCAGCTCGCGCCTCCCCGCAGCCAGGCGCAGGCCCTCGGCCTCCAGGCGCGCGTCTTCGTCAGCAAGCTCCTTCCCAAGCAGGTTCACCGCGTCGGTCGCCCTTCGAAGGAACCCTTGGCAGCGAGCGCGGCGCTCCCGGGCGTGCTCAAGTACGTCTTCCACACCGTCATCTGCCCCAAGCAAGCGCCGGGGGCCATGAATCATCGCTCCTCCTCCGGGCAGGGGGCTGGGGACTGGCGCCCTTGCAACAGCCGGGCGCGCCGCACCAGAAGCCCAGCCTGGAGCCGGCCCGTCCCCAGATGAAGGGCGCAGGGGGCGCCTCAACCAGTTGCAATCCACGACCAGACGAGAAGCCCACGGCAAGCTGGCTATCCCCCGAGAGGGCCCGTGAAGGAAAATCGGGGGGAATGAAGGGGCGCGGTGCACCTCGGGATGGTCCACCCCTTCAGTCGCCCTCACCACAAGGGCAGAGGTGCTCGGAGCACCTGAGGACGATAGAGGGGGCGAAGCCGAAGGAGGCGGCACCTCGGCTACTCCAGCGAGCTCGGCCGGAAGGGGCCTGCGGAGCAAGGATCAATGAAAGCCACAAGAGGATCAGGAGTCGGGAAGGGAGAAGACTTACTCGTCAGTGGCGAAGTACTTCCTGCGCTTCAGCACGTGGCAAGGGAAGTCATCACCCAGGGCCTCCCTTTTCCTCCAGAGGGCCTCAAAGTCCACGCGGAAGCGGCCCAAGAGAAGAGCGCAAGGATCAACCTGCGACGAAGACAGAGCATCGGAGCGATCCGCGTCAGGGGCGCCTGCCTGGCGCGTGCCGCCCATCACCTCGCCAGAAAACGCGGCTAGGGCCTCCGAGGCCTCAGCCCCGGGCGCTGGGAGCGGCTGCTTGCCACCTTCAGCCTCAGCGGCACGGGTCCCAGGAGCTGTCCCCTCGAGAGCAACACCCGGTGCTGTCACCTCATCGGGAGCCCCCTCGGCCTCCGGTGCCTCCTGCCTCCTTGCTCCGCCACCTGAGGAGGAGCCGCCTTGGACGATTGGAAGGGAAGTCACCACCACTGGATTCTCACGAGGTCCCTGAAGGCCGGCGGGGCGCAGCCCCCACTCATCAAAGGCGGGCATCTGCTTCACAAAGTCGACCCTGCTCTGGCAGAGATACAGCAAGGCCCCTCCCTGTCTGACGTTGCCGGGGTTGGGGTCCCCGACCAAGGTCAAGAGCGCCGACTTCAGCAACTCAGGAGCCAGGTCCTCTTCCTGGAGCCTCATGCTATCCTCACGCCCATGGAAGGCCCACATCCGGCGAGAGTGGCGTTGAAGGGGAGCAACACGGCATAACAGAAACTCCTTCACCACCTTGGGCGCTATCACGCCGAGCTTCCTCAGGAGCGCGAAGCGGCTCCAGACGAAGACGAGCCGGGGGCTCTCGACCGTCTCCTGGCCCCAACCCGAATTGGGGACAGCAGGCGAGGTCGGCTGCGATAGTAGGGGGCTGGGCACCCCTGCGTCCACATAAAGCCACCGCTTGCGGAACCCAACCGCGGGCAGGGGGAGCTTGAAGTCAATCCCAGAGGCCGCGGTCTCAGGCTCGGCAGCGAAGCTCACGCCCGCCCAGCATTGGGTAGGGTCGACAAGATGTAGCGAGAAGAAGTGGCCCGGCAAGGCAACCGAAGGAGGGATGCCCACCATGGCTTCGCAAACGAAGGCGAAGACCGAAAGGAGGGTGATGGACTCAGGACTCGGATGCATCATGTGGATTTGATAATGGGAGAGCACGACATTGAAGAAATCAGAAAAGTGGGGAACCAGACCCGCCCACAGGGCGTCGGCAAAACATGGGACCTCCGTGGCTATCCTGTCGATGGAGAAGTGGGGTGCGGGCCAGGCCGTCGTCCTCCCGCACTCATTGAAGATGGTGGCTAGAGCCAGGCTGACCTTGCCCAGGCACTCTTGGTTGAGTATGGTCGACCGGCCGACGGCGGGGGCCACCGATGGCGGCATACAAGACGGAGGCATGGGTTTCTTCCCTCTCTCCTCCTTCGTCGAAGCCATGGCGATGGGAAGGAGGGGGAAGATTCGAGATTGGATTGGAGGCAGGAGTTGGCATTCGAAGGAAGGAAGAACAGGGGACGCTCGAGCAACAGGAAGGGGAGCGGCTGTGTGCAACTACAAGTCCGCCTAGCAGGGCGCAGAATAAGGGGGCGTGGGGGAACAGTGCCACCCACGTCCCATCAACCACCACGCGGCGCCCAAGGCCGCAGGCTGTTAGGGCCCACGGCACTTCACCTTTGCCCTTTCGCCTCTCAGCACGGCCAAGTCCGGGCGCGCCTTGGGCCCGGGGGCTACTGTCGACGTTCTGGGAATGGGGGTCCCCAGACTTGCCTGCCTGCAGCCTGCGGCGTGGCTCAAAGGGGGCCCAACACGGCCCATCTTCATCAACACAAGACTCAAGACCCTCGCGAGGGGCCAAGCCTCGCGGGGCGGATGACATGGACGTTCCTCAGGCATGGCCTCGTCAGGCTGGCTCGCGAGGAGGCGAAGAGATCAAGGCGGGGTACCTCGCGAGGTGCCCGTGACGCAAGCCATGACGACTCAGGGCGCCAGGCGGGTGCCAGCCCGCGCAGCGTCCTCCTTTCCTCTTTGGTGCAAAGGGGGCAAGCGCATCCGCGGAGTACCGAGGCATCAGGCAAAGGTTGCCATTTCGGTGCAACGAGACCAAGACCAGGAGGACTATGAGATGGAGGTCACCGTGGAGCCCAAGACGGAGTCATCACCAGAGCTTTGTGCAGGCGAAGACTGCTTTTGTCAGGATAGTTGATACTTGCTGTCCCCCTTCAAATTAGCCCGCCATTGTTGGCTCCCTTCCCGCTCGATATTTGGGAAGAGGACCAGGGCCTCTATAAATAGGACTAGCCTCCCACATAGCAAGGGGTTGGCCGGAGAGTAAGAGTAAGGCAGTGAGTGAGAGAGAGAGAAAGAGAAAGGTGGCTGAACTCCTCCCAGCAGTTCATCGCCCCAGCCAAGAACAGACCCTCGCGGGGCTGTTCTTCTTTGTATTGTTCATCATCATCAGCCCAAGAGGCAATCCACCCACCACACACTAGAGTAGGGTATTACACCACAACGGTGGCCCGAACCAGTATAAACCTTGTGTCTCTTGTGCAGTTCTTTCAGTAGTTTAGATCTTTGCGAGACGGTGAGGTAGAAGACGTAATCTCCGCGCGCACCCTAGTGTTCGAACCTTAAGGGTCTGCCGGAACCCGAAATCCGACAACGATCTCTGCTTTGACAAGACATGTCAAGAAACCGCCTCGCGTTATGTGTGGAGCTGGTTGAAAAAACGGTTTGAATAAGCACCGGGCCATGGCATGATGTCATGTTGCCAAAACGTGTCAGCAGATTAAGATTTGTGGAAATATTATTCTCTACAGTGGTATGTGGAACTTATTTTGCAGGGTCGGACACTATCCTTATATTCAAAATTCTTCCGTGGTGTATTCGGAGGAGGAACCCGCCTTGCAATGCCGAAGACAATACTGCACGCCGGACTCATCGTCATTGAAAGCCTGGTTCAGGGGCTACTGTGGGAGTCCTGGATTAGGGGGTCTCCGGACAGCCGGACTATATCGATTGACCAGACTGTTTCACTATGAAGATACAGGATTGAAGACTTCGTCTCATGTCCGGATGGGACTCTACTTGGCGTGGAAGGCAAGCTAGGCAATACGGATATGTATATCTCCTCCTTTGTAACCGACCTTGTGTAACCCTATCCTCTTCGGTGTCTATATAAACCGGAGGGTTTTAGTCCGTAGGACAACATACAATCATACCATAGGCTAGCTTCTAGGGTTTAGCCTCTCTGATCTCGTGGTAGATCTACTCTTGTACTACCCATATCATCAATATTAATCAAGCAGGACGTAGTGTTTTACCTCCATCAAGAGGGCTCGAACCTGGGTAAAACATTGTGTCCCCTGCCTCCTGTTACCATCCGGCCTAGACGCACAGTTCGGGACCCCCTACCCGAGATCTGCCGGTTTTGACACCGACAGGCGGCTTATTCGTACAACCGTGAGAGGATTCACTCGACCCCTCGTCTGAACCGGAGTTATAGTAGGCATATTGACTCGCCAACAATTTCAAGCAGTGAGCAACACCATAACCAACCTCGTAGGCCTGACCCGGCGCGCGGTGCTATCGATGCTTAGACTTTGGTGGATCAGGGCAGGGCGCGTTGGGAGGCTGAGCTGGTGGCTCAGCTAGCGGCTCAACAATGATCTCCGGTTTATCCATCAGCGTCTGTGGAGGCAGGAGTGACCTCTAGAACCTTGGGTGTGCCATTTTTAGTGTCAGCTCTATGCAATGAGCGCTTGCCTAAGGATTTCAAGGGCCCCCGCATGGTGCCAAACTACACTGCGGATCAACCCTCGGAAGCCTAGATTGAGAGCTATGAGATGGCCATGGAGATGTTGGATGTTAGTGATGTTGCGTGTGCTAGGTATTTCACCATGATGTTAGATGGGATGACTTGTACTTGGTTGAAAGGGTTTCCCCTAACTCCATCAGGTCATGGGCAGAGTTGAAGACGCATTTTATTCAAAATTTTAAAGACACATGTAAGCAGCCTATGTCGATTTTGGATTTAGACTCTTGCGTCCAAGGTGAGGGTGATTCAGCAACCAATTGGTGCGCCGAATCTCAGCCGTTATACACTCATCGGACAGTATCAATGCCGGTTCAGCAGTCCTAATGTTGAAGAAGAATTACTGTTTCCTTCCCCTTAAGAAGAAACTGGGGCGGCTCCAACGCCACTGCAATGACATGGAGGAGCTCATGGCGGCTTGATACATCTCCAACATATCTATATTTTTTGATTGTTCCATGCTGTTGTATTATCAATCTTGGATGTTTTATAATCGTTTTATATAATTTATTGACATAGTGCCAAGTGCCAGTTGCTTTTTTCCATGTTTTTTACATCACATAAAATCAATACCAAACGGAGTCCAAATACCATGAAACTTTACGGAGATTTTTTATGGACTAGAAGACACGTAATGGGCCCTAGCTACGCCTGGGGGGGTGCTCCGAGGAGAGCACAACTCACCAGGGCATGCCAAGAGGCCCAGGCGCGCCCTGGTGGGTTGTGCCCACCTCGGGTACCCCCCGGACCACCTCTTTGCTCTATAAATACCCCAATACCAAAACCCTAGGGGAGTCAACGAAATATTCATCTAGCCGCCGCAGAGTCCAGAACCACCAAATCCAATCTAGACGCCATCTCAGATGGGGTTCACCACCTTCATTGGTGCCTCTCTGATGATGTGTGAGTAGTTCTTTGTAGACCTTCGGGTCCGTAGTTAGTAGCTAGATGGCTTCCTCTCTCTCCCTGAATTCTCAATACCATGGTCTCTTGGAGATCCACATGATGTAACTCTTTTGCGGTGTGTTTGTTGGGATCGATGAACTTTGAGTTTATGATAAGATCTACCTTTTTATATCCATGAAAGTATTTGAGTTTCTTTGATCTCTTTTATGCATGATCTCTTATAGCCTCGTCTTTCTTCTCTGATATTTGGGTTTTGTTTGGCCAACTTGATCTATTTATCTTGCAATGGGAAGAGGTGCTTTGTAGTGGGTTCGATCTTACGGTGCTTGATCCCAGTGATAGAAGGGGAACCGACACGTATGTATCGTTGCTACTAAGGATAAAATGATGGGGTCTATCTCTACATAGATAGATCTTGTCTACATCATGTCATCATTCTTATTGCATTACTCCGTTTCTCCATGAACTTAATAACCTAGATGCATGTTGGATAGCAGTCGATGTGTGGAGTAATAGTAGTAGATGCAGGCAGGAGTCGGTCTACTAATCTTGGACGTGATGCCTATGTACTGATCATTGCCTGGATATCGTCATGAGTATTTGAAGTTCTATCAATTGCCCAACAGTAAATTGTTTACCCACCGTTTGCTATTTTTCTCGAGAGAATCCACTAGTGAAACCTACGGCCCCTAGGTCTCTTCTCATATTATTTGCATTTGCAATCTATTTTCCTTTGCTTTTATTTTCAGATCTATTAAATTAAAAATACAAAAATACCTTGCTGTAATTTATTCTTATTTATTTTATTTGTCGTTCGATCTATCAATCTACTACAATTTATCTCACGTCTGTTTGCCTATCTTGAGGCGCCGTACCCGGAAGGGATTGACAACCCTTTAACACGTCGGGTTGCGAGGATTTGTTATCTGTGTGCGGGTGTTGTTTACGTTGTGTTGCTTGGTTCTCCTACTGGTTCAATAACCTTGGTTTCACATCTGAGGGAAATACCTACCACTACTGTGCTGCATCATCCCTTGCTCTTTGGGGAAATACCAACGTAGCTTCAAGCCGCATCAAAAGGAATTTCTGGCACCGTTGCTGGGGAGGATCTTCAACATATACCAGGTTCCTAATCACAAATCTCATCTCCTCGCAATTTACATTATTTGCCATTTGCCCCTCATTTTCCTCTCCCCAAGTTCACAAAAAATTGCCGTTTTATTCCCTCCTCTTTTTCCGTTCATTGTTTTCTCGTCAGATCCATCCTTTGCTTGCAATCATGAGTGATTTCGGTATGGCACCAACAGATGATGGTCTAACTCCTAATATTGGACGTACGGGCAATCTGGATGCTAAAAGTTTTATCTTGGGGCAAGGAAATGTTATAGGAAAAGAAAGTATCCAAGAATGTTTCAAATGTGTGGGAAATTTGAGTCTTGATGATGCTCCTATACTTAAAACTACTAGATCTTATGCGGATGCTATTTCGGCACTAGTTTTGAAACTTGAAAGTAAATTTATTCGTACTCATCCTACTTTGCAAAGATTGTTTTTTGAGCTTCTCGTTATAAAGAATCCTAGGGCTAAAAATTTGCCACTCTCGTCATTATGAATGAGTTTGACTACATAATACAGGAAGCTAGGGAAATCTTTGATTTTTATGGTATTGTCGGATGTGGGGCTCCGGCTAACCCATAAGGTTCGAACACTGGGGTGCGCGCGAAGTCTTCCCCTCCTACCGATCTACGCTCTAGCTCGCTAAGATCTTGCGGACGAACTCGACGAACTCACAACACAGAAAGACACGGGGTTTATACTGGTTCGGGCCACCGTTGTGGTGTAATACCCTACTCCAGTGTGGTGGTGGTGGATTGCCTCTTCGGCTGATGATGAACCATACAAGGGAAGAATAGCCTCCTGAGGTTGAGGTGTCCTTGTGCGCATGAACTTGTGGTGTGTCTCTGGGTCTCATGCCCCCTCTCTACTATGGTGGTGGCTAGTCCTATTTATAGATGCCCTGGTCCTCTTCCCAAATATCGAGTGGGAGGGAGCCAACAATGGCGGGCTAATTTGATGGGGGGCAGCTAGTACAAGCTATCCTGACAAAAGCGGTCTTCGCCTGTGAAAGGCTCTGGGGTGACGCCGTCTTGGGCTCCATGATGACCTCTGTCTTGCAGTCCATGGTCTTGGTCTTGTTGCACCGAAATGGCAACCTTTGCCTGATGCCTCAGTACTCCGCGGCTGCGCTTGCCTCCTTTGCACCATAGAGGAAACAAGGACGCTGCGCGCACTGGTGCCCGCCTGGTGTCGATCATCATGGCTCACATCACGAGAGCCTCATGAGGTTCGCCTCGCCTTGATATCTCCGCTCCTCGCGAGCCTGCCTGACTAGGCCGCTCGGGAGGAGGTCTTGCATCGTCCGCCTCGCGAGGCTTGGACCAACGCGAGGGTCTTGGGTGCCTTGTTGGTGAAGATGGGCCATACAGCCTATTGGCTCCGCGGGCCCCAAAAGGACGCAGCCTCGGTTGACGCGTGGCGGTTGATTGGACATGGGCGTCTCCGCTTCCCCACGCTGCCCTTGAATCCGCCTGGCTATGCGACCCCGCTTCTTGCATAGTTATTCTTCCCTCTCCATGCCCGGCTCTTCCAATGTCCCTGCTTCTTCGATGTCCTGCTCCGCCTTCCCAATCCAACTTGCACTCTGCCTGCTTCACCGCCATGGCGCCGAAACAGGCCGGGAAGGGGAAGAAACCCTTGTCCTCACCAACTGTGCCTCCATCCTTCGAGCCGGTGCTCGGCCAGCCTCGGGTGCTCAACGACGAGGCCATGGGAAAGGTGCGCCCCATGCTCGCCTCCAGCTTCAACGAGTGGGGAGAGACGCCGGCCTAGCCTGCGTCTCGCTCCAGAATGGCTCGGGCAGTCACCGAGGTTCCGATCTTCATTGACGCCCTCTAGGTTGGCCTACTTCCTCCCTTCTCCGCCTTCCTCAACGCGGTGCTCGATCACTATCAGATCCACATGCTCCATCTTGACCCTCAATTTGTGACCCTTCTTGCCGTCTTTGCTTTCGTGTGTGAGGCCATGGTGGGCATCACCCCCTCTGTGGCACTCCTCCGCCACTTCTTCTCGCTGCATCTCACCGGTGCCCGGTAGAGCTCAGGGTGTGTGGGCTTCCAGGCCGTGGCTGCGACAACAGACATGGGGATCGACTTCAAGCTCCCTTCATCCGCGAGCGAGTTCCGCACGCGATGGGTGTTTGTTGATGCCGGCGTGCTCAACCCTCTGCTCCAAGCTCCGGTGGGGCCTGCCATTCCAAACTCTGGCTGGGGCCATCAGAAGCTCGCGAGCCCCTGCCTTGCCCCCGTCTAGGCTAGGCTGAGGTGGTTGAAGGACCTTGGCGTGACTGCACCCATGGTGGTGAGGGAGTTCGTCAGGCGTCGAGTTGCTCCGCTTAGAGCCATTCTCACCCGATGTGGGACTTGCTCAGCAGACAGGACAACATGAGGGTTCAGGAGGAGGGGCTCCCTCTCGTTGCACGACAAACAGTGCTCACGGTCCTATCTGGTGTCCCTCTGCCGAACAAGATGCCCACGAAAAGCTGCATGTTGTACCGCTGCGAGAACAAGGTCGCCTTTGCCGCGAACATGCCTTCCTTTGATGAGTGGGGACTGCACCCAATTGGCTTGTGGGGCCCCGTGAGAATCCCGTCATCGTGGTCCCATTCTTTTCCGTCGATGCCGAGCTCGCCCCAGGTGACGGTGCGGGTGAGCCAGCGACGACGGTTGCCGGCTGCTCAGATGTTGAGGAGCACAAGCCGAGCGGTGATCTAGGGGATTCATCCTCAGGAGCTTGCGACGCCCCTCCTGAGGTGCCGGTCGCTGATGAGATGCGGCATGCGGCTCCCGAGGCCAAGGCTCCAGGAGCCTCGGGAGGTCGCAGCGAGGAAGAGCCAGGCTGTTCGCCATAGCCGGGCTCCCCTGAGGCTATCCCTCTTGGTTCTTCTTCGGCTCCGCCGCACGCCAGCCGTCACGTCCAGCGCTTCGGTCGCCTTTGTGTGGACTTCGAGGAGTTCCGCAAGAGGAAGGGATCCCCTAGCGGCAGCAACATCTTTGGGTCGTTAAACCGACGGAAGTACATCGCTATCGGCCGCGAAATCTCCAGAGAAGCAGCTCCCTCTCGTCCCGTCGCGCCCGCCAAGCTCCAGGGCTACAGGCTCGGACACTACCCACGGCGTGGGGTCAGCCAGGGGAGTTGGTCCGTCATCAAGGTGCCCTGAGCTTGCGCCTTCGCCATCCTTTCTTCGCGGCCTTGCTCGGAGCGCAGTAGGTGTGCCAATGGCTCCTCCCTTGGTCACGGTTGGTAGATGGCTAGCCTTGATACTGGAGTCTCCTTCAAGCAGCGGGACTTGCTTGGTTCGGGCCCCTCGCGAGGGTCAGCTGGTGCCTAGGGCCGTGCCAGCCCCCAGTCCCCAACCGGGAGGTGGTGCGCCACTTGATGCTCCACCCGCAGCCCCCGAGGTGGAAGACGAGGTGGGCCGAGCGTTCGAGCTCGAGCGCGGGCACAGCATGGTTCGCCACGAGCTCTTCCAGGAGGCGATGGGCGCGATGAACCGCCTTGGTGAAGAGCTTGCTGGTGTTGACTCGTGTCTTGAGGCTGAAGGCCTTCGGTTAGTGGAGGAGCGGCGCAAGCTGCGAGTGGCCATCAACCTCGGTCGTTATCATTGCGACCTCGAGAAAGCGAAGGCCGAGGCTTCCCTCAAGATTGCCAATGAGGCCCGCTCACGAGCTTTGGAAGAAGCTCACGAGGCCGATCGCTGTCGTGAGGCTGCGGGGGAGCGCGCGTGGGAGCTCCAGGCCTGGAGCGCGTCCCTTGAGTAGAAGGTCGAGGCGCGCGGGGCCGCCCTTGCATCGATGAGGGGGACGCCTGCGGAGGAAGAGGAGGTCCGGCAGCGCGAGGAGATGCTGGCCCTAGAAGCCGTGCAGCACAGCCTCGAGCTCGAGTGACTGGAGACGAGGGAGCGTCAAGTCACTCAAGCTGAAGATCCCGTTGGGGCCCGTGCGGCCAGAGTCGAGGAGGAGATCAATTGCCGGGTGGCCGAGGTTCGCGCAGATCTGGAGGGAAGGTATGACTTGAAGTTGAAGCTCGATGGTCAGTAGGGTGCGGGCAGGGCCATCGCCCTTAGGCCCAGGTTGGACGAGGCTGAGAGGCGTGCGGAGGCCACAGCTGCCACCCTGGTCACGGCGCAGGCGGACATGGCCTCTGCCCGCGCCGAGCTGTCTTCCCTCCGGAAATGAGTTGATGATGCCGAGTCCGTCGCACGGCAGCAGGGAGGAAGTGCTTCAACGCCGGATCCTGGAGCGCGAGCACGCTTGTCACATCCCTAGTTCTGGTATGACCTAGACCAACTAGCCATTTGTGCATCATGTTTAAATTCCATTTAAATTTGAAATGGGGATTTGTGAAACCCTGAGAATCATTTCTGGAAATAATCTAGATAAAAATTTGTCGGATTCACGGGTTCCAGCAGACCCTTAAGGTTTGAACACTGGGGTGCGCGCGGAGATCACGCCTTCGACCTCTCCGTCTCGCAAGGATCTAAACTACTGAAAGAACTGCACAAGGAACACAAGATTTATACTGGTTCGGGCCACCGTTGTGGTGTAATACCCTACTCCAGTGTGTGGTTGGTGGATTGCCTCCTTGGGCTGGTGATGATGAACAATACAAGGAAGAACAGCCTCGCGAGGGTCTGTTCTTGGCTGGGGTGATGAACTGCTAGGAGGAGTTCAGTCACCTTCCTCTCTCTCTTTCTCTCACTCTCTCTGCTTGCGAACCGAATGAATCAACCCCCTTGCTATGCGGGTGGCTAGTCCTATTTATAGAGGCCCTGGTCCTCTTCCCAAATATTGAGCGGGAAGGGAGCCAACAATGGCGGGCTAATTTGAAGGGGGACAGCGAGTACACTTATCCTGACTAAAGTTGGTCTTCGCCTGCCAAAGGCTCTGCGGTGACGCCGTGCTAGGCTCCATGGTGACCTCCGTCTCGTAGTCCTCCTGGTCTTGGTCTCGTTGCACCAAAATGGCAACCTTTGCCTGATGCCTTGGTACTCCGCGGCTGCGCTTTCCCCCTTTGCACCAAAGAGGAAAGAAGGACGCTGCGCGCACTGGCGCCTGCCTGGCACCCTGAGTCGTCATGGCTTGCGTCATGGGCACCTCGCGAGGTACCCTGCCTTGATATCTCCGCCTCCTCGCGAGCCAGCCTGATGAGGCTGTGCCCGAGGATGCGCCGTGTCGTCCGCCCCGCGAGGGTTGGCCCCTCGCGAGGGTCTTGAGCCTTGTGTTGATGAAGATGGGCCGCACTGGGCCCCCATTTGAGCCACGCCGCAGGCTGCAGGCAGGCAAGTCTGGGGACCCCCGTTCCCAGAACGCCGACAGTAGCCCCTGGGCCCAAGGCGCGCATGGACTTGGCCGTGCCGAGAGGCGAAAGGGCAAGGGCGAAGCGCCACGGGCCCTAACAGCCTGCGGCCTTGGGCGCCGCGTGGCGGTTGATTGGACGTGGGCGTCTCCACTTCCCCACGACGCCTCGGTGATCGCGCGAGTTGGACAAGTCCCTGCATGCAAATCGTGTCATGATTACCTGTGCTCGTGGAGGCTGGCGGTTGGCCTTCGCCGGCTATAAGTACGGCACCGCGCGTGCCCTTCCAGTCCGTCTCTTCTTGCTTTCTCCTTTGCCTCAGTTCTTGCTCCGTCTTGGCGTGATGGCTCCAATTTGCCGGTTCTCTGCAGCGGAGAAGGGAAAGGTTCCTCGAGAGGGGACAGACCCGCTCCCGCCGAAGAAGCGTCTCGCCCTTTGCAGCCTGGGCGAGGAAGACCGTCAGGTGGTGGCGAGGCCCTGGTGCGAGCGGGCTCCGCCGGGGTTCCCGCTTCCCTTGTATGCCCACGTCGAGGGCCCCGAAGGTGCCGATGCTGATCCCCGCGGTCAGCGCCATCGTCGGCGCCGTCGGGTCATGAAGGCGTGGGTGGTTCCTCCTGGATTCCATGCCGTGGGCTCCTCCCAAGAGTTTGTGCTCCATGTCGCCATTCCTTTTCAGTCCTGGATCCGCCTGCCTCCCTTCTTCGCCTCCATCGTCCCTCCAGGAGGGCCCCTGGAGCTCTGGTTGCAGCACACCGGCTGCAGCACCCTCGCGACCGAGGCAGAGGTCGTGGTCGCTGCCCCGGGCAAGGTCTACATGTCCCGCGGCTGGAGAGAGATCGCCCGGGTCTGCAGGGAAAGGGGCGTCTTCGTGGTTCACTTGGAGTATGATGGCGCCGCGGTGATGTTCGTCAAGGTCTTCGACGCGAACGGGCGCCGGCTGGAGTGTTTCCGCGGGAGAGGTGGCCAGGACCTTGCCCCGGTGAGGGCTAGGCCCGTCGACCGCTCCCTTGGCGGAGGCGCCGGAGGGTCCAGCGACTCCAGCAAGGTCTTTGCGACTCCGGAGACGAGCGACGACAGCTACGGGCCCCTGAGTCGGCGCCGCTCCCGGAGCAGGGCGGGCTCTTCGGGCCGTCGCCGACCCTGATCTGGATGGGCTTGGCGCCGGTGCCTGACGGCCCACTGTTGATGATGGCATCTGTTGCAGGAGCTCGTGTAGTTAGCATCCCTTAGGATTCGTTCCCTGCGAGGAATCAAAATGCGCCCCGTGGGGGCTTGTAAGGTGCCTGTAGTCCCGCTTGTTAATATACAATCTTTGCTGCAGAGCTGTGTGAGTTGCTAATTCCGTTGTAGTTCAGTCCTCCCTTTCGCACCTCACGAGGGCTCGGTGCTTTGCGTCGACAGGTCCCAGTCCCAAGGCGGCGTCAGCCGTCGCTGGTATGCCAGGTCGCGATGCCGTGGTCAAGGCCAGGAGGTGAGCGACCCGAGGTCCGGTAAGAGCCCCCGAGTCGCGATGCTCAGGAGGTCCCCTTTGGCGCCCAAGCAGCCGTCGCTTGGTGAGAAAGGGAAGCAACATCGCTAGTATAGAATTGCTTTAGGTGCGGGGGTAGTGCCATGGTAGCCAGTGCTTTGGGTGGTGAGTTATCTTGAGAATCGGGGATTATTCCCTGTGTGCCGTCGGGTCCGCGCATAGGCAGGAGTGGAATCGCTTGGCAAGGTCCTCGCGAGCCCCTTCTCCCATGCCTCTGCTCCCCATTCTTCTCTACGTCCTCGGGTCTCGGCCCTCGAGCTGGTCTCAGCCGTCGCTGGTATGCCAGGTCGCGATGCCGTGGACAAGGCCAGAGGGTGAGGGCTGGAGAGCCAGTAGGAGCCCTGAGTCGCGATGCTCAGGCACCCCCCTTTAACGTGCAAGCGGTTCGCGCAAGCGAAGGCGAAGGGAACTCCGCGAGGGCCTTGGCTAGCGCAGTTCCCTCCAAGGATCCTGCAGATTCATCACAGAAAGAAGATGGGGTTGCCATGGTAGTCATCAGTCGATCGTTAGTTGCTCAAGAGCTCGCTGGTTGGAGCAGGTGAGGTGTATCAGGGCACCCATGAGCCAGCGCGGGACTCGCGAGGCCCTACCTCTAGGCGGGTTGCGCCTGGCACTGGGCCGTATCTTGAGATGTGTCCCTGCAAAATTCGGTTAGATGCCGGTACTCTACGTCCTCGGGTCCCGGCCCTCGAGCTTGTCTCAGCCATCGCTGGTATGCCAGGTCGCGATGCCGTGGACAAGGCCAGAGGGTGAGGGCTGGAGAGCCAGTAAGAGCCCTGAGTTGCGATGCTCAGGCACCCCCCCTTTAACATGCAAGTAGTCGACATGGAGAAGAAGGGATGCCGCGGACGGGCATCAAGCAATCAAGCGTGACGGGCGAATGCATAGTTGGAAATAAATGCGAGGGAGATACATGCCGCTGGGCCTGGCCCGAGCGGCCTGGGGATGATGCAGCCCGAGGGGCGCCCCCAACAAGGCAAACTAACGACCAAAAAATAAAAGCAGATACATGCCGCAGGGACGGACCCACGCGGCCTAGGAGTTATGCAACCCTGGGAGGGCGCTCCTAGCTGGGAATGAGGCTTGGAAGATGTCACCTGAGGATGTCGTTGGCGAAGTGGCGTTGGTGCAGCAGACTCGGTGGGCTGCGGAAGCCGATCCTCACGAGCCCCTAGGACCGGGTCCTCGGGAGGCTCCGAAGGCACTGGTGGCTCCTCGCGAGCTATCTTCATCTCCGCCAGGGCCGCAGAACGCCTGTCTTCCTGAGCCTCCATGATGCCCCTCATGAGGCGCTTGTACGCCGCAACCATGCTCGACAGGCCGTAAGGCATGCGAACATAGCTGTGGAGTGGACCCCCACAGTGCCCCACTTGCAAGGGCCAGAGGCGCTCCGTTGTGGCGATCTGATTGAGCCCTGGTACGTCAACGCAGACGCACGGCCCACCATCCTCGCCTGGATGTGGGGCCACAGCTGGTGGACGATGGCAACCTCTCATGATCCTCGACTCCTGTAGTTCTTGAATGGCCTTGTTAACGAACTCTTGCTGGTCTGACCTTCCTTGCTTGGTTCCTTCTCGAGGGAAACGTGCTTCGAAACACGCCTCCACATGGTGCCCAAGCGCCTCCCTCGTGACCCTGGCTAGGTCGGTGGCCCTCCAAGTGAGAGCCCCCGAGCCCTGCCTGAGGAGGGCGTCGGGCGCACCTTCCTATGCGATGGAAGGGGGGTCCTCCCGGGCAGACACGGGCCCAGAAGGGCCTGCCTCCTGAGGTGCTGAGCCTGGCGACATCTTCTTCTTCTTGGGGGCTGTCTCAGGAAGCCTCCTGCTTCCGCGATCTAGGTCTTCTAGCGACGCGGCCTGAAAGGCTCGCTCCAGGGAACACACTGCATCCTTCTCCTCACAGGGCACCGTGATGACGCCGCCAGTTCCTGGCATCTTGAGGACGTTGTAGCCGTGGTGAGTCACGGCCATGAACTTGGCCAGCGCTGGGTACCCGAGGATGGCGTTGTACGGCAGGCGGATGTGGGCGACGTCGAAGTCGATGAGCTCGGTGCGGTAGTTGTTGCGTGCCCCGAAGGTGATAGGGAGGCGGACCTGCCCGATCGGGACTGTGGAACCATCAGTGACTCCGGAGAAAGGCTTGGTTGGCTGAAGCTGGTCATAGGGCACTTGGAGGTTGTTGAATGTTTCCACAGACAGGACGTTGAGCCCTGCTCCTCCGTCGATGAGGGTCTTGGTGACCAGCACGTTGCTGATGACTGGGGAGCAAAGCATCGGGAGGACCCCGGCCGTGGCCGAGCACTTGAGCTGGTCTGCTGAGCTGAACGTGATGGCGCATGCCGACCACCTGAGGGGGCGCGTTGCTTCAAGCTTGGGGAGAACTGCATTCACTTCGCGGGCAAACTGCTTGAAGATACGTTGAGAGGCTGGGGCTTGAGCCCCGCCCAGGATGCAGGTGATTGCGCACGGCTCTTGGAAGCCCCCAGCCCCCTCGTCTTGATGGTGGTCTTCGTTCCTCCTTGGCTGAGGCGGCAGCGGAGGTAGGCCTGTGTTGCCATGAGGGCGATCCTCATGAGGCTGATCTCTCCAGTCCCCCTCGCGAGGCAGGTCCCGCCAGCGGTCCTCGCGAGGTTGGTCGCGCCACCCCTGGCGTGGGCCGCGATCTTCCCAGCGACCTGGGTTTCTTCCTCCTCCTCGGCCGTAGCCCCGGTCAGCACGGTCAGGGCGACGACCGATCCTTCCTTCTCGCACGGCGCGGAGTTCTTGACATTCGTTGGTGTTGTGGGTGTGGAGGTCGTGGTACACGCAGTACCGACTGCCTCTGGAGGGTTTGGACAGATCATTGCCCTGCTTGGTGTCTCGTTCGGCTGCGAGTATGGCTGCCCCCTTGCGCTTCACGTCCTTGGCCTTGGGCTTCTTCTCTTTTGGGTCCGCGGCAGGCAGCTCGAGGAGGGAGAGACGCCCCTCCTCAGCCCTGGCGCACTTGGTCGCCAAGTTGAACAGCTCCAAGGAGGTGCAGAGGTCTTCGTGCATCGCCAGCTCCTCCTTCATCTTGACGTCGCGCACGCCATCGGAGAAGGCCGAGATGATGGCTTCCTCGGACACCTTGGGGATCTTGAGGCGCGCGCTATTGAAGCGCTAGATGTACTTTTGCAGGGTCTCTCCGGGTTGTTGCTTGATGCGGCGCATGTCGCTCACGGTGGGTGGCCGGTCGCGAGTACCTTGGAAGTTGGCGATGAAGCGGGTGCGCATCTGGTCCTAGGAGGAGATCATGCCTGGAGCCAGATTCAGGAGCCAGGTGCGAGCTCCTTCCTTCAGCGCCAGGGGGAACCAGTTCGCCATGACCTTCTCGTCCCCGCTGGCAGCTTCTATGCCCAGCTCATAGAGCTGGAGGAACTCTACGGGATCAGTTGCGCCGTCGTAACGGGGAGGCAGGTCTGGCTTGAACTTGCCGGGCCACACGACGTTGCGCAGCTCGGTGTTGTAGGCACGGCAGCCTGCGGTGGCCACGAAAGGCTTCGGCTGGTGGAGAGCTCTGTCTTGAGGGTCCCCACACGCTGCAGCTAGGAGCAGAGCGGGGTCTTGGCGTGCCGGAGCTGGAGCAGGGAGCGCCCGGGCACCTCCTTGCGGGCGAGGGACTTCTTGGCAGCTCCGTTCTTGCTGCGCTGGCACCTGGCGGAGAGGGTTTCGCCCAGGGGCCACGTGCCTTGGAGCCATGGCGTCTTCTTGGAGAGGAGGCGGCTGGAACGCCCCCGGAGCTTCATTGCCCGCGCGGGGCGGGGTGCGGTGCAGCGGAGCGGACGGCGCAGGGGAGCCCCCTGCGGTGCGGACGAGCTCGGCGACGCGGTCGAGCCACTCCTCGTAGACGTCGTTGACGGGGCGGTAGTGCAGGAGTTCGTTTGACGCGATGAGCGCAGCCCGAGCCTCCAAGGGTGCGCGGAGCACGCGGGACGAAGAGCCGGCTGGAGCGAGCGATGGGGTAGCGGTGCGGCCGTCTTGTCGCACGGATGGGTGCTGAGACGACGCTTGCTGCTCGCCCCCCGCCGGGCCAGTGGCGGCGTTGATGGCGGGCGATGGGGAACGACAAGGACGCCCACCGACGGGGGCCGTCTGTGCGACGCAAGAAGCGATGGCGGCCCGGCGCTCGGCACGGGCCCGGCGAGCGTCAGACATGGATGCGACGGTCGGAGGAGAGCGGAGTGGTGGAAGACGAATTCCGGCGCACCCCTACCTGGCGCGCCAAATGTCGGATTCACGGGTTCCGGCAGACCCTTAAGGTTCGAACACTGGGGTGCGCACGGAGATCACGCCTTCAACCTCTCCGTCTCGCAAGGATCTAAACTACTGAAAGAACTGCACAAGGAACACAAGATTTATACTGGTTCGGGCCACCGTTGTGGTGCAATGCCCTACTCCAGTGTGTGGTTGGTGGATTGCCTCCTTGGGCTGGTGATGATGAACAATACAAGGAAGAACAGCCTCGCGAGGGTCTGTTCTTGGCTGGGGTGATGAACTGCTAGGAGGAGTTCAGTCACCTTCCTCTCTCTCTCTTTCTCTCACTCTCTCTGCTTGCGAACCGAATGAATCAACCCCCTTGCTATGCGGGTGGCTAGTCCTATTTATAGAGGCCCTGGTCCTCTTCCCAAATATTGAGCGGGAAGGGAGCCAACAATGGCGGGCTAATTTGAAGGGGGACAGCGAGTACACTTATCCTGACTAAAGTTGGTCTTCGCCTGCCAAAGGCTCTGTGGTGACGCCGTGCTGGGCTCCATGGTGACCTTCGTCTCGTAGTCCTCCTGGTCTTGGTCTCGTTGCACCGAAATGGAAACCTTTGCCTGATGCCTTGGTACTCCGCGGCTGCGCTTGCCCCCTTTGCACCAAAGAGAAAAGAAGGATGCTGCGTGCACTGGCGCCCGCCTGGCACCCTGAGTCGTCATGGCTTGCGTCATGGGCACCTCACGAGGTACCCTGCCTTGATATCTCCGCCTCCTCGCGAGCCAACCTGATGAGGCTGTGCCTGAGGATGCGCCGTGTCGTCCGCCCCGCGAGGCTTGGCCCCTCGCGAGGGTCTTGAGCCTTGTGTTGATGAAGATGGGCCGCACTGGGCCCCCATTTGAGCCACGCCGCAGGCCGCAGGCAGGCAAGTCTGGGGACCCCCGTTCCCAGAACACCGACAAAATTTCTCCAAAAAGGTCCAAGAAAATGTTCATGTTACTCTCTGAAAATATTGGCTAGAGGTAAAAATCAAACCAATATTTTAAGGAACTCATAAATATTTATTTTGGACTTTTGGAGTTAATCCAGTAATTATTTGCGTTGGATAAATATTTTTATATATATGAAATATTGTCTAATAATTCTGAATTTTGGTGGGGGGCTTTGGAATAATCCTTTAGGCCCCTGCAAAAATTGTCAGAAGAAAATTAATTGATTTAGTATTTTTATTAATTTAAAACAAAGGTCAGAAATTAGAAAAGAAAACAAATAAAGGAAAAACCCTTACCCGGGCCTCCTACCTCGCAGCCCAGCGGCCCAGCAGGCCAGCCCAGCCAGCTGGCCGACGCCAGTCGTCGCCTACCTCCTGCCAGGAGGACGGCGCGCGTGTGCCTGACGCGCGCGAGCACGCGCCGGCCACCTCCTGCTTCCCCGCTCACTGCTGGAGGCCCACGACGATGCCATGCATCCCCCTCGGCCCTCTCACTCCCTCGAGCTCTCTCCTCTCCCCTGGTGCTCCCTCTCCCGTTTGCCTGAGCGCTGCCGTCGCCGCCGCTCACCATAGCCGTGCCCACTGTGCTCCCCGCGCATCGCTGCTGTGTCCTAGAGCTCCGCCCTGTCACCTTCTTCGTCTTCGTCAAGCCACGCAGCTGGGAACGCCCTACCTCGACCTTGTTGCCGCCGTTTTCCACCGTGAGCGCCCGAGATCGCCGACGCCCGTACATCGCCATCTGGCCTTCCCCGAGCCCGCTTCGACGCCCTCTGCGACCGCTGTGAGCTCCATCGTCGTTTGCCCCTCTTCCCCTTGCCTCTCGATCACCGTAGCCGCCGTTTCGACCGAAGCCGTAGCACCTCGCCGCCGGCCATGGCGCCATCGTGGCCAGGGGCCGAGCCAGCCGCACCCGCGCGCGTCACCGTGCTCCTGGTGACGCCAGGAGGCCGTAGAGCCTCTCCACTCGCCTCCCCATGCACCGCAGCCCTCGCCCGCACTTGGCCGTGCTCCGACCACCACCGCGAGCCTCGCTTCGACGAGCTCCGGACACCCCTCCTCCTCCTATCTACCCCACTAGATGCGGGAGAGCACGGGCTACGCCCCGGTGCTCTCCGCCGTCCTTTTGGTCACCGGAACGGTGATCCCGAGCCCCTCCGCCGCGTTCAGCCTCGTCGGCGGCTAAATGCCGGTGGGGTTGACCGGTCTAACCCCCCTCAGTTGACCTGGGATTTGACTACCCAGGGTCAATGACAGGTGGGGCCCGGCCCTGCTAATGTTTCTGTTAGGATTAGTTTAATATCTAATTAACACTGTTAACTAACTATGACACTGACGTGTGGACCCCACATGTCAGGTTTGACCCGGTCAGCCACGTTGACTCGTTGACATGGTGATGACGTCATGATGACGCAGTTATTCATTTTTTGGTATTAAAATAAATCAGGAAATTCCAGAAAATATTCAAAACTTCAAAAATTTATAGAAATTCAACCGTAGCTCAGATTGAAATAATTTATATATGAAAAATTATCAGAAAAAATCAATCTATCCATCTGTACCATTTTCATGCATGACAAACCATCTATACATGCTGTATATATGAAAACACACTTATGGCATATTTAAGAGCTTAATTTGGAGTTGTATTTGAACCCTTGCTTCAAATGGACTTCAACCAAATAAATGCTAGATGCATTAACTCAAATAACATCACATCTTCATGCCATCTTCATGCATCATATTGTTGCATATGATTGTGTATTGATTGACGACACCGTTCCTTCTCGATAGGTCCTGCTCCAGAGATCGATCCAGAGTACCTGTCTGAGGAGCAGTGCCCCCTTGTTGATCTACCAGGCAAGCAAACCCCCTTGTTCATTCCGATACAATCCCACTCTCTCGCTCCTGCTCTCTTTTATTGCATTAGGACAACAACGATTCAACTGCTACTTTATGTTGCGGTAGTTGAACCCATTCCTCTGCATGACCTGTCATTGCCACAGTAAATAGTTGAAACCCACTAGCATGTGTAGGAGTTGATTGAGCCATGTTTTGTTCCTACCATGCTTTTCCTGCTATTGCTTAGAGTATGTCAGGTCTGATTCATCGGGAATGAATTGGAGTGTTATGATATGTTCTGGTGCTGAGAGTTAAGCGTGTGAACACGGTTTGGTAAAGGTAGCGGTGAGAGGCCATGTAGGAGTACATGGTGGGTTGTCTCATTGGGACCGTCCTCAAGAACTGACTTCTGTGCAAGTTGTCCAATGACTAGCTACTACCACACATTGGGCTCCGGGCGCTCCAAGCTCTCTCGACTTAGTAACCGCCTTGAACTCTGTCCAGGAGTTGCAAATAGTTTCTGGTGTTTGTAGGTAGTGCTATTTTTCTACCGAGTGGCACCCGGCAGGGTGGGCTCGGGACAGACTAGGCACAGGTGGCATGGTGTACCAAGTGGCACCCGGATGGTGGGCTTGGGAACCCTGCTCATATTGTTTGGGGCCGTGAGTGACACCCCGGCCGGATCTCCTTGCGGGTGGAACCCAAATAGGCGATAAACCTGGACAAGAGTCTTGCGTGGTTAGTCAGGTCATGGCCGACACCCTCGCCAGGCTTCCGCTTGAAGGTTGCCGAGATACATGACATGTATATGGTGATAAGTGGTGAGAGCGTGTGTGATGAAGTACACCCCTGCAGGGTTATCATGATCTATTCGAATAGCCGTGTCCTCGGTTATGGACTTCTTGGATGCTTACGTGGTACATAGACAACTTAAAGTGGATACTCTAAAATGCTCAAGACAAGTGTGAGTGCTATGGATGGCCTTCTTGTAGGAGAGACGGGGATGAATCCATAGTAGTGTATTGATGTGGTGATTAGTGGACTCGTGTGTGCTGCCTCATCTCAAAGAGGTTTCTCATTGCCGTAGAACAGGATAGCCACTAAGTCAAAGCTGGCTTGCTGCAACTAAACCCCACATTACCTTTTTGATACAAATGCATGTATCATAGGATCTGATGTAAGTCTTGCTGAGTACCTTTATACTCACGTTTGCTTTATTTATGTTTTGCAAATGAGACATCTGTCTCACTAGTAGTACCGCTTGGACTTCGACGAGTAGCTTGTTACCTCAGCTACGATCTTGTACCTTGTAGGGACTTGTGGATAGTCAGGCTTCTCGGCCTTTTTCTTTTGTAGTTGTCTGTACTCAGACATGTAGTGCTTCCATTGCTTGTATGCTCTGAATGATGGGTCATGTGACCCCTGTTTGTATTTATGCTATGTGGTTCTTCTGAGCCTTTGTCTATATGAGTTGCGTTATGTTGTGATGCCATGTTGTACATCACATACTTGCATGTTATGCATACGTGTGACGTGTATTGCTATGTGTGGGATCCGACAATCTAGCTGTTTGTCCTTGGCAGCCTCTCTTATGGGGAAATGTAGTCTAGTGCTTCCTTGAGCCATAGTAGTCCGCTACAGCCCGGTTCACCAGAGTCCTGCTAGCCCAGCACTACTGCTCAGAACACTTGACTGGCCGGCATGTGTTCCACTTCGTTCCTATGTCTGTCCCTTCGGGAAATGTCACGCGGTGACTTCTGGAGTCCTGTTAGCCCAGTGCTACAGCCCGGATTCATACGCTGTTGACCGACATGCTCGATGTGATTCATGTATGCCTGTCTCCATAGGTCTGTGCCGCTTTGGGTTCACGACTAGCCATGTCGGCCCGGGTTCTCTGTCATATGGATGCTAGCGACACTATCATATACGTGAGCCAAAAGGCGCAAACGGTCCCGGGCCATGGTAAGGCGACACCCGTGGGGATACCGTGCGTGAGGCCGCAACGTGATATGAGGTGTTACATGCTAGATCGGTGTGACTTAGAATCGGGGTCTCGACAACGCTCCTATGCTTCAAGACCTTCGGAACAAGGCCAACACCGCCCTAGGTTACATCTGCGACGAGAACACCCCGACCCCTCACTCTAGTGACTACGCCAGCCGCCTGACCTTCTTCACCGCGGTGGTGATGAGCCTGGAGGCTTAGTCTGCCAGAGCTCGGCAGCTTGTGGAGGAGAGGGGTCGTGGCCTGCTTCAGTGCGCCTTCTCCCGTGTCTTCAGCCACCTTCTGAACACCGACCCCAACTTCGACTTCGATGCCGCCATTACCCATGTACCCATGGCCGTCCGGGGTGACCTGGCGCATTGGGTAGAGGACCATGTCGATGCGTTGGTCAGGGCCTTCACCTCGGAGAATGATGGGGTGGCGGTCATCGCAGACGAAGGTAACATGGTCAACGACGGCGATGGGGGCGTCGCCAACGGCGGCGACGATTCCGACGGAGATGATGATGATGTGAGTGACGCGTCCGTGGACGATGCAGCGAGCGATGTCTCTGGCTGATCCCATATCGTCCTATTGTTTTATTCTGCATGCAAAACTCGGGCGTGGCCCTTGGAAGACTTGTAAGAGCATTTTGAGAGAGGGAGCCCCTTGTGTAAGCAAATTGCAGTTTTTACTTTCCTATGCGATGTGGGTGTGTGTCCTCGTGAGCTCATGAAGCTGGGAGTGAGTTTCTCGGCGTGGTTTACCTTAGTCAGCTCCAACTTAGGGCTGGATCGTGAGGCGACGGGTTCCTGAGAATCCTGCTGAGCTTATCGCCCCGCTTGAGGGGGGCCCGCAAGGGGTGAGCACTAGGCATAGTGCTAGCGCGTGCTTTGCACGGTCCGGCTCGCGAGGAGCTTTGCGAGGGAAAGGCGATGGACGTGAGTCCCAAACCAAAAAGATCCAGAAGGCGAGAAATGGCTCGAACGAGAAAAGGCACCCCCCGCGCGCATCGATAAAAATCCAGCTTCAACTTAAGTCCAGAATCAGAAAGCAAAGCCACAGAAAGAGATATCCAAAGCAAAAGGCAGTGTCCGGCACCTAGTCTAGTCTTCGGGTCTTCAAGTCTTCTCACCAGCACGAAGCTAAGTGGTGTCCACTAGGCATGGGAGGGAGCCCCAGGGCCTGAGGCCGGCGCTCCTGAGACTCCGGGGCATGTACAACCCCAACTCATTATTACATGAGAGTGTCACGGGCGGCGAGCTTCACAGGCACCGGGCCTTCTTCACAGGTACCGGCCTTGCTTCATATTGCCAGACGAGGGCCCCGTCTTGCGCCACTGTTGACCTCCTTTGAGCCGACCGGAGACCAGGACAACACAAAGGAGGGAAAGAGGATGCCAGTAGTTCCCTCGACGACCACGGGTCCTCTGCCGGGGGAAGGGTTGTTGAAGCCACCCCGACAGAGGGCCTACCTCCGGGTGTCCCCTGGTTTCACGTGCCTTGGGGAGGGGCCTTGCTCCTGGCTCCCTCCCGGTGGCCCCCAGTGTGTCTCCCTTGCTGAAACGGATGCCGCCGTGCCAGGGTCGCCGATCGGTGCTGCAACCTGATTCATCTGCAGGCCATGGTTAGCATAAGCCTATTCCTGAGAGGCTAGCGGTACCCTGTAGTTGCCGTCGCCGGCGCAATCGCTGTGGTTCTCCACTGGCTCTTGGAAGGCTTCGACTCCTAGCGCCCCTTCTCCCCAATCTTCTCCAATGAATGAGCCGATGTCGTCCTCTGGTGCGTACCCTTGGTCCATCATGCGGGGCACGTAGGCTTCCAGGGCCGTTACCCCGAACACCTCGCCGTGGTGCCCCATGCTCCATGTTGCTCCGCCATGATGGCGTCCCAGGGATGATAATATGGCATCCGGCTGGGACCATGGGGGGGTGACGCTTGCGCTTGTGCTCGTCGAGGGCGGCATGGGGGGGGGGGCTTGGAGCCCCATACGCCACCGGCCGTGCTGATGTTGACGAAGCCCCCGGGAGTAGTCGATGGCGCGCAGATGTGGTGAGGCTCACCGCGCGACCTTTGCAGTGCCCTGGGAGGGGAGTCGATAGCAGAAGGGCGGCGTGCTCGACGCCGCTGCATCCAGCAGCTCAGCAGCACACTCAAGCAGCCTATCCTAGCCGCTCTCCATCAGCCTGCATCGCAGCAGCTCCCTGGCCACTATGAGTGCCGCCCGCATGTTCGCTTGCTCCCGTCGTGAGTGCGACGCTATTGCTGCGGCATGACTCGCTGCTCTCGCCATGGCTCATACTTGCCGCGGGGTGAGGGTGGATGATGCCTGGTCGTGCTGTCCACGCCCGACGGAGCTTGGTGGCGCCCGCGCCGCTTGGGGTGCGGGGTCGAGACTTTCATGGGCAGGCGGCGCCATCCGGGCCGGCCAGGCTGCCCAGCGGTCGGATCCGTCCCTTGGGTCGCCACACATCGTCGCCGGTGAACGTCGGAGAGCTGATTGGCGGAGAAGAAGCTCGGGCGCACCCCTATCTGGCACGCCAAATGTCGGATGTGGGGCTCCGGCTAACCCTTAAGGTCCGAACACTGGGGTGGGCGCGAAGTCTTTCCCTCGTACCGATATACGCTCTAGCTCGCTAAGATCTCACGGACGATCTCGACGAACTCACAACACAGAAAGACACGGGGTTTATACTGGTTTGGGCCACCATTGTGGTGTAATACCCTACTCCAGTGTGGTGGTAGTGGATTGCCTCTTGGGCTGATGATGAACCATACAAGGGAAGAACAGCCTCCTGAGGTTGAGGTGTCCTTGTGCGCATGAACTTGTGGTGTGTCTCTGGGTCTCATCCCCCCTCTCTACTATGGTGGTGACTAGTCCTATTTATGGAGGCCCTGGTCCTCTTCCCAAATATTGAGCGGGAAGGGAGCTAACAATGGCGGGCTAATTTGAAGGGGGACAGCTAGTACAAGCTATCCTGACAAAAGTGGTCTTCGCCTGTGAAAGGCTCTGGGGTGACGCCGTCTTGGGCTCCACGATGACCTCCGTCTTGTAGTCCATGGTCTTGGTCTTGTTGCACCAAAATGGCAACCTTTGCCTGATGCCTCGGTACTCCGTGGCCGCGCTTGCCTCCTTTGCACCAAAGAGGAAACAAGGACGCCGCGCGTGCTGGCGCCCGCCTGGTGTCGATCATCATGGCTCACGTCACAAGAGCCTCGTGAGGTTCGCCTCGCCTTGATATCTCCGCCCCTCACAAGCCTGCCTGACTAGGCCGCTCGGGAGGAGGTCTTGCGTCATCCGCCTCGCGAGGCTTGGACCCTCGCGAGGGTCTTGGGTGCCTTGTTGGTGAAGATGGGCCGTACGGCCTGCTGGCTTCGCCATGCCGCGGGCCGCAGGCAGGCAAGTCTGGGGACCCCCGTTCCCAGAACGCCGATAGGTATGAATCGTGAGAAACCTGTGATAGATGAAATTCTTTACAACGGTGACTATGATTTAAGACATTTTCTTGGAGACGATAAAATCTTTGATGAGAATCTTAAAAAGGAAGTCCCCATTTTAGATATAACCCAACATGCTTTCAATAATGTTAATCAACATTACTCTTGGATTGTTGCAGCAAATCAAAAAGGTTATGATGAACACCAACTTAGGAATGCTAAGGTTTCTATGGATAATATCTTTTATGTTGTGTTTACAAAACCCCATGATGAAAGTAGCTCTAAGAAAATTAAGAAGAAGGATGACAAAACTTCGATCCTTGCTTTATGCCTAGCCAAGGGCGTAAAACTATAGCGCTTGTTGGGAGGCAACTGTGATAGCATGGCTTATTAGGGATGATAGACTACTCATATCAATAAGGAATTCCTTCTTTTCCGGGAGCCCATTCGGACAGAACTCCAAAGTTAAGCATGCTCAGCTTGGAGTAGTGTCAGGATGGGTGACCGACCGGGAAGTTGCTCCCGGGTGCGCACGAGTGAGGACAAAGTGCACAGAAAAGACTAGTATTGATCTGTGGGGCCAGTCTAGATCCCGCCAGGAGTAATGACCACCGGCGGGTGTCTCCGAGGCGTTACAAGTTGGTATCAGAGCCGACCCTCGCGGTTACACGGATGGTTGCAGACAGGTGCGTGGTCATGTTGTTCATGATGTTTGTGACCCGTCGTGGCACCCGGCATGGCACATGTACCGGACTGGAAGCACAGACATTTGTGCCAAGAGGGAACATTCTTGTGGCCCGACGAGGACGTTGGTTCCTCTGAGTGGGGGTGTATGTGATAGCCTGGCTTATTAGGGATGATAGACTACTCATATCAATAAGGAATTCCTTCTTTTCCGGGAGCCCATTCGGACAGAACTCCAAAGTTAAGCGTGCTCAGCTTGGAGTAGTGTCAGGATGGGTGACCGACCGGGAAGTTGCTCCCAGGTGCGCACGAGTAAGGACAAAGTGCGCAGAAAAGACTAGTATTGATCTGTGGGGCCAGTCTAGATCCCGCCAGGAGTAACGACCACCGGCGGGTGTGTCCGGGGCATTACAGCAACCCAATGAATAAAATTATTTTGATACTATTATGATTGTGTTTTAGCACAATTATGATACTATTATGATTGTGTTTTTTATGTTTTAATTAGTGTTTGTGCCAACTAAAGCCTTTAGGATCTTCTTGGGTGATAGTTGTTTGATCTTGCTGAAAAAATCAGAAACTTTTGCGCTCACAAAAATAATTCTCATTTTTTTACGAGAGAGTGATAAAATACCCATTCCTTTTGTTGTAGATCAATATACAAATTTTTCAGGCCGTCCTAATTTTTTAAGAATTTTTGGAGTTACAGAAGTATTCGAAATAGTCAGATTGCTACAGACTGTTCTGTTTTGACATATTTTCTTTTCTTTGCGTTGTGTGCTTATTTTGATGGCTCTATGGTTTTCTTTGATGAGTTTTTGCCATGGAAAAGTTGGAATACAGTAGATATAATGCAAAAACAAAATATGAATTGTTTTTGTACAATACTTATAGTAGTGATTTGCTTTCTTTTACTAACAGATCTCACGAAGGTTTTGTTGAGTTTTGTGTGATTGAAGTTTTCAAGTTTTGGGTTATCCTACGATGGATGAAGGAATACGGAGTAAGAAGAGCCTAAGATTGGGGATGCCCCGACATGCCAAGCTATGATCCAAAAATGAGCAAGCAACTAAGCTTGCAGACGCCCCCGAGTGGCATCCCCTCTTTGTTCTAACGACCATCGGTATTTTACTCGAAGCTATATTTTTATTCGTCACAAAGTATGTGTTTTGCTTGGAGCGTCTTGTATGATATGAGTTGATAACCCACAAGTATAGGGGATCGCAACAGTTTTCGAGGGTAAAGTATTCAACCCAAATTTATTGATTTGACACGAGGGGAGCCAAAGAATATTCTTATGTATTAATAGCTGAGTTGTCAATTCAACCACACCTGGGAACTTAATATCTACAGCAAAGTGTTTAGTAGCAAAGTAATATGATAGTAGTGGTAATGGTAGTAAAAGTAATATTTTTGGTTTTATAGTGATTGTAACAGTAGCAACGGAAAAGTAAATAAGCGAAGAACAATATAAGAAAAGCTCATAGGCATTGGATCGGTGATGGAGAATTATGTCGATGCGATCAATCATGCAACAGTTACATAGGGTGACACAGAACTAGCTCGAGTTCATCAATGTAATGTAGACATGTATTCCGAATATAGTCATACGTGCTTATGGAAAAGAACTTGCATGACAACTTTTGTCCTACCCTCCCATGGTAGCGGGGTCCTATTGGAAACCAAGGGATATTAATAAGGATGGCAATGGGTCGGGTTTGGATCGGGTTGAACAATATCAAATCCATATCCATATCCATGAAGGCAGTCCCAGCCCATCCATGAAATATCCATGGGCGTAAAATTGTGACCATGTCCAAATCCGATGGATATCCATACCCATTGGATATTCATCGGGTCCACTCAAGACCTATACATAAGACATAACTCATTGCACAATGTGCACTCTGCATTGGCGTGCTCACTCCCTGCCGTGCAGTCATAGCCCTTGCATTGTCCCACTGTTGCGGCCATGCATCAATGCGTGTGTGGAAAAGCGAAGACGGAGGGGTCAAGGAGAAATGGAGCTGGGTTGTTGCAGGCCAGTAGTGGCTGCTGCAGCGATCCACCTTACGTGGGGGTAGCGGCTGGCAGCGGCGGCCACCTCTAGGGCTATGAGAGGAGTAACTCAAGGAGATGGGACCGATTCTCAACAACGAGTCATTTAATTAGTGTAGATAATAGGATGAGAAGGTGTGTTGGAGTATGTTATGGTGGGGATTGTGTAATTTCTTTTGGATGTTTTAGATATAGGATAAAATTATATTGGGACATGTGAATATGGGGTAGTGGTTGCAGAATATTGCTCGTTAAGTCAGACGATCGGGTCGGGTTTGGATATATCCATGGGTAGAAGATTATGTCCATGTCCTATCCACGAGTAATCGGGTCGGGTTTGGGCGCTGCCCATGGGCGCAAAAGCATATCCAAACCCTATCCATTCGGGTTGGATATCCATGGGTATCCATGTCCATGGATAAAATTGCCATCCTTAGATATTAAGGCCTCCTTTTAATAGAGTACCGGACCAAAGCATTAACACATAGTGAATACATGAACTCCTCAAACTACGGTCATCACCGGTAAGTATCCTGATTATTGTCACTTCGGGGTTAACGGATCATAACACATAATAGGTGACTATAGACTTGCAAGATAGGATCACGAACTCACATATATTCATGAAAACATAATAGGTTCAGATCTGAAATCATGGCACTCGGGCCCTAGTGACAAGCATTAAGCATAGCAAAGTCATAGCAACATCAATCTCAGAACATAATGGATACTAGGGATCAAACCCTAACAAAACTAACTCGATTAGATGATAAATCTCATCCAACCCATCACCGTCCAGCAACCTACGATGGAATTACTCATGCATGGCAGTGAGCATCATGAAATTGGTGATGGAGGAAGGTTGATGATGACGATGGCGATGGATTCCCCTCTCCGAAGCCCTGAACTGACTCCAGATCAGCCCTCCTGAGAGAGTTTAGGGCTTGGCGACGGCTCCATATCGTAAAACGTGATGAATCCTTCTCTCTGATTTTTTTCTCCCCGAAAGTGAATACATGGAGTCAACATGGACGTCGGTGGAGTGTCAGGTGGCCCACGAGGCAGGGGGCGCCCAGGGGGTAGGCGCGCCCCCACCCTCGTGGACAGGGTGTGGGCCCACTGACGTGGATCTTTTTGCCAGTATTTTTTATATATTCCAAAAATAATCTCCGTTGATTTTCAGGTCATTCCGAGAACTTTTTTTCTGCACAAAAATAACACCATGACAATTCTGCTGAAAACAGCGTCAGTCCGGGTTAGTTCCATTCAAATCATGCAATTTAGAGTGCAAAACAAGGGCAAAAGTGTTTGTAAAAGTAGATACGACGGAGACGTATCAGATCCCCCAAGCTTAAACCTTTGCTTGTCCTCAAGCAATCCAGTTGATAAACTGAAAGCGATAAAGAAAAACTTTTACAAACTCTGTTTGCTCTTGTTGTTGTAAATATGTAAAGCCAACATTCATGTTTTCAGCAAAGATTATGAACTAACCATATTCCCAATAACATTTAGGTCTCATGTTTACTCATATCAATGGCATAATCAACTAGCGAGCAATAATAATAAATATCGGATGACAACACTTTCTGAAAACAATCATAATATGATATAACAAGATGGTATCTCGCTAGCCCTTTCTGAGACCGCAAAACATAAATGCAGAGCACCTTTAAAGATCAAGGACTGACTAGACATTGTAATTCATGGTAAAAGAGATCCAGTCAAGTCATACTCAATGTAAACTAACAGTAATACATGCAAATGACAACGGTGCTCTCTAACTGGTGATTTTTAATAAGAGGATGATGACTCGGCATAAAAGTAAATAGATAGGCCCTTCATAGAGGGAAGCAGGGATTTGTAGAGGTGCGAGATCTTGATTTTGAAATAGAGATGAATAATATTTTGAGCGGTATACTTTCATTGTCAACATAACAACCAAGAGATCTCGATATCTTCCATGCTACACACATTATAGGCGGTTCCCAAGCAGAATGGTAAAGCTTATACTCCCCCACCACCAACAAGCATCAATACATGGCTTGCCCGAAACAACGGGTGCCTCCAACTAACAACAATCCTGGGGGAGTTTTGTTTGCAATTATTTTGATTTGATTTGAGCATGGGACTGGGCATCCCGGTGACCAGCCATTTTCTCGTGAGTGAGGAGCGGAGTCCACTCCTTTTAAGAATAACCCGCCTAGCATGGATGATACAGACATGCCTAGTTGATACATGAGGTATTCGAGCATACAAAACAGAATGTTTATTTGAAGGTTTCGAGTTTGGCACATACAAATTTACTTGGAACAGCAGGTAGATACTGTATATAGGAAGGTATGGTGGACTCATATGGAATAACTTTGGGGTTTATGGAATTGGATGCACAAGCAATATTTCTTCTTAGTACAAGTGAAGGCTAGAAAGAGACTGGGAAGCAACCAGCTAGAGAGCGACAACAGTCATGAACATGCATTAAAATTGATCAAAACCAAATGCAAGCATGAGTAGGATATAATTCACCATGAACATAAATATCGTAGAGGATATGTTGATTTTGTTTCAAGTACATGCGTGAACATGTGCCAAGTCAAGCCACTCGAATCGTTCAAAGGAGGATACCACCCTATCATACCACATCACAACCATTTTAATAGCATGTTGGCATGCAAGGTAAACCATTATAAACTCCTAGCTAATTAAGCATGGCATAAGCAACTATAATCTCTAATTGTCATTGCAAACATGTTTCACTCATAATAGGCTGAATCAGGAATGATGAACTAATCATATTTACAAAAACAAGAGAGGTCGAGTTCATACCAGCTTTTCTCATCTCAATCAGTTCATCATATATCGTCATTATTGCCTTTCACTTGCACGACCGAATGGTGTGGATAATAATAATAGTGCACGTGCATTGGACTAAGCTGGAATCTGCAAGCATTCAATACATGGGAGAAGACAAGGTAATATGGGCTCTTGGTTAGATCAGCAATAATACATATAAGAGCCACTCAACATTTTCATTATGGTCTTCTCATCTCGACCCCCAAAGGAAAGAAAAGAAACAAAACTATTTACACGGGAAAGCTCCCAACAAGCAAAAGAAGAACAAGAAATCTTTTTGGGTTTTCTTTTTAATTACTACTACTACAGGCATGAAAAGTAAACTAACTAAAATCTACATCTATTTTTTTGGTTTTTCTTAAGTTTTTCAAACACACAAGAAGAAAGCGAGAAAATGAAAATAAACTAGCATGTATGATATAATGAAAAAGTATGAGCACCGACAATTGGCATGTGTGTGTGAACATGAATGTAATGTTGGTGAGAAATACGTACTCCCCCAAGCTTAGGATTTTGGCCTAAGTTGGTCTATGCCCATGGATCAAGACTGTAGCTGGGGTCGTACTGAGAAGGGTCCTCAGATTGCCACTGGCTAGCGATCTCCTCGGGATTCCCCTGATAAACAGGCTGACAGTGAGGGTCAGATGGTGGCTCCAGGTGTGCAGCTGACATCTAGCTCCGGTAGGCATGAATGGCCTCCGGCAGAACAAGGTACATGCCTGAAAATATGTTGAACAAAGAGGGCGCAGGCAAGGTAATAAACTCACAATATTTTTTTTAAATATCAATTTATATTTGAGTGTCTTATTCTTATCCTTAACAATAAACTCATGTGCTACCATACTCTTATAACCTAGAGCAATAGGAGGCAGAAAATTTTCCTCTTTCTCATAATTCCTGACAGGTATGTTAAAGTGTGCAGCAAGGCGTGAGGCAAAGATGCCTCCGAGGATGGGGCCCTTAGTATGGTTCAGATTTAACCGTTTAGCAACAATAGCGCCTAAACTGAAAGTAGTATCATGAAACAAGGCATGGCGCAAAATAACAATATCAGGGGCACTAAGGTCTCCACAATTCCCGCGACGAATTAAGCATCTACTAGCAAACATTGTGAAGTAACGTAGAACAGGAAAATGTATGCTAGTGATTCTCGCATCGAAAACTTTCGTCGTTTCCCCTACAACAATCATATCAATAAATCTCTCCACATCATTACGATGTGATTCCTCTATGCTGCCCTCAAAGGGTATCAAACAGACCTGGCAAAAATCATAAAGTGACATCTCCTTATGCTCATCATATAAATAAAATTCCACCGAAGGTGGTGATCTCCTAGCATGGAAATGAAAATTTTGCACAAAGATATTGGTGAGTAAGAGATACTGTTCACGCTGGTCGTGGAGGAAGGCGGTGAGGCCTGCATTGTCAGCCAAATGATAATAATCTTCATGAATCCCAGCTTCTCTCAAGAACTCATCACAAGGCCATTCACATGGCCGATCCTCCGCAGTACGAGGGCGATTATACTTGGGATTCTTGTTCTCTTCACTTTGCTTATCCTTTGAGCTTCGGCTCGATGAGCCCCTAAAAAATCTCTTCATCTTTTTTTTGAAAACTTATGAAATTTTTAGTAACTTAAAAGAAAAGTGAACTAAACTCAACAAGATTGATAGCAAGTACTCCTACAAGTGCCTAGAGGTTATATCATGCATTAAAACTACTTTTGACCACATAAATTTGACGTGCAAGCTCAAGAACAAGGTCACCTAAGCATAATTTTTTGCAATAAATAAAGCACTAGAACAAAAACTAATTGGACCATTGGAGGAGTCACATACCAAAGAACAATCCCCCAAAGCAGTTTTGTGAGAGGAGGTTTGAGCAAGGAGATCGAAAATGGCAGCAAGATGAGCAAGAACTCGGGTTTGAGATGGCTAGTGATTGTTTCTGGAGCAAGACGAAGTGTGTGGGTGCAAGGATAAGTGGAGGGGACCCACGGGGGGTCCACGAGGAAGGGGCACGCCAAGGGGGGTGGGCGTGCCCTCCACCCTCGTGGGCATGTTGCTGCTCCCCTTGTTGTGTTCTCAGTGCCTAAAATCCTCAAATATTCTAGAAAAAATCATATATAATTTTCAAGGCATTTGGAGAACTTTTATTTTCGGAGTATTTTTTATTGCATGGATAATTCAGAAAATAGACAAAAAATACTATTGTTACTTTATTTAATATAAATAACAGAAAGTGAAAAGAGGACTGAGGGAGTCCTAGATTAGGGGGTCTCCGGACAGCCGGACTATATCCTTTGGCTGGATTGTTGGACTATGAAGATACAAGATTGAAGACTTCGTCTCGTGTCCGGATGGGACTCTACTTGGCGTGGAAGGCAAGTTAGGCAATACGGATATGTATATCTCCTCCTTTGTAACCGACCTTGTGTAACCCTAGCCCCTCTGGTGTCTATATAAACCGGAGGGTTTTGGTCCGTAGGACAACATACAATCATACCATAGGCTAGCTTCTAGGGTTTATCCTCTCCGATCTCGTGGTAGATCAACTCTTGTAACACCCATATCATCAAGAATAAATCAAGCAGGACGTAGGGTTTTACCTCCATCAAGAGGGACCGAACCTGGTAAAACATCATGTCCCCTGCCTCCTGTTACCATCCGCCTTAGACGCACAGTTCGGGACACCCTACCCGAGATCCGCCGGTTTTGACACCGACATTGGTGCTTTCATTGAGAGTTCCACTATGCCGTCGCCAGAAGGAAGGATGCCTCGTCTCGTCTTTAAAGACGGTACTACTGTTGGGGGAGCTTTGGCTGTCGGCTAAACTCTCCGGCTAGGTGGATTTATCATGACCGCCTGTTCGGCCGCGCGCCAACGATGACTTCTCGGGTCATCAAAATTAGCCTCCACGTCAAATCGGCACTCGTCGAATAGATGGATCAAATGGAGCTCGGCTCCTTAAACGAGCTCTTGGATCGCATCGCCGCCCTAGGAGTCGCTACAGACTATGATCGGATTGGGCTTAAACCCGATCAAAGGGAGATTAACTCTCCGCCGGTCAGCCATCATATTGCAGTGGTGGAGGAACAACGCGGCGACCTCTCCTCCATATTGAGGACCAACTATGTCCAGATTCCTGAGCTCACCGAGCCGGATACCCGTTCGCGGGAGGACAACATCCAATCCCTGAACTTAGAGTCAGGCAGCGGGCCAGGATTATCGGGCAACACCCCGAAACGAGAATTTCCAAAATTGGAAATTCCTCGTCCCCTGGATCCCAGATCGGGCAAGGGTTCGGATTCAATTCCACCCACCCACCCGAACATAAGCGACCTTTCCCACATCAGGCAAGAGCCCCAGGAAATAGTACATCACTATTGGGCCAGATTCCTCCTTGCGATGAACAATGTTAAGGACTGTCGCGAGGAAGACGCAATCTTATTTTTCTGCAATAATTGCACGGACAAGGGAATCCTTAACGCCATAAATCGCCATGAGATATCACGCTTCGCTGACTTGGCGTCCATAGTATGAAAGTACCGTGCGATGGAAAGTGCCTGGAAAACCGAAACAAACTTTTGGGATAATCTGATCCTAAATACGAACCCAGTCCGAAATAAAAGGGTGCAGTATCAAAAGACACTCGGGTCAACTACCAAAAATCAAAAACCCTCTATAGGGCATGGAACTGTACTGGAGGGATGGCTCAATGGACCCTGTAAAATTCACAGTACAAAGGACGCCATACCAACACATAGCCTTAGAGCATGTTGGATACTCCGGCAGGTGGCTAAAAGCGGTGAGGATCATCTCATCCCAGATGCCGTAGAGCACCATCCCACGGATAGCAATACGGTATTAACAATCTTTGAGACATTCGCATCAAATAATAGGCGCAAGCGAACACTTCGCAGCATTGCCGAAATCTGCGATGTGGCAGCAATAATTCCATGGAGTGACACGGCTATCACCTTCAATGCCAGTGATGAACCTACATTCCAAACAGCCCTAGCACCAGCTGCACTGGTCCTCAGCCCAATCGTGGATGGCTTTCGACTCACCAAAGTACTCATGGACGGCGGCAGTGGATTAAACCTCATCTATGAGGAAACTCTTCAAAAGATGGAAATAGACTGGAACCGCATTGAGCAAAGTAGCACAACCTTTAGAGGAATCATCCCAGTCGGGAAGCACGCTGTGCTGGGAAAATCACAATAGATGTGGTATTCGGCATGCCGGATAATTACAGGTCCGAAGAAATTACATTCCAAGTGCCCCCGTTCAACAGTGGTTATCACTCTCTTTTAGGACGGGAGGTGTTGTGGAATTAACACGTCAGATGTCCTTAGTGTGAGGACTTAGTCGCGAGGCCAACGCATCTATGTGGTAGCTTGAGAGGGGTTGAGCGGAATCGAGAGACGCAACACAAGACAAGGGTTTAGATAGCTTCGGGCCCCGGGAGACATCGTCTGGTAACAACCCTACATGCTGTTTGAGGTTAGATCTCATTATCATCACGAGGGAGTCGCCGTAAACCGACTCTCCTCTAGTGGTTTCTAGCCCTAGAGATTGTTTCTTGCTTGTCCCCCTTTCAGGAGCCCTGCCCCTCCTTATATATGTTGAAGGGGCGGGTTACATGTGGAGTCCAACTCGGACTTTAACTTAAACTATTTTGACTTCCCTTCCTGGGCTTCTTAACGTCTGCCGGTTTAACATTGTCTGCCGGTTTAACATTGTCTGCTGGTTTAACATTGTCTACCGGTTTAACACCAGCCGGTTTACCGTCTGTCTTAGCCATCTGTCTTGACTCTCTGTCTTAACTCTCTGCCGGTTGACCATCCGCCGGTTTACCAAGTCCTAGCCGGTTTACAACTCCAGCCGGGTCATACCGCGGGGTATATCCCCGACATTAGCCCCCAGTTTAATTTGGATTTATCTATGTTAAACTGATCTTGATTATCCTTAAGTCCTTGTCACTTCCTTCTTCTATAAAATCCGAGTCAATAGACCAGCTTCATAATCAATTTGCTGACATCGGTTTGTCATAGTGAAATATTGTGAAGAATAACTCTTTTGACTCCAGCTCCCAATGCTTAACAAAAAATATTGGCCTTTGAAATACTCATTTGATCTTCAGTCGGTTTAAGAATGTAGAACTTGCCGGTTTGAGAATGTAGAACTATGCCGGTTTAAGACTTGAACTTGCCGGTTTATCATTGCCGGTTTACAAATATTGATGGCACCAGGTCATAATTGTAGTTAACATGAAGCTTGAAAATATACCTCTTATATGCCTATCACTTGTAGCCCCCAAGTCTTTAGAAGGTAGCATAGCAACAACTTAAGACTTGCTTCAATATGAATATCACAATCTTGAAGAAATCCAGGTTGTTCATCAATCACTAGTCAGAATTGAGTATTCTACATATGTAGCCCCCAAGTGTCGGGTTGTCATGCTTGCAGCAACCTGGGACTTGAAATTGCCTTATTCTCATAAAAACTTCAACCAGTGTAGCCCCCAAGGGCCGGGTCATTATGCAATAATGAGCAGGGACTTTCTAAATATAATCTTGTAAACTTTGATCATCAACGTGTAGCCCCCAAGGGTCGGCTCAGTAAGATAATATTGAGCTGGGACTTTGATATATTCTTCAATGAAAATAACATTATATGATGTAACCCCCATCATGGGGCTTGAATTCACGTCCACAAGGTTAAGAGCCTTGTGCTTTACCAACTGAGTAGTGGACCCTTCAATGTAATGGATAAAAAGCTTTGTACCTTAAATTGTTGATAGAGGCAATTGGTAGCCCCCAAGGGCCGGCTCATTACCATGTGATGAGTCGGGTCTTCAATAAGTTGAGCAAAAAAATGACTTTGCATTAGCCCCCAAGTGTCATGGTGCATGCTTGCAGCGACATGAGACTTGTGTATTTAATGTAATTTCAACTAAAATAATGTATCCCCCAAGTGCCGGGTCGTAAGCCTGTAGCAACGCTGGACTATTCCTTCAATTGTAGAATAAATCATATCTATTGATAATATGAAATCCATTTGCGCTAAAGCGACTTTGAAAACCTTAATCATAATACTGGTTATTAATAACCATAATAAAAATCCAACCATGTTGGATATTTGAATAATATACCCAATGATTTACAAGCGCATAATTCCAATGGCGCAATGCAAATATATAATGGCGACTTATAGTCCAAAGCCAGGTCGGGTCAATAAACACCGGATTATAAGTGATTATGTACTGACAACTTGTAGTTGAAAGTCGAGCCGGGTTAAAGAACACCGGGTTAATTTGATGACTGATAGTCATGCCGAGTCAATAGACACCGGTTCAACATAAAATTTATCAAAAGAGAAAAATCTTGACAAAGGCAAATAAAACCGTGTAGTCGAGGCTTTTCAAGGGCTGCCAGGCCCAAATTCGAGGCTTTTCATGGGCTGCCAGGCCGCTGAGTTAAACCATTTGACAAAGCCTTTTAAGATGGGCCTCCGACTAACCAATCGTCGTTTTAACTTTGACAAGTTCAGGGTCTCAATGAGAGTAACTGTCAAACGTTCGGCGGGTCATGCCAGAATTACGTGGATAGGAGTGGCTTACTTGATGAAGGCAGGTTAACCCGGGGTTTTAGGTGAATACACCAGGCTTCCAAGCCATGGGTCGATACCCAATTACAAGGGTCCTTTCAAGCTCTTTGTTACTTTACACAAAGAGCCCCCAAGTAACTTTGTGAGCTGTGCTCAATGGGTGCCTATGTATGAGCTGTGCATAGCAACAATACTCTCTTTCGCCCCTTGGGTGTGAAGCTCCCGAGCTTTGTTGTGGCGTGATAGCCGGATTAATGGACAGAACTTCCGCTTTGTCAGCTGAAGCCCTCATGTAATCAATAATATGATAAGCCAATAAGGCGGGATACCCATTGAGGGAGTCCTGGATTAGGGGGTGTTCGAATAGCCGGACTATACCTTCAGCCGGACTCCAGGACTATGAAGATACAAGATTGAAGACTTCGTACCGTGTCCGGAAGGGACTTTCCTTGGCGTGGAAGGCAAGCTTGGCGATACGGATATGTAGATCTCCAACCATTGTAACCGACTTTGTGTAACCCTAACCCTCTCCGGTGTCTATATAAACCGGAGGGTTTTAGTCTGTAGGACAATATACACATCAATAATCATACCATAGGCTAGCTTCTAGGGTTTAGCCTCTCTGATCTCGTGGTAGATCTACTCTTGTACTACCCATATCATCAATATTAATCAAGCAGGACGTAGGGTTTTACCTCCATTGAGAGGGCCCGAACCTGGGTAAAACTTCGTGTCCCTTGCCTCCTGTTACCATCCGGCCTAGACGCACAGTTCGGGACCCCCTACCCGAGATCCGTCGGTTTTGACACTGACACCCATGTTTGAATCGTACATCATGACAACAGGTCCTCTTCGGCAACTTTTAACTTTTTGCAAGAGATACATTTTCTTGAACCGGGATTTTAAACCGGATATTGAGAGCTTCAAAGCTTTATGGGAGACATCTTTCCCTTGAACCGGATTTTAAACCAAAATCCTCATTTTCAGCCGGAAATTTTCTGACGGCCTTTAAACTCGAACTTGCAAGAAGTTAATTCCTTTTTGAACCGGAAATTTTTAAACCGGATTTGAGAGCTTCAAAGCTTGGGAGATAAATTTCCCTTGAACCGTATTTTAAACTAGAACCTTTATTTTGAACCGACAATTTTCTGATGGCCTTTGAACTGGCAATATTTACTGAGCCATGGCATCATAGCCCTCGAGTCTCAAGGGGACTCAAGGAGTTGTCATGAGATTCTCCACAGTTGACCATGATATGGACTGGTTTGAATCCTGCATAGGAGAACTTGCAAACCGGAGTAATTGCTCTTTTTTAAAACAAAAATATGTAATATAGAGATATATTGGATGGATTTCACCTGATATGTCGGGCTAGTGATTATCCATCGCAGAGTTTGAAGGAAATATGCCCTAGAGGCAATAATAAAGTTATTATTTATTTCCTTATTTCATGATAAATGTTTATTATTCATGCTAGAATTGTATTAACCGGAAACATAATACATGTGTGAATACATAGACAAACAGAGTGTCACTAGTATGCCTCTACTTGACTAGCTCGTTAATCAAAGATGGTTATGTTTCCTAACCATGGACAAAGAGTTGTTATTTGATTAACGGGATCACATCATTAGGTGAATGATCTGATTGACATGACCCATTCCATTAGCTTAGCACCCGATCGTTTAGTATGTTTCTATTGCTTTCTTCATGACTTATACATGTTCCTGTGACTATGAGATTATGCAACTCCCGTTTGCCGGAGGAACACTTTGTGTGCTACCAAACGTCACAATGTAACTGGGTGATTATAAAGGAGCTCTACAGGTGTCTCCAAAGGTACATGTTGGGTTGGCATATTTCGAGATTAGGATTTGTCACTCCGTTTGTCGGAGAGGTATCTCTGGGCCCTCTCGGTAATGCACATCACATAAGCCTTGCAAGCATTGCAACTAATGAGTTAGTTGCGAGATGATGTATTACGGAACGAGTAAAGATACTTGCCGGTAACGAGATTGAACTAGGTATTGAGATACCGACGATCAAATCTCGGGCAAGTAACATACCGATGACAAAGGGAACAACGTATATTGTTATGCGGTCTGACCGATAAAGATCTTCGTAGAATATGTGGGAGCCAATATGAGCATCCAGGTTCCGCTATTGGTTATTGACCGGAGACGTGTCTCGGTCATGTCTACATTGTTCTCGAACCCGTAGGGTCCGCACGCTTAAGGTTTCGATGACAGTTATATTATGAGTTTATGAGTTTTGATGTATCGAAGGAGTTCGGAGTCCCGGATGAGATCGGGGACATGACGAGGAGTCTCGAGATGGTCGAGACGTAAAGATCGATATATTGGACGACTATATTTGGACATCGGAAAGGTTCCGAGTGGTTCGGGTATTTTTCGGAGTACCGGGGAGTTACGGGAATACGGGAGGAGAAGTATTGGGCCTTATTGGGCCATACGGGGAAGAGAGAGGGGCTGCCTAGAGCAGCCCCCCCCCCCCCAAGGCCTAGTCTAAATTGGACTAGGGGGAGGGGCTGCGCCCCCTCCTTCCTTCCCCTTCCTTGTCTCCTACTCCTACTACATGGAAGGACTCCTAGTTGGACTAGGAAAAGGGAAATCCTACTCCCGGTGGGAGTAGGACTCCCCTAGGGCGCGCCATAGAGAGGGCCAGCCCTCCCCTCCTCCACTCCTTTATATACGGGGGCAGGGGGCACCCCATAGATACACAAGTTGATCTTCGTGATTGTACCTTAGCCGTGTGCGGTGCCCCCCTCCACCATATTCCACCTCGGTCATATTGTAGCAGTGCTTAGGCGAATCCCTGCGACGGTTGAACATCAAGATCGTCACCACACCGTCGTGCTGATGGAACTCCTCCCCGAAGCTTTGCTGGATCGAAGCCTGGGGAGCGTCATCGAGCTGAACGTGTGCCAAGAACTCGGAGGTGCCGGAGTAACGGTGCTTGGATTGGTTGGACCGGGAAGACATACGACTACTTCCTCTACGTTGCGTCAACGCTTCCGCTTCGGTCTACGAGGGTACGTAGACAACACTCTCCCCTCTCGTTGCTATGCATCACCATGATCTTGCGTGTGCGTAGGAATTTTTTTGAAATTACTACGTTTCCCAACAGTGGCATCCGAGCCTAGGTTTTATGGTTTGATGTTATATGCATGAGTAGAACACAAGTGAGTTGTGGGCGATATAAGTCATACTGCTTACCAGCATGTCATACTTTGGTTCGGCGGTATTGTTGGATGAAGCGGCCCGGACCGACATTACGCGTACGCTTACGCGAGACTGGTTCTACCGCCGTGCTTTGCACACAGGTGGCTGGCGGGTGTCAGTTTCTCCAACTTTAGTTGAACCGAGTGTGGCTACGCCCGGTCCTTGCGGAGGTTAAAACAGCACCAACTTGACAAACTATCATTGTGGTTTTGATGCGTAGGTAAGATTGGTTCTTGCTTAAGCCCGTAGCAGCCACGTAAAACTTGCAACAACAAAGTAGAGGACGTCTAACTTGTTTTTGCAGGGCATGTTGTGATGTGATATGGTCAAAACGTGATGAGATATAAGTTTTTGTATGAGATGATCATGTTTTGTTAAACTTATCGGCAACTGGCAGAAGCCTTATGGTTGTCTCTTTATTGCATAAGATGCAAGCGCCAAATAATTGCTTTACTTTATCGCTATGCGATAGCAATAGTTGGCGAGATGACCATGTGACGACACATTGATATAGATCAAGATGATGGAGATCATGGTGACATGCCGGTGACGATGGAAATCATGACGATGCTTTGGAGATGGAGATCAAAGGCACAAGATGATGATGGCCATATCATGTCACATATTTTGATTGCATGTGATGTTTATCTTTTATGCATCTTATCTTGCTTTGATTGATGGTAGCATTATAAGATGATTCCTCACTAAATTTCAAGATAAAAGTGTTCTCCCTGAGTATGCACCGTTGCCAAAGTTCGTCATGCCCAGACACCACGTGATGATCGGGTGTGATAAGCTCTACGTCCATCTACAATGGGTGCAAGCCAGTTTTGCACACGCAGAATACTCAGGTTAAACTTGACGAGCCTAGCATATGCAGATATGGCCTCGGAACACTGAGACCGAAAGGTCGAGCGTGAATCATATAGTAGATATGATCAACATAGTGATGTTCACCATTGAAAGCTACTCCATTTCACGTGATGATCGGTTATGGTTTAGTTGATTTGGATCACGTGATCACTTAGAGGATTAGAGGGATGTCTATCTAACTGGGAGTTCTTAAGTAATATGATTAATTGAACTTTAATTTATCATGAACTTAGTCCTGGTAGTATTAGCATATCTATGTTGTGGATCAATAGCTCGCGTTGTTGCTTTCATATGTTTATTTTGATATGTTCCTAGAGAAAAATTTTGTTGAAAGATGTTAGTAGCAATGATGTGGATTGGATCCGTGATCTGAGGTTTATCCTCATTGCTGCACAGAAGAATTATGTCCTTGATGCACCGCTAGGTGACAGACCTATTGCAGGAGCAGATGCAGACGTTATGAACGTTTGGCTAGCTCAATATGATGACTACTTGATAGTTAAGTGCACCATGCTTAACGGCTTAGAATCGGGACTTCAAAGACGTCTTGAACGTCATGGACCATATGAGATGTTCCAGGAGTTGAAGTTAATATTTCAAGAAATACCCGAGTTGAGAGAGATGAAGTCGCCAACAAGTTCTATAGCTAAAAGTTGGAGGAGAATCGCTCAACTAGTGAGCATGTGCTCAGATTGTCTGGGTACTACAATCAATTGAATCAAGTGGGAGTTAATCTTCCAGATAAAATAGTGATTGACAGAATTCTCTAGTCACCATCACCAAGTTAGTAGAACTTCGTGATGAACTATAATATGCAAGGGATAACGGAAACAATTCCCAAGCTCTTCGTGATGCTAAAATCGACGAAGGTAGAAATCAAGAAAAACATCAAGTGTTGATGGTTAACAAGACTACTAGTTTCAAGAAAAGGGCAAAGGGAAGAAGGGGAACTTCAAGAAGAACAGCAAGCAAGTTGCTGCTCAAGTGAAGAAGCCCAAGTCTGGTCCTAAGCCTGAGACTAAGTGCTTCTACTGCAAAGGGACTGGTCAATGGAAGCAGAACTGCCCCAAGTATTTGGCAGATAAGAAGGATGGCAAAGTGAACATAAGTATATTTGATATACATGTTATTGATGTATGCTTTACTAGTGTTTATAGCAACCCCTCAGTATTTGATACTAGTTCAGTTGCTAAGATTAGTAACTCGAAACGGGAGTTGCAGAATAAACAGAGACTAGTTAAGGGTGAAGTGACGATGTGTGTTAGAAGTGGTTCCAAGATTGATATGATCATCATCGCACACTCCCTATACTTTCGGGATTAGTGTTGAACCTAAATAAGTGTTATTTGGTGTTTGCGTTGAGCATGAATATAATTTGATCATGTTTATTGCAATAAGGTTATTCATTTAAGTTAGAGAACAATTGTTGTTCTGTTTACATGAATAAAACCTTATATGGTTACACACCCAATGAAAATGGTTCGTTGGATATCGATCATAGTGATACACATATTCATAATATTGAAACCAAAAGATGCAAAGTTAATAATGATAGTGCAACTTATTTGTGGCACTGCCGTTTAAGTCATATTGGTGTAAAGCGCATGAAGAAACTCCATGCTGATGGGCTTTTGGAATCACTTGATGCTTGCGAACCATGCCTTATGGGCAAGATGACTAAAACGCCGTTCTCCGGAACAATGAAGCAAGCAACAGATTTGTTGGAAATCATACATACTGATGTATGTGGTCCGATGAATATTAAGGCTTGCAGCAGGTATCATTATTTTCTGACCTTCACAGATGATTTGAGCAGATATGGGGATATCTACTTGATGAAACATAAGTCTGAAACATTTGAACAGTTCAAAGAATTTCAGAGTGAAGTGGAAAATCATCGTGACAAGAAAATAAAAGTTTCTACGATATGATCGCAGAGGTAAAATATTTGAGTTACGAGTTTGGCCTTCAATTAAAACAATGTGAAATAGTTTCACTACTCACGCCACCTGGAACACCATAGTGTAATGGTGTGTCCGAACGTCATAACCGTACTTTATTAGATATAGTGCGATCTATGATGTCTCTTACCGATCTACCACTATCGTTTTGGGGTTATGCATTAGAGACAGTTGCACTCACGTTAAATAGGGCACCATCTAAATCCGTTGAACGACACCGTGTGAACTATGGTTTGGCAAGAAACCTAAGCTGTTGTTTCTTAAAGTTTGGAGTTGCGATGCTTATGTGAAAAAGTTTCATCTCGATAAGCTCAAACTCAAATCGGAGAAATATGTCTTCATAGGATACCCAAAGGAGACAGTTGGGTACACCTTCTATCACAGATCCGAAGGCAAGACATTCGTTGCTAAGAGTGGATCCTTTCTAGAAAAGGAGTTTCTCTCGAAAGAAGTGAGTGGGAGGAAAGTAGAAAACTTGATAAGGTAATTGTACCTTCTCCCTTATTGGAAAATAGTTCATCACAGAAATCTGTTCCTGTGACTACTACACCAATTAGTGAGGAAGCTAATGATGATGATCATGTAACTTCAGATCAAGTTACTACCGAATCTCGTAGGTAAACCAGAGTGAGATCCGCACCAGAGTGGTACGGTAATCCTATTCTGGAGGTCATGTTACTTGATCATGACGAACCTACGAACTATGAGGAAGCGATGATGAGCCCAGATTCTGATAAATGGCTTGAGGCCATGAAATCTAAGATAGGATCCATGTATGAGAACAAAGTGTGGACTTTGGTGGACTTGCCCGAGGATCGGCAAGCCATTGATAATAAATGGATCTTCAAGAGGAAGACGGACACGGATAGTAGTGTTACTATCTACAAAGCTAGGATTGTCGCAAAAGGTTTTCGACAAGTTCAAGGTGTTGACTACGATGAGAGTTTCTCACTCGTATCTATGCTTAAGTCTGTCCGAATCATGTTAGCAATTGCCGCATTTTATGAAATCTGGCAAATGGATAAACAAAACTGCATTCCTTAATGGATTTATTAAAGAAGAGTTGTATATGATGCAACAAGATGGTTTTGTCAATCCTAAAGGTGCTAACAAAATATGCAAGCTCCAGCGATCCATTTATGGACTGGTGCAAGCATCTCGGAGTTGGAATATACGCTTTGATAAGTTGATCAAAGCATATAGTTTTATACAGACTTGCGGTGAAGCCTGTATTTACAAGAAAGTGAGTGGGAGCACTACAACTTTCTGATAAGTATATGTGAATGACATATTGTTGATCGGAAATAATGTAGAATTATTCTGCAAAGCATAAATGAGTGTTTGAAAGGAGTTTTTCAAAGAAAGACCTCGGTGAAGCTGCTTACATATTGAGTATCAAGATCTATAGAGATAGATCAAGACGCTTGATAAGTTTTTTCAATGAGTACATACCTTGACAAGATTTTGAAGTAGTTCAAAATGGAACAGTCAAAGAAAAAGTTTCTTGCCTGTGTTACAAGGTGTGAAATTGAGTAAGACCCAAAGCCCGACCACGGCAGAAGATAGAAAGAGAATGAAAGTCATTCCCTATGCCTCAGCCATAGGTTCTATAAAGTATGCCATGCTGTGTACCAGATCTATTGTATACCCTACACTGTGATAAACAAGGGAGTACAATAGTGATCTAAGAGTAGATCACTGGACAGCGGTCAAAATTATCCTTAGTGGAATAAGGAAATATTTCTCAATTATGGAGGTGGCAAAAGGTTCGTCGTAAAAAGTTACGCCGATGCAAGTTTTGACACAAATCTGGATGACTCTAAGTCTCGATCTAGATACATATTGAAAGTGGGAGCAATTAGCTAGAGTAGCTCCGTGCAGAGCATTGTAGACATAGAATTTGCAAAATACTTACGGATCTCAATGTGACAGACCCGTTGACTAAGATTATCTCACAAGCAAAACATGATCACACCTTAGTACTCTTTGGGTGTTAATCACATAAACGATGTGAACTAGATTACTGACTCTAGTAAACCCTTTGAGTATTGGTCACATAACGATGTGAAGTATGGGTGTTAATCACATGGTGATGTGAACTATTGATGTTAAATCACATGGCGATGTGATCTAGATTATTGACTCTAGTGCAAGTGGGAGACTGAAGGAAATATGCCCTAGAGGCAATAATAAAGTTATTATTTATTTCCTTATTTCATGATAAATGTTTATTATTCATGCTAGAATTGTATTAACCGGAAACATAATACATGTGTGAATACATAGACAAACAGAGTGTCACTAGTATGCCTCTACTTGACTAGCTCGTTAATCAAAGATGGTTATGTTTCCTAACCATGGACAAAGAGTTGTTATTTGATTAACGGGATCACATCATTAGGTGAATGATCTGATTGACATGACTCATTCCATTAGCTTAGCACCCGATCGTTTAGTATGTTGCTATTGCTTTCTTCATGACTTATACACGTTCCTATGACTATGAGATTATGCAACTCCGGTTTGCCGGAGGAACACTTTGTGTGCTACCAAATGTCACAACGTAACTGGGTGATTATAAAGGAGCTCTACTGTAGCGACCAGACCCGAATGGATCAAGTCTCTGTGCTCAGGTGTCATCCCTGGATCAGTAATGCTGACACCACACAGTACTTCGAAGGATTTATAACAGAGTAGCAATCACACACTTATTACATCGATTGTCCAGAAGAGGACTTATTACAATAAATATGGCTTAAGGCCATCTAATAACGATAACAGCGGAAGGCTTGGAAGATAAGTGAGTCCATCAACTCCATCGGCATCACTGAGTATAGAACCACGACCTAACACCTTACTCGTCGTCTGAAAAGTCTGCAACGTGAAAGTTGCAGCCCGAAAACGGGTCAGCACATGGAATATGCTGGCAATGTAACACATAGAGAGTAATGAAACAATAAGCCTATACTACATGCATATTTGGCTGGTGGTAAGGCTCTATGGTTACAGTTTTGCGAAAAGCCAATTTTTCCCTACATCAAAGGAATAATTTTGTTTAACTATCATGGTGGTTGTTAAACATTGAGAATGGTTGACAGCATCCTCAATCCCAATTAAAAGTACTCATTAAAACCCAATAATATTTATTTAAAGTAACGTGATGAGATCAACAGGATAATCCAAGAACTAGATACTCAAGATGTCCATGACCGGGGACACGGCTAATCATGATTAGTTTATACACTCTGCAGAGGTTTGCGCACTTTTCCCCACAAGACTCGATCGCCTCCGCTTGGTTCTCGCACTACATGGTGTTTGAGAAACGGATGACCGAGACATAGTCTTTCAGAAGCGCTAGCACCTTACATGTGGGTAGACCGTACCAACCTACATCCCCTACATCAGCTAGCCTACCCGTAAGAGTTCGCACAACTTAATCAACTACGCCAGAGCCCATAATTGGCATGTGGCTGCACACGGAAGTTTCCAGTTTGAAATATCTTATGATCCCTTAGAGCCTGGGTGGCGGTCCGAAGAAATACAGGCAAGTCCTGATGGAAACCAGGTGCCTCAATCCACCCAGATGTGTGTTTAGGTTGCCACCTTAGATAAACCATTAATTAACAATCTCACATCTGTCATGGATATTCACTCACCCAATCCACGTCTACTAGCATAGCATAGCATAATAAGCAAACATAGAAGTAACTCCCAAGGTTTCATAAGTAACAGGTAATAGGTAATACCTCAAATCTACTTCCCAATCCCACAATTTAATTTAGATCCTAAACAATGCAAGTGTTTGAGGGTTTGATTTAATGCAATAAACTGGGTAGTAGGAAAGATATGATCAAGTGTTACTTGCCTTGCTGATGATCCGCGTGACCTAGAGATTCGAAGTAACAAGCGGCGCACTCCGGGTGATCTAACGCAGACAAACAACAAGCATACAATAAGTACTCATCTAATGCACAGGGAAATCTCGAATAAAAGATCTAACCAGAGAGTTCAACTTAAAAACCCTGGTTGCAAAAGAATCGAATCAAATAAGGCATCGAAAGTCGGAACTCGAGAGAGAACGACTCGGTTTAGAAATCTGAAATTAGGTCAAAATTTCACAGTAGCAAAACTCTGTGAAAGTTGGTTAGTCGGAACGGCGGTTTCGTTACGAAACTCCAGGCGTTTGAATCACCTGATTCCGATAAACGAGCAAGAAATAAAACAGATTTGAAAATTGGATCGGAAATCGAATCAGAAAAATAACGGATTAAATCCGATTAAAAGAAAAACGACGAACGGTTTAAATAACGGACGTTCGTTAACAGAACCAATCCAACGAACGCGTTCATTGAAACGTACGGTTCGGTGAACGTTTGTTAAATAAGAAAACCGAAAAAAA